>NC_045546.1:3036987-3132831 GCF_009769535.1 Thamnophis elegans
AGGTTGTCCATCGGCCCATGGGCACTCGCAAACATCTAGTGCCCAAGGAACTTGATATCCGCCCTGTGAAGGAATCTGAGCTGGTTTACTTGCAGAGTTCCCCTGATTTCTGCATGAAGAACGAGAAAGTGGGCTCCTACGGGACGCAGGACAGGTAAGGAGTGTCCAGGTGTGGGCATGGATAAGAGCTTCTTATTCTAGGCTGCATCAACAGAGGGATGGAATCAAGATCACGTGAAGGGTTAATTCCACTTTATAATGCCTTGGTAAGGCCACACTTGGAATACGGCATCCAGTTTTGGTCACCACGATGTAGAAAAGATATGAAGACCCTAGAAAGACTGCAGAGAAGAGCAACAAAGAGGATTAGGGGAGTGAAGACTAAAACATATGAAGAACGGTTGCGGGAACTGGGTAGGTCTAGTTTGATGAAAAGAAGGACTAGGGGAGACACGATAGCAGTCTTCTGATATTTCAGGGGTTGCCACAAAGAAGAGGGAGTCAAACTATTCTCCAAGGCAACTGAGAGTAGAACAAGAAGCAGTGGGTGGAAACTAATGAAGGAGAGAAGCAACCTAGAGCTAAGGAGACATTTCCTGACAGTTAGAACAATAAACCAATGGAACAACTTGCCTCCAGAAGTTGTAAAAGCTCCAACAATGGAAGTCCTTAAGAGGAGATTGGACAACCATTTATCTGAAGGATAAATAGGATTTCCTGCTTGAGCAAGGTGTTGGACTAGAAGACCGCCAAGGTCCCTTCTAACTCTTTAATTCTATTCTGTACTATTCTGAATTTTGGACCCCTTTGGGAGTTAGGGTTAGGATAGGTAACAGTTTACGATGAACGGTTGCAGGAACTGGGCATGGTTAGTCTAGTGAAGACCAGGGGAGACATGGGAGAAGTCTTCCAGTGTTTGGGGGGGCTGCCACAGAGAGGAGGGGGTCAAGCTATTCTCCAAAGCACCCGAAGGCCAGACAAAGAAAAATAGATGGAAACTGATCAAGGAGAGATTGAACCTGGAAATAAGGAGGAATTTTCTGACAGTGAGAACAATCCACCCATGGAACAGAAGTTGCCTTCAGAAGTTGTGGGAGCTTCATCCCTGGAGGGTTTCAAGAAGAGACTGGACTATCGTTTGTTAGAAATGGCGTAGGATCGCCTGCTTGGGTGGGGTGAGGGGGTTGGACTCGATGACCTACAAAGTCCCTTCTAACTCTGATCATCTCTAAACATCTGGAGGGCAGCTGCCCAAGGCTGATGCTTCGGTCGAATGATGTCCTAATGTATGGTTCTCCAGCCATCCCGCAAGTTAGTTGTCTTTAATATTTTGCTTTTCGCCTGGAAGATTTTGTGTTTCAGACAGACGCTCCTTGTCTTTGGCCAAACAAAAGTCTTCGAATTGGAGCAGCCCCACGGTAAATAGGCAGGGATCCAGCTGGCCTGGAAGGGGTCCAGGAGAACCATTTACCTCTGGGGCGCACTCTGGATTCAGACTATCCGAGATCTTCCAATGCAGGTTTATTTGTTTTGAATGTATGGTCTCCGGGTGAAGTTTCCTTCTGGGGAATGCGGCTTTGGATCTCAACCTCCCTCAGTTAGGCTGATGTGTTGGCACAGCTGGAGGTCACACCCTGAAAGTCTCTTACCAGCCCTTTGAGGTAGGCCAGGCCAAGAAATGTTAGCCAAGCCTCTTATGTAAATCCAGTACAGGTAATCCTCGAGTTGCGGCCACAATTGAGCTCCCAAATTTCTGTTGCTCAGTGAGACGGTTGTGAAGTGAGTTTTGCCCCGTGTTACGACCATTCTCTCCACCTTTGTTACGTGAATTACGGCAGTTGTTAAGTCAGTTACATGGTTGTTGAATGAATCCGGCTTCCCCGTTGATATGGCTTGTCAGAAGGTCGCAAAAGGGGATTAGGTGACCCACCAGGGCACTGCAACTGTCATAAATATGAGTCAATTGCCAAGTGTTTGAATTTTGATCATGTGACCACAGGGATGCTGCAATGGTAGTACAGCAAGTGCGAAAAATGGTCATAAATCACTTTTTTTCAGTGCTGTTGTAACTTCAGTCACTAAACAAATGGGTGTAAGTAATTTCTTATACAATAATTAACATGCTCTGATGCTAAGGAGTTCTACTCCCCCTCCCCACCTGAAAAGAACTCTGTTCCAACTGCCAGTTGACTTATATTAACACACCCCAATGCTACTCCTTCGCTAAACCAGGAGTGGACGTGGCCAGCGCATGACTCACCCAGCCTGCGAGCTGGGAGTTCAGACATTCCACTCCCCCTCCCCACCTGAAAAGAACTCTGTTCCAACTGCCAGTTGCCTTATATTAACCAAGCCCGATTGCATAGTTTCGCAGCGAAGCACGGGTATCCAGCTAGTTCTACATACGTTTATGTGTGGTCTTTGATTACATATCTCATTGATTACAAGTGGGACTTCAGGAGTCCAGAAATTATTATTGAGAATGGATTACATTACATGTCCACAAAGTGATGTCGAGTCAGGCTGGATTTGAAAGCAGACCAGAATATCTGACTCGATAAACCCATTTTTTTTACCTCTGGCCAAATAACTTCATTTAAAGTATGAGTAGGGCTTATTCATACTTTAAACGAAGTTATTTGGCGAAGGAAGAGAAAAAGTGTGAGGGTGTGCAATATATATATGTTCACACTTCCCCAGATGTATATAAAAACACAATGTGAATGTGGATATTTTCCAACTGGCTCAATCAATCCCTCAGGCACCTCCAATGTTTTGAGCTATGAAAATGTCCACTTTTACTAAAATGTGGATTTGGCCGTTAACAGGCCGTTAATAATTTGGCTGAAAGAATCGTAAAGTAATTCCAAACTTTGTTCTGAGGTGTTTTTTCTTTCCTTCTGTTTCGCATTGCCTTGTTCTCCCTTCTCCTCCCTCCTTTCCTTCCCTTATTTCCTATTTTTTATTTATTTATTTACTTATTGGTATCCTGCCTTTATTATTTTTATAAATGACTCAAGGCGGCAAAACCAAACAATATTCCTCCCCTCTCTGACCCCCCCCCCCAAATAACAATGGTATGTGGAGGATTCGGCTGAGAGGGAGATCAAGGTTACCAAACCAGCTTTCGTGCCTATGGTGGGACTAGAACTCACCGTCTCCTGGTGATTGGCCCAAAGTCACCTACCTGGCTTTCATGCTTAAGGCAGGCCTAGAATTCAATGTCTCCTGGTTTTTAGCCTTCCTTCCTTCCCTCTCTTTCCATTCCCATCTTCTTCCTTTCTTCCTCCTTCATTCCCATTTCCCCTCCTTCCTTCCTTCCTCCCTTCTCCCTCCCTCCTTCCCTTCCTCCCTCTCTCTCACTTCCATCCATCCTTATGTATCCCCCTCCCTCATTTCCATTTGCTTCCTTCCTTCTCCCTCCCTCCTTCCCCTCTTCCTCTTCCATTTACCCTTCTGTGTCCTCCCTCCCATCTATCCTTGTGTCTCCTCCCTCTCTTCCTCCATTCCCTTTCCTCCCTCCCTCCTTCCCTTCCTTCCTCTCTCTCTCCCTTTCATCCATCCTTATGTATCCTCCCTCCCTCATTTCCATTTGCTTCCTTCTCCCTCCCTCCCTCCTTCCCTTCCTCTCTTCCTCTTCCATTTACCCTTCTGTGTCCTCTCTCCCATCCATCCTTATGTCTCCTCTCTCCCTCCTTTCCATTTCCCTTTCCTCCCATTTCCCACCCTCCTTCCCTTCCTCCCCCTTTCTCCCTCCATTCCTCTCTTCCATTCACCCTCCTGTCTCCTCCCTCCCTCTCTATACCTCCCTCCTTCCCGCCTCGCCCTCTCTCTCTCTCTCTCCCTTTCATCCATTCTTATGTATCCTCCCTCCCTGATTTCCATTTGCTTCCTTCTCCCTCCCTCTCTTCCCTTCCTCTCTTCCTCTTCCATTTACCCTTCTGTGTCCTCCCTCCCTCCCATCCATCCTTATGTCTCCTCTCTCCCTCCTTTCCATTTCCCTTTCCTCCCATCTCCCTCCCTCCTTCCCCCCTCTTTCTCCCTTCCATCCATCCTTGTCTCCTCCCTTTCTTTCTCCATTCCTCTCTTCCATTCAACCTTCTGTCACCTCCCTCCCTCTCTATACCTCCCTCCTTCCCGCCTCTCTCTCCCTCTCTCCCTCTCATTGACTCTCCCTTCTGCCTGGCAGCTGAAGAAAGGGCTTTCCCCCTTTTGAAGCTGCCTGCGAACAGGGCCTGGGGGAGCACCTCAAGTCGGGGTGTCCGAGCTACGACGCTGCCAAAACATGCACCTTCTCCTCCCTCTCCAGCCCCCCCACCCTTGTCTTCCTCCTTCCATCTGCTCCATTCACTTCGATATGTCAGTGGGGCATTTGATGGGTTTACGGCTGGAATACAGACATAAATGCAGAACATGAGAGTTTGCCTGAATCGATTAATCACACCTGTCAAGATATCCCAGGTTTTATTCCCCTCCGCATTTTGCTCTTAAAATTGCTCGCAGGAGGGCCGGCTGTCTGAACCCTTTTGTCTCATCCTTATGCATCGCGTAGAGATTGCCTCGGCTTACGGCCGTTCGTTTAGCGATCATTCAAAGATACGACAGCCCTGAAAAAAAGCGACGGACAACCGTTTTTCACACTTAACGACTGTTGAAGCATTCCCCGGTGCCACGAGATCAAAAGCGGGGCATGAGAACGTGGGGATGTACAGGTTAGGTGAGGCAAGCTTCCAAGTGAGTTGGGGCATTTCAGAAGATTGCGGAGACATTTAGAGGTTAAAAAAAAAGCAGATGGGAATCGTGATAAATCAGTGATAAGGCAGCGATAAGGGAAGGAAAGGTTGAGCTCTGTTTCCCCTTCCTTTTCCTTAGTTTACGCAGGTAGTCCTCGATATATGACCACAATTGAACCCAAATGTTCTTTTGCCAAAGCGAGACAGTTTTTAAGTGAGCTCTGCCCGGTTTTGCGACCTTTCTCGCCGCAAACTCTTAGGCGAATCCCTGCCGTTGTTAAATGAGTAGCGTGGTGGTTTGTAGTGTATCCAGTTTCCAAATGGACTTCGCGAAAACTTCCAAATTTTGCAGAAATGGCAAAGCTGACCTGTCAGAGAACAAACGATATTTATGGGGTGTTTGGGAATGGGAATTCCATTCATGGGGATGGGAATGAGGTTTAAAAGGGAACAAGCATTTGAATTTGAATTTTATTATTTGTATGCCGCCCTTCTCTGGGAGGGACTCAGGGCAGCGAACAACTCAAAAAGGGGAAAAGGGGAACATAGAACAGAATACAAGTAATTAAAATAGGCAAGAATTACACAACCACACAAGTCGAGAGGGGAGGGGAACTCGTCAACCCCAGGCCTGCCGGCAAAGCCAGGTTTTGACGGCTTTCCGGAAGGCCTGGAGAGAGGTGAGGGTCCGAATCCCTGCGGGGAGTTCATTCCAGAGGGCCGGAGCTGCCACAGAGAAGGCCCTCCCCTGGGTAATAGCCAGGTGGCATTGGCTGGTAGACGGAACCCGGAGGAGGCCGACCCTGTGTGATCTAATGGGTCTTTGGGAGGTAATTGGCAGCAGGCGGTCTCTCAAGCAGGCTGTGGATGGATCGATGTTGGAAAGCAAGATCTCTGTTTAATCCACTTAGTTCGATATGCAGCAGGATGGAGATCTGTTTTTCCAGACTAAGCTTTGCAAAATGATCTAAAAAGAGGAATTGAGAGAAAGGGAGATTGGAGAATTTTTTTAAAAAAACAAACGGGAGAAAGAAAGATAAAGATTGCAACCTTCTTAAGCACCGAAAAGTGTGTGTTTCTTGTCGAGCACCAAAAGGCAGGACGAGAAGGATGGATGGAAACCAATCAAGGAGAGAAGCAACCTAGGAGAAATTTCCGGACAGCGAGGGCAATTAACCAGTGGAACGACTTGCCACCAGAAGTTGTGGGCGCTGCATCGCTGGAGGTTTTCAAGAAGAGACTGGACAACCATTTGTCAAGCAGGGTCTCCTGCTTCAACATGGGGGTTGGACTAGATGACCTCCAACATCCCTTGTCCCAAAGGCACTTTTTCAGGAGGCAACTGGACTTCCTTGTTGTTGTTTTTTCTTCTGAAGATGTTTCGCTTCTCATCCAAGAAGCTTCTTCAGCTCTGACTGGATGGTGGGGAAGGGAAGGATTGATTCTCCTTGCAGGCAGCTGGTCATTTGCATCCTTTGAGAGGGTCCTTGAGGCCACTTGGAGGCTTTATCTGTGTCCTCAGGAGGGTCACCTGAATGGTGCAAACGGTTCCTGTAATCTGCAATTTTCCCTCTGGAAATCCATTCCACCCCATTCCAAGGGTCTTCACCCCAAATTGTATAGTTAAAACTCTGTAGAGATTCTCAGTCATGCAAATCACAGTTGTCCCAAAGGAGCTTTTTCAGGAGGCATTTGAACTGTCTGGTTTTTCCTTTTGAAGACATTCCAAGGTCCCTTCCCACTCTGTTGTTCTACATTCTATTCTATGTTCTTAAGGGACGCGGTGGCTCAGTGGCTAAGATGCTGAGCTTGTCAATCAGAAAGGTCGGCAGTTTGGCGGTTCGAATCCCTAGCGCCATGTAACGGAGTGAGCTCCCGTGTCTTGTCCCAGCTTCTGCCATTCGAAAGCAGGTAAAAATGCCGTGGCACGACAAAACCGCGAAGCCCTTATCTGCGGAGACATAAGCGCATCGCTAAAGCCGCGACGTCATCACCGTGCGTCATCACAACAGCGCAGCAATAGAAGAGCGCTTTAAAATGGCGCCACGGCAGAAAGCCGATTTCAATTAAGGTAAGGGTTAGGATTAGGTTTAGGGGTTTGTTTTAGGGTTAGGTTTAGGGTTAGGTTTAGGGTTAGGTTTAGGGTTAGGGTTAGGTTTAGGGTACTGAGTGCTTGGGAATGCACGGATTTTCCCTCCGCGATTATGTCATCGCGGTAGGGTCGCGTTTTTCCTTAGCGCTTCGAACGGCGCGAATTAGTCTTTGCGCTTATGTCTCCGCAGATAAGGGCTTTGCGGATTTGTGGTGGAACCAAAAATGCAAGTAGAAAAATAGGAACCACCTTTGGTGGGAAGGGAACAGCGTTCCATACTCCTTCGGCATTTAGTCCTGCCGGCCATATGACCACGGAGACGTCTTCGGACAACGCTGGTTCTTTGGCTTTGAAACGAAGATGAGCACCACCCCCCCCTAGAGTTGGGAACGACTAGCACATATGTGCGAAGGCAACCTTTACTTTTGCCTTTATTCTATGTTCTTAGAAGGACGATTGAGGTGATTCTGGGTTCATTATTACAGTTGTGCGTTAAGCATCACCTGTAGTTTATTTTTCACCTGCATTTTGGTTTTAAGCTTCTGGAAATATAGAAGGCCTAAGGAACAACTACATGGGGAAGAAATAATATATCCTGGCCAGAATTGGGTGGTGAAATTTAAATGTATGAGTGTCAATCATCAGAGTGGGTTCACCCCAGGCGAAAATTCATTTTATTTCCATTTTAGAGACTCCCACCCAACCATCTAGCCCACCATTCTTTTCTCTTAATAAAAAAATCATTTATTTCCCTTGCTCTGCCAACTGTACTGTCTATTTTCCAGAAGAGGGGGAGGGAATGGTCACACGTGGGTTGTTGTCAAAGCCTGATTGGTCCAAGACTGAGAGAAAACGCTTAAATACTGGTGCCTTCCAGTCCTATCCCAGTTTTCCTCTCAGTCTTTTCTGGTCCAAGAACTGTTGAGAATTACTGGTAGGATTACTTTATTCAATTTGGTCTTATTTGGTTTAATTGGGCATTTAAAAGATTTCTAAATTACTAAATTCAGCAGCTGCGGCCCCAAGGGACAGTTCACTGCCCCGGGCGGTGGGGGAGGGCCCAGTGGGGCATGCTGCCTCCCCCCCCCGCAGGCCCAGAGTCTCAGCCCGTCCCCGGGTGCGGGGGTGCCAGATCTCCTTTCAGCTGCTGGAGAGGCTGCCTTCTCCTTTAAATAGCCAGGAGAGGCGAGAGAATCGGCTCGGACCGCTACCAGCATTCCTGGGGGAGGGGGAGCGTGCCTGAGAGCCGCGTGGCCTCCCCCGTCCTTGCCTGCCTCAGCACGGCCTTTCAATGGGCCATCGGAGCCGCAGATCGAAAATGAAAGTTCCGGCGGCCATGTTGGCTCTGTCGCCACGTGTGCAATAGCAATAGCAATAGCACTAGACTTATATACCGCTTCATAGGCCTTTCAGGCCTCTCTAAGCGGTTAACAGAGAGTCAGCATATTGCCTCCAACAATCCGGGTCCTCATTTCACCCACCTCGGAAGGATGGAAGGCTGAGTCAACCCTGAGCCGGTGAGATTTGAACCGCTGACCTGCTGATCTAGCAGTAGCCTGCAGTGCTGCATTTAACCACTGCGCCACCTTAGGCCTCGACCCAGGTCCATTGGCTGGTGCGGTCTCTTCCTTGGCATGGCAGGCAGCAGAGAAAGCAGGCCCAGGTCCCGGTGGGGCTTACAGTGGCTTGGAATCCTCCATTCCTTCCGGCTGGACGCGTAAGTGGGGAAATGGAGGGGGGGCTTGGAGTTTCCCCAGGGCCAGGTGGCAGACCTGGCGGCAGGTGAGAAAGCCCTTGCAGGGGGAGGGGGAGGGTGTTCCCCCCCCCCCCCATGTCTTCCTCTGCCCTGAAGTCCTTCTCGTGGGAGGAGGTCAGGGGCTGCATTGTGCAGGGACAGTATTGTGGCTCGGAGGTTTCACATTGCAATTAACATAAGGTCTAAATAGCTTGAAATAGACCTATACTAGTCTCCCTTTATTATAAGGCTAGCTGATGAGAGCTAAATGGATTGTAATAGGCTATACGAGTCTCCCTTATTTGTTTATCAGCTCAAATACAAATATATATATAGATATATATATATATACATGCATATATGTACAAACGCACTTCACAACTGTGCTTGATTCAATGCCAGTAAGGGATGACTAGCAGATGAGAACTTAAGGGCTTGCAATATTAGTCTTCCTTTTGCTACTGGTGCCCGGGGCTTCTACCCGGGCCTACTCTGGGTTGGCTCTGCCTTCCTCCTTCAGAGGTTAGCCATTTGGGAACTGTTGTCCTGTGGGGCCCAACAGAGGGCCGTGCACATTTCTGGGGACTTGCATCAGGCCTACATGTATGAGCCTTTGACCTTATCCCAGGGTCTGGGGTTGGTCCCTCCTCAGGCCTTTTTTCCCCCCCAAATCACTCCTAGGGGTTGGTTTTCCTGCCCTGGGGGTCCCAGGCAGGTTTCCCCTTCCTTCCAAGTAGAGTGGGGTCCCTCTCTCCCTCCCCCACTCAGGGGGTCCAGGGGGTGGTGGTGAGTCGAGGGTCTTAACCCGTGTGCAGGTAGGCTCTCCCGGGGCCTGGTTTTGCCTATGGTGGTACGGAGGATTAGATGGTTCTCCGCCCCTTCTAGACATGGAGGTCTGGGCCGCGCCCATCGTTGGGCTATGTTCCCCCCTACTTGATCCACGGTCAATGATGAAATTGGAAATTTGCTAGGAAAATAAAGTGGACTAAAAGTTAATGAATAAATAAATAAATAAGTTAATAATAATAATGATAATTAAAAAAAAAAAAAAACCATTCTATTGAGGCCAGGGGTTCTTCCTGGCCTGCTTAGATCTGTAGCATTCCCTTTTGGAGATTGAGTTCCAAGATGCCAGGTGGTGAGTTTCTGTTGCAGGCTAATCCGATCTTTGTTATGTAGAGTAGACCGGCTCAGGCGTTTTAATCGCAGCTGTGGCCCTGGATGGGCCCATCTCTGGGCGTCTTGGCTCAGACTGTTTGCTGTGCCTGGGGCAGGCTCGGTGCATGGCCAGCTGGTGGGGGGGACCTTGATGCCTCCACCCACTGATCCTGGCAGGACCACGTTCTGCCACGGCCATGGGCTGGAAAGAGATCTCGACTCCTCCCTTGGCACGGAGGCGCTGACCACAGTGGACGCATTCCTCCGACTTGTCTGGGGGCCTGGGCCATTGGCTCTAGAGTAACTGGGCCCTTGCCTGGGCGATTCAGTTGCAGTCCGTCACCTTCTAGTGGCTGCCCTGGTTTCATCGGGCGCGCTGAGCTTCTAAGATGTCCTCCCGTTGCCGCTGCGGGGGTCGCCCTCTGCGGACTCAACTCCCGGTAGTTTCGTCAGGCCTCGGTCAGTGACTGGGGCAGCGCCGGGAGCGCTTTCACGTCCCAGGGAGCCTCGCCGCCTGGGTCTCTTCTGACTCGGGGCAGCCCGCCCTTCCTCCCTGGGGCGACTGGGGCTCGCTCAAGTTTGCGTCCAGGATGCTGACCACTTCGGTCACGTCGTCCGGGCTTCGTTGCCGGCGTCACTGACTGAGGACCGGCTCGGCCCGCTGTCTCTGGATGACCATGCCTTCGAGAGGCCTGACCCCTTGGGGGGGGGGCTCTTCCCGGTCCGAGGATGGAGACACGGGACAGTTCGCCCACTTGTGACAGCTGAGCCGGATCTAAATCTTCTTTGTCATGTGCCAGCATGGATTTCCGATTCTGTCAATAATCTTGCGTTTTTCTCTTCCATTTGTAGGCAGTTCTCCAGCTCATCCCTCAGGAGCGCCTACGGCTCCCTCCTCTGGTCCAGACGGTCCAGCCACAAGGGGGGGGGGCAGCACCCCTTCCGCTCGGGGGGGGGGCTTGACCTCGGGTCGTCCCTTTGGAGGCCATCAGCCGCTAGGCGTGTTCTCAGAGCGGCCGGCATTGGACGCTTGGGCACGGGCCTCTGCTTGCCTCGCTCCCGCGTTGGTTCTCTCCACCCCGCCGGCTCTTTGGGGGATCCCTCCGTCCGGGAGCCGGGGGGGGCTGCTACCCGGTGGTTCAGGCCATTGCCCTTCTCTTCGGCCTTCAGGGAGTGCAGATGACTCCTCCGGATGACCAGGGCCTGGAGCGCCTCTCGCATCTGTCTGCGGTTCGGACGGGTGGCCGGAAGGCTTAGCGGGCCCTCTCGTTTCTGCACCGCTCTAGTGCACAGGCGGGGAGAGCGTTCTCCCCCCTTTCGGTCCTTCGGGGTTTCAGACAGGAGGCCCCTGGCCTGGTGGCTCTTCGGGGGGCTTATCTTCGTTCCTCGGCTCTGGCCGGCCATCGCGGGTCCCTGAGGTTCCCCCCTGGGGCTTTTCCCTTGGTCTGGTCTCCGTTCTCCGGATTTCACTAAGGCCTGGCGGCCCGGGCGACTTGTCCGCGCCCCATCCTGGGGGCTCTGATTCCTTGGCGGGCTAGCCTATTCAGGTCTTCGGTTATTTAGCGCCTGTTCTAGGAGCCCGGAGCCCCGTCCTGTTCCTCGGCTGGCTTCTCCGGAGTCCACCTCTTCCCTTTCCGCTTGCCTGGTGTCGGTCATAGGCTCCATGTCAGGGGAGGGGGTGAGTCTGTCCAGGAGCTCCACCTCGGCCTATGCCCGCTGGCGTAGGGCCTTAGGGATGTTGTTCGGTTTCAACCTCCCTCTATCAGATCGGGCGAGATGTTTCTTGAGCAGGGATAGTCCCGCCCGCCGGACCCTTGGACTCTCCTGGGGAGCCTCGTCCTGGTTAGGGGGCTCCCGGTTCGCTCTCGGCAGGTGGTCGCTTTCGGGGCTTACCCTTCGTCACTGGAATGGCACTAGTGCTGTCCCGCTGGGCTCTGCGCTTCCCTTGGGGTAGCTGGGCATCGCGTGACCTCCCGTTGGCACGGGGACCGCTCAGGCCCTCATCTGTCAGGGGGGGGGTCTTCTCCAGCCCTCGACCGGAATGCTCGGGACTGGACGTCTCGGCGGTGGGGCCTCTGTTGCCCCCAGAGTCGAGAATCTCCCCAGGCTCTCCTGTCTCCGGGCGGCTCGGCAGCGTCGGGCGGCCCTGACCAGGGGAGCGGGCCTACTCCCTCAGTCGTCGGTTCTTCTTTTTTTGGCGGATCTGTCGACAGTTCGACACTCCCTTGCTCGCCGCGTGTTCTATTCCTCCCTGGGGTTTCACCCATTTCCTATCCTGATCTGTGGAGGGCGCAAGCGCCCTCGAAAGGAGGTGACCTGCGGTCTCGGTATGGGGCCTCCCGTCCCCCTGGTTCCAGGTCTCCCCGGAGGGGGGTGGCATGGGGACCCTGATCGTGGGGGTGGGCCATTAGGACCTAGGGGCCTTGGTTCGCGGACCTCGTCCAGCTGTCGGTGGCCCTCCGCGGAGGCGCCCGCGGGAAGGGTTGGCCTGGCAGCGGGGGGTGGTGGTCCTGCTTCGCCTGGTCCCTGGGGTTGCATCCGGCCCATGACTCTTGTCCGGCAGCTGTTGGAGGCTGGTCTAGCCAACGGGGTCACTCTCCACTAGGGATGCCTGGGGGCCTTACGGACCGCGGCTGCGGTTACACCTGGGTATCGTCCGGCGGTGTTATCCGCCTGGCCTCCCCTGGCTTCGCCTGGCAGGGCACCTTTCTCTCAAACGTCAGGAGTTCCTGCAGCAGGGGCCTGACTTCGGAAACCCACAAGATTGTGCCGCCTGGTGGCGGAATTGTTTCAGCCCTGGAGGGGGTGGGGGTTCTCCCTCTCTCAGGTCCCCCTGATCGAGCTTCTCGGTAGGGGGCGGCTTCTGGGTTTCCCTCGGTCCGCGGGTTCCCCGTGTGTTCTTCCCCCTTGTGCTCAGGGGGGGCTTCTTCGAATCTCTTCGGTATGCTCGTCGGCTGGCTCCCTGGTGGCGGTTGTCTCCGCCCGGGTACGTGGAGTTGGGCACCCTGCTCTGAGGTCGTTCCCGTCGCCTCTAAGGGGCAGGGCGAGGCTTCGCCTTGCTCGTGCCTTCTTCCCGTAGGTGGCCACTTCCTTCGCTAAGCTCTGGCATTGGTTGGGCGCGCACCGCGCCCTGTGGCTCCATCGCCAGCGGACCGAGGGGTCCGTAGGTCGAGCCCTTGTGGACTGATCCTCCAGCCGGGGGTCGCTGGGTTCGAGCGTGTCTTCAGCCACAGTTGGCGTTGGCTGCGCCGGGCCATTGCGGAAGCCCTCGGGGTTTCGGGTCGACGGGCCAGTCCCGTCAGAGTTCACGGCCCAGCCTATTAGGAGCGACACGAGCGTGGCCTCGGGGGCCGCGGGGGGGGGGGCCAGTTGAGGCCGCCTGTCACGCGGCCTCTGGATTCCCCGGTTCTTCCTCCGGCGCTATGGTCTGGGAGCTTTGCAGATGCGAGTGTGTCCTTGGTGGCAGGACCCTCTGGGGGTGGCGGTTGAGGCTCCCCTTGGGCCCTGGTGATTCTCGTTCTCCCTCCCTGGGACGGTAGCTTGGGTATGTCCCACGTGTGACCATTCCCTCCCCCTCTTCTGGAAAAAGGACGTTGGTCTTACCTGAACGTCTATTTTCAGAAGGGGGAGGGAATGGTCACAACCCGCCCTGAGACCTTTCCGTCAGGGCCAAGGGGAGGGCCCGGGTGGTTCCCGGGGGTTTTGTTGTGTGTTGTTTTTTTGTCTTTTCAGTTCTACCCTTCGCCTTCGAGGAAACTGGGATAGGAATGGAAGGCACCAGTATTTAAGCGTTTTCTCTCAGTCTTGGACCAATCAGGCTTTGACAACAACCCACGTGTGACCATTCCCTCCCCCTTCTGAAAATAGACGTTCAGGTAAGACCAACGTCCTTTCTATAGCTACATATTTGCTATTGAATAAAATAAGATAAATGATAAAAGCTTCAAATAATAAATAATATAATAAAATATAGAATAAAATAAAATAAAAAAGTCAAATAAACAATAATAAAGTAAAATAACAAAAAGTCAAATAAAGAAAAATAAAATAAAGAAAAGTAAAGTAAAATAATAAAATAAAAGTAAAATAAGCTAAAGTAAAATAAAAGCTTCAAAACAATACATTCTTTTGGAAAAGAGGGCCCCACAATTTCTGCTTATTTACCGAGATAAGGAATCTTATCTTTCTGTTCCCATGGCTGGTTTGATATCCCCCAGAAGGCCAAGGAAGATACAGATTGGGTGGATGAATTCTATCCAGTCCAGCCCCACTGAGGCTTCTTCGGGGGTCTTAATCTTTAAATGAGATATAAACAAGGGATAAGAGCTAATTAACCAAAGAGGAGGTGAATTTTTCTTCCTTGGAAGTCTTCCAGCAAAGCATTGTCTCTCTGCCTCTCTCTGTTCTTTCACTCGCCTCTCTTTCCCTCCCTATCTGTTCTTTCTGTGTTTTCTTTCTCTCCTCTCTCTTTTCTCTCTGCTCTTTATCTATCTTCCTTTCTTCTCCCTTCATCTTCCCTTCCTCTTCCCTTCTTTCCCTCTTTCCTTCCTTCCCCGCCCCTCTTCCCTTCCCCTTCTCTGCTTCCTTCCTTTCTTCCTTCCCCTCCCCTCCCCTCCCTCTCTCCTCCTTTCCTTCATCCCTCCCTCCCTTTTCTCAGTTTCTTATATTGACTCCAAAGCAATAAAACCGAAGAATCTGTTCAATTTTGAAGTCCTTTGTTGCTGGCGGGGAGAAATTTCAAACTTGCTCGAGCTTTGGTTGGAATCCAAATATTTTCAAAGCATCGTCCTTGTTGTGATGCTGCTGCAGAAGCAACAGTGAATTGTGTAAAAGTCCATCTGTGGCGCAATTGAGCTGAATTTCTCTGATTTCCTTCTGAATTTGCTTGGGGATCCGGACCTTTGCAAATAGCCGTATAATTAATTCGAGAGGGAGAGAAAAATTAATTGTGGATACATCAAAAAATTTGCAGAAATGGCAGAGCTGACCTGTCAGAGAACAAATAACATTTATAGGGTAGGGTTTTTTTTTTTTTGAAAGACTGGACATTTTGCTGAAAGAAGTAAAAAATAAATTCATGACTTATAGCTTGAAGATAAAGAAAGATGGAGATTAATTGATGGGCTGAAGGGACTGGCAAAATATTTAGGAAAGGAGTTGAAATCAAAATGTGTTGAAAAGGAGGCCCAAAGTCACTTATACATTTCTTAACTTTCGTTTTTTTTCCTTTTCTCGCCCTGTTTTTTTAATTTTTCTTTCGATTCCTCTTTTGTTGCACGAACATGCCTCACAAATACAGGGGGACGTCAACTAATGAATGTAACTGAGCCCAAACTTTCTGTGGCTACGTGAGACACACCCTGTTAAGGGACTTTTTGTCCCACTTTAGGACTTTTCCTGCTGCCGTTGTTAAGGGAATCCCTGCAGAGGTGAAAATAGGAACACGGCTGTTAAGTGAATCTGGCTTCCCCATTGATTTTGCGTGTCGGAGAGTCGCAAAAGGGATTGGACTAGAACCAGGGATCCCCAACTTTTTGGACCTTGGGGGACCACTAAATTCATAATTTTAAATCCCGCCGACCGCTAATATGATCTGCCTAATGACCAGCTGGGTGGGCGTGGCTAGGTGGTCATGTGATTGGGTGGGCGTGGCCAACTTGATGTCACGCCAGCCTCTACTCGCCCCTCCCCTCCCAGCCACTCCTTGCCTCTCCGCCCGGGCTCCTTAGGGCCCCTACAGGAAGCAGTTGCTGGAGCTAAGCAGCCACCAGGAGAAAGAGTTGGCAAAACAGCTCAGTTCAAATTGGATCTGAGCGAGAAGGAGGCTCAGCAGAAGCACCTCACTGAGGACTAGGAGCATAGGCTTTCCAAGCAGAGGGAAGACCTGCGAGAGGGCAAGGACAGGTGCCGGCACCTGGAGGCTCAACGGGCTGAGATGGTCAGCCAGTTCCAGGCCATGATGCAGTCCCACTGGAACGAGGCCCTCCGGCTCTTTGCCACCAGCGGCTCTTCCCTCCAGCCTTCGCCCAAAGCCCCCCACCAGGAGGCTAAAGCAGACCCCAAGTTGTAATTTCTGCCCCCGTCCAACCCCCACAAAAAGACCCGAAAAGGGGAGACTCTCTGCAGCAACACAAACATTTATTGCACATATCCGTCCCGGGGGCCGTAGTTTGAAGACCCCTGATTTAGTGCAATATAGAAAATGCAAATAATTTTTACGTGGACCACTGAACATTTCTCACGGACCACTGGACTAGAAGACCTCCAAGGTCCCTTCCAGCTCCACGATTCTGTGATTCTGTCATTGCTTCTTGTCTTTGCCAATTGGGAGGTTGTGATAGAGGAGGGGTCTGGACAGGTGTGTGGGCTATCCTGACACTCACAATGTGCAGACAATGCTTCTCTGGGCCCATCTCTGGACAAACACACAACGTGGAGGCCGCAAGTTATGGGTGCTGACTCAGGATGGCACAGTTTCTAAAAAAAACACACCTCCAGGCGCTTTCCAGGGACTTCTAAATATTTACCCATCTTCCCAGGCTGGCTCTGAAAAAAAGGAAGGGGGCTCAAGAGAGGGAGGGGATGGGTCTGGGGGTGGGGAGAGAGACGGGACTTGAACCTGGAGAGCTGAGATCTAGAATAACAAATGGGGGGCCCCAGCGGCATCAGGAATAATACACGGGGAAGACCTGGAATAAGGTCTCAGCACTTCATCAATCCCAGAGCGATGAGGGAGGGGGCTGTTCCCATAAATCTTGCTGGATTCCTTTCCTCCCCTCGGTGGGGAGGGGTCTGTGGTGAGAGCATCTCCCCCCCCACGCAATTTTCCTTGCCAGCCTTGATTGGGCCGTTAAGGATGGATTTGTGCAAAGCAGCCCCTTGGCTGTACGTTTTGGGAAAGAACTGCAAGGGTTTTGGAGGAAGGGAAGGGGGAAGGGAAGAAGAAAGAAGAAGTAGAAGAGGAAGAGGAGGAGATGGGAAAGGGAAGGAGAAAGGGAAAGGAAGAAGGAAGGAAAGAAAGGGAGGGAGAAAGAAGGGGAAGTTGAAAAAAATAGGAAGGGGAGAGGGAAGAAAGAAGGGAAGGAGAAAGAAGTAGAAGAGGAGAGGAGGAGATGGGAAAGGGAAGGAGAAAGAAAAAGAAGGGGAAGAGGAAAAAATAAGAAGGGAAGAGGGAAGGGATAGAAGAAGGGAAGGAGAAAGGGAAAGGAAGGAGGAAGGGAAGAAAGGGAAGGAGAAAGAAAAAGAAGAGGAAGAGGAAGAAAAAGGAAGGGAAGAGGAAAGGGAAGGAGAAAGAAGTAGAAGAGGAAGAAGGGATGGAAGGAGATGGGAAAGGAAAGGAGAAAGGGAAAGGCGGAGGGAAGGGAAGAGGAAAGGGAATAAACAAGGGACGGAGAAAGAGGAACCAAACGAAGGGGCAGAGAAAGAAAAAGAGGAAGGGAAAGGAAAAGGAAAGGGAAGAAAAAAGGAAAGAGGAAGGGGAAAGGGAGAATAGGTTGACCCTCCTCTTCTTCGTGTCAACCCACCCACTGCTGCCCCAAAGACTGGAAGGTTGCACTATCAAAGCCTTGGTCAACCCTGACTGGCTGTCGTTTCCTCTTTTTCCAGGCAGTGTAACAAAACGTCCAATGGAAGCGACAGTTGTGACTTGATGTGCTGCGGCCGCGGCTACAATCCTTACATGGACAAGGTGGTGGAGAGATGCCACTGCAAGTATCACTGGTGCTGCTACGTTACCTGCAAGAAGTGTGAGCGGACTGTCGAGAGGTACGTGTGCAAATGAAGCCTTGCCCACGCCTCTCCGCTGCTTCCCAGTGTGCCAAAGGGAGACGCTGCGCCACCTTTCCCCCCCCCCCCATGGGACTCTCAAAGAAGGCAGAGGGAAACAAACAAACTTCCTTGCAAGGAAATCTGGGCTTAATCCAAAGAAACCAGTCCTTATCTTCAGCCAGCAGAGATTGCATCCTTCGACGATCTTTTCGAACAGTCGCTCATCGACGACCACGCCGGCTGGCGAAACTCTTGGAAAGAAAGGACTTTGAACTGGATCAAGGCGGCACTATCCTTGCGAGAGAAATCTCGTTCACGGAGACGAAGAATCGTGCGTTTGATCTTGGCCACCCACCTTCGCCATTTGGGATCTCTCGGACTGTTCGTGGTCTCGCGGGTTATAAGTTGTTGGGGGAAAGAGAGAACAGCTTTTCCTAAAACGCGTGGACCTGATCAGTGGTGGGACTCAAGTAATTTAACAACCGGTTCTCTGCCCTAAGGGATTCTTCCAACAACCAGTTCACCAAACTGCTCAAAAACTTAACCGGTTCTCCCGAAGTGGTGCGAACCGGCTGAATCCCACAACTCGACCCGATGCGGGAGAACATTCGCTTTTCTGCAGGAATGAAGTTTGACACCCTATACGAATGATGCTCAGTTCTCCCCCCCCCAAAACAGGGAGGCTGTGTCGAACTTTTTCCCCCCTGGAATGGTTTCTCTTCTAGCTTTGCTCTTCATCCTTAAACATCATTTTCATTCTACTCTTTCTGGTTTTTTCTTTAAACTGGCGCCATTGCTAGGACAGACCAAATGGAAATGCCCAACCCTTAAAATGTTCTGTTTGTTTCAGTGGTGAAATCTAATTTTTTTGCCCACTGGTTCTGTGGGCGTGGCTTGGGGGTGGTCATGTGACTGGATGGGCGTGGCAAACTCCCCCCCCCCCACTTTTTAAAGCATTTTTCCCCTGCCGGTTGGGGCGGATAGGCAGGAAAAAAAACGCTTTAAAAAACGGGGAGAAAAAGCTTCTGACAATGTGAGCTGGGCGATCCTCTTTTTTTTTTTTTTTTCTACCAGTTCACAGAACCAGGGGAAATTGTCCCTAGCGGTTCAGCCGAATCGGGCTGAACTGGGAGGATTTCACCCCTGATTTGTTTGTTTTTTTAATTCATGCCAACATTTGATTTTTGCTGGAAAACTCTTCCCCTCCTTTTGTGGTGGCCAAAAATTGTGGAAACCTTTTTGGGAAAGTGTATTTTTTGAAGTTTGATGGCTAATAACACCACTTTCTTTTGGGGTTTCAAGATTTTTTGGAGTATAAAATGCACCTCCCCCCCCCCTAAAAGAGCATGGAAATGTTGGTGCATCTTATACACCGGATACATTATTGGCCTCCCAAAGCCCCTCCCTCACGTCCCATTTTTGCGAAAAATGGTGCGTTTTTCACAAAAACAGAAGGCATTTTTGCCTTCCCCCACCCCCCCAGAAGAACTCTGCAAGCTTTAGCAAGGCTGGGGAAAGGCAAAAATGCTCCTGTTTTTGTGAAAAACAGGCCTTTTTCCTGCCATTTTTTGCAACAAAGGGGTGTTTTTACCTTCCTCCAGCCCTGCTGAAGCCTCAGTGGCGAAATTCAATTTTTTTTACTACAGGTTCTGTGGGTGAAGCTTGGTGGGCATGGCATGCTTGGTGGGTGTGGCTTGGTGGGCGTGGCAGGGGAAGGAGACTGCAAAATCCCCATTCCCTCCCCACTCCTGGGGAAAGGATACTGCAAAGTTCCCATTCCTTCCCCATTCCAGAGGAAAGATATGCAAAATCCCCATTCCCTCCCCACTCCTGGGGGAAGGATACTGCAAAGTTCCCATTCCATCCTCACTCCTGGGGGAAGGATACTGCAAAGTTCCCATTCCATCCCTACTCCAGAGGAAGGATATGCAAAATCCCCATTCCCTCCCCACTCCAGGGGAAGGATACTGCAAAATCCACATTCCCTCCCCACTCCTGGGGGAAGGATACTGCAAAATCCCCATTCCCTCCCTACTCCAGAGGAAGGATATGCAAAATCCCCATTCCCTCTCTATTCCAGGGGAAGGATATTGGAAAATCTCATTCCCTCCCTACTCCAGGGGAAGGATACTGCAAAATCTCCATTCCCTCCCCACTCCAGGGGAAGGATACTGCAAAATCCCCATTCCCTCCCCACTCCAGGGGAAGGATACTGCAAAATCCCCATTCCCTCCCCACTCCTGGGGGAAGGATACTGCAAAATCCCCATTCCCTCCCTACTCCAGAGGAAGGATATTGGAAAATCTCACTCCCTCCCTACTCCAGGGGAAGGATACTGCAAAATCCCCATTCCCTCCCTACTCCTGGGGCCAGCCAGAGGTGGTATTTGCCAGTTCTCTGAACTACTCAAAATGTTCGCTACTGGTTCTCCAGAACCTGTCAGAACCTGCTGGATTTCACCCCTGTTATAACTGCTATTCTAATAGCAAATCCTTCGTAAAAGTTATTGCATTATATCGTGTTTCCATTGATATATCTTTTATGGTACTACTAAAGAAAAAAGTGGTGTTATTAGCTAGTTTTGAGCCGAGGTGGCGCAGTGGTTAAATGCAGCACTGCAGGCTACTGCTAGATCAGCAGTTCAGCGGTTCAAATCTCACCGGCTCAGGGTTGACTCAGCCTTCCATCCTTCCGAGGTGGGTAAAATGAGGACCCAGATTGTTGGGGGCAATATGCTGACTCTCTGTAAACCGCTTAGAGAGGGCTGAAAGCCCTATGAAGCGGTATATAAGTCTACTGCTATTGCTATTGCTATAGTTTTAGAAAATACACTTTTCCCAAAAGGTTTCGACAATTTTGGCCACTACTGCCGATTTTCTCCATGAAAGAGGCCATGGAGACAGTTTATATGGCTATTTTTGGCTTGGGGGGTGGGGCGAGAATCAGAGAAACATCTGGACTTTGGAGAGCATGTGGTGGGCGCACTCGCAATATGGTTGATATGACAGACCGAGCCCGGCTTCCCGTTTGATCAAGGACATTCTCTTTGGTGAAATATTGTTTGCTTCAAAGCTTTATAGCAAATAAATATGATGCTAACAGCTGCTGATTTGCTGGGCAGCTGACCAGTTCTTTGGCTCTTTTCTTTTATTAAAAATAATACTGAAAAAAAATATTGGGCGGCGCAAAAAAGAAAATTCCATGGATATAATCACATAGTTAATGTTTCCTGCGTCTCTTGTCATAATGAGGGGAGGGGCCCTTGGGGCTCTCTGAACTGGGTGGTTTTCCTGCAGGCGTTTCATGAGCCAAACAAGGTAACATCCATCATTTCTAGTGATGTTGTGATGATGCTAACACTGATGATGTTCCCTAGTTGGGTCATGAAACAGTCTGCAAGAAAAGAACCAAGCTCAGAGAGCACCAAGGACCCCTCATTTCAACCCTGAGGTACAAATGTTTTCCTTTATTGGTCTCTTGCTACATCTAGCCATGGATACAGGTAGCAGAAAAGCTACACCTTCCTTCCTCTCCTTCTGTCCATGTATCCCTCGATTACTTCTTTCTTTCCTGCTTTCCTTTTTATCTTTCCTCCCTCCCTTTATATCTCTCCTTCTTCCCTTCCTTTTGTCCATATCTCTCTCCCTTCTTTTCCTTCCTTCCTTCCTGCTTTATAGCTGTCTTTCCACCCACCCTATATTTCTCCTCTCCCTCCCTTCCTCACTCTACTATTTCTTTTCTTTCTTTCCTTTCTTCCTTCCTTTTTATCTCTCCTTCCTCTCTTCCTCTATTTTCTCCCTCCGTTCTTTCTTTCCTTCTGTCCATATCTCTCTCCCTTCTTTTCCTTCCTTCCTGCTTTACCTCTATCTTTCCTCCCTCTATTTTTCCCTTCCTCCCTCTACCATTTTTTCTCCCTTCCTTCCTTCATCATTCCTTCCTTCCTTTTTATCTCTCCTTCCTCATTTCCTTCCTTCCTGCTTTACCTCTATCTTTCCTCCCTCTATTATTCCCTTCCTCCCTCTACCATTTTTTCTCCCTTCCTTCCTTCATCATTCCTTCCTTCCTTTTTATCTCTCCTTCCTCATTTCCTTCCTTCCTTCTTTCCTTTTTATCTCTCCTTCCTCCCACCCTTCCTTCTTCCTTCTGTCCATATATCTCTCCCTTCTTTTCCTTCCTTCCTCCCTCCCTCTCCGATTTGTTTCTGGGTCCAATTCCAACCAATGATTATCACCTTCAAAGCCATAACGTCAAATAAACAATAAATACATTTCAGAAAGGGGCCGTTCTCCCACTTCCAGATCTCAGGAATATCCACCGGATCGACTCTCTCGTCCAGGATCAAATCTCACACTTGATGTTCAATGCAGTAGCCAGAATCGGGAGACATCTAAACGTTTGATCATGATTGCAAGACAATTGGCAGAGCTCTGGAGTGGGAGAGAGATATAAGACATATATCACTCCTGAGTACCTTAGAGGTTTACATCAGTGGTGGGATTCAGCCGGTTTGTACCGGTTTGGGCAAACTGGTAGTGGCAACCTGCACCCGCCCCAGTGCTATGCTGTCCAATTTAGCCATTGTAGATTTCTCCGTGGGTCGCCCATGAGGCCAATGATTAAAGAAGGCAGGTCTCTCTCGGGATGGGCCGACATGGAATAGAATCCGGAGGCCTCTTTTATTGAGCATACACAAGGAAAGGGTGGATTCACATGGTCTATGTGGACCAATCATGGTTGTACAAGTCTATGGTATATGGTAACTCATTTACTTCCATGTAGACCTAAAGAATACCCATAAATAAATCTTTTACCAGCATGCAAACTTCTAATCCTTAATTAATGTTTGAGAGTTAATCAGTTGTAACCCCTGATTTAATTAACGAATTCCCTGATTTAATCAACACTTCTGTGATTGCTGATCTATTTAGTGTTAGGAGTTAAACAGTTTGTTTTACTGATTCAATCATATGGTTAATCATTGCTTCTATTCTATACGCGTTTCAGCATAGCTAATGTATGCCTGCGCGTATTGCAACATCTTTTCTAATCTGTGCATATGCATGCAAGACGCATGTGCAAGCAAAGCGCACGCCCAGGAGGCTGCATGCATGCACTGAATGCGTGCGCGCTTTCACATTTTCGGTGCGCGGCGAACCGGTGGTAAAATTAAGTGAAACCCCACCTCTGGTTTACACATCAGGAAACCCGTACTTCAACTTTATCAGGGTGACTCACACAACCTAAGATTGGGCTCCATAACTTTACTTCCAGCTAATTTTAACCTAAGTTTATAAGGACAATCTGGGCCTTTGCCACATGACAGGGAGTCCTCAAGTTACCACGGTTCACTTAGTGACCGTTCAAACTTACGCGGGCACTGCAAAAGGTGATTGAATGAATGCCCATTGCAGCATCCCATGGTCACATGATCAAAATTCAGGTGCTTGGCAACTGACTCGTATTTACGACGGTCCTGGGGTCACGTGGTCCCCTTTTGCGACCTTCTGACAAGGCAAGTCAATGGGGAAGCCAGATTTATTTAACAACAGTCTGACTAACTAAACAACTGCAGTGATTCACTTAGCGACTGTGGCACGAATGGCTATAAAATGGGGCAAGATTCACTTAATAAATGTCTCACGTGGTAACGCCCTTTTGGGCTCAATTGTGGTCATATTTCAAGGACTACCTGTACCCAGTCACCACTCTGATAGTTCAAGGCTAGCTGCAGCACACAGATGCTTTGGAAATCAAACTTACCACAGCCTTTAGAACAGAATATAGGAAAGAGAGTTGGATGGGACTTTGGAGGTCTTCTAGTCCAACCCCCTGCTTAGGCAGGAAATCCTAAACCAGTGATGGCTAACCTTTTTGTCGTTGCATGCTCACATGCAATGCGTGTGCAACCCCCCTATGCATGCGTGCATGACACCCCATACTGCCCTGCGCATGCATGCGCGACCCCTCCCGAACCCACATTTTGGCCCTAGCAGGCTTCCCTGATACCTCCTGGGAGCAAAAATGGGGTGTGGGGAGGAGTGCTGCACCCCCCTGCGGCTCATTTTGAGCCTAGCAGGCCTCCCTGAAGCCTCCTGAGGCGCAAGGGTGCCCCCACTCCCAAGTGTGACCCCTCCACACTTGCGCACACATCTCCCACTTGTGCCCCGCCCCCGTGCATGCATGGCAGAGACCTGAAAATGAGCTGGCCGGCAGGAAGCCGCGCACACATGCGGGGTGGATCTGAACTGGGGCAAAGGCTTGCATGCCCGCAAAGAGGACGCCACCTGCCACCTGTGACACCATCACAGCCCTAAACCATTCCAGACACATGGTTGTCCAATCTCTTCTAAAAAATACTTCCAGTGTTGGGGCATTCACAACTTCCGGAGGCAACTTCTGTCCCACTGATTCATTGTTCTCACTGTCAGGAAATTTCTCCTCAAGTTGCTTCTCTCCTTGATTAATTTCCACCCATTGCTAGGGAGCGGGCGGCATTCAAATACCATTAAAGTTTGAAAGGTCTACCTTCAGGTGCTTTGGAGAATAGATTGACCTCTTTTTTGGGGTAGTCCCTCAAGCCCTGGAAGATTGGAAGAGCCAAGGTGGCGCAGTGGTTAAATGCAGCACTGCAGGCTACTTCAGCTGACTGCAGTTCTGCAGTTCGGCTGTTCTAATCTCACCGGCTCAGGGTTGACTCAGCCTTCCATCCTTCCGAGGTGGGTAAAATGAGGACCCGGATTGTTGTTGGGGGCAATATGCTGACTCTGTAAACCGCTTAGAGAGGGCTGGAAGCCCTATGAAGCGGTATATAAGTCTAACTGCTATTGCTATTGACTGATATCTGCAGTTCAGCGGTTCAAATCTCACCGGCTCAAGGTTGACTCAGCCTTCCATCCTTACGAGGTGGTTGAAATGAGGACCCGGATTGTTGTTGGGGGCAATATGCTGACTCTGTAAACCGCTTAGAGAGGGCTGAAAGCCCTATGAAGCGGTATATAAGTCTAACTGCTATTGCTATTGCTATTGAATGTCTGTGGAGATTCTCCATCAACCAGGTCACTGTTGTCCCAAAGGTGCTTTTTGAAGAGATAACGGGACTTTCTGGTTGTTTTTTTGAAGACTCACTATCCTGTCAGAGCTGAAGAAGCTTCTTGGATGAGAAGCGAAACATCTTCAAAAAAAAACCAAGATAGTCGAGTGGCCTCATGAAAAAAGCACCTTTGGGACAACAATAACGTGGATGACAGAGAATCTCTACAGAGTTTTAGCTATATTATTTGGGGTGAAGACCCTTGGAATGGGATGGAAGCAGGAATGGATTTCCAGAGGGAAAAATTGCAGGCTACAGGAACCATTTGCGCCACTCAGGTGACCCTGAGGACACAGAGAAACCTCCAAGTGGCCTCAAGGACCCTCTAAAAGGATGCAAATGACCAGCTGTCTGCAAGGAATGTAAATCCTTCCCTTCCCCACCATCCAGTCAGAGCTGAAGAAGCTTCTCGGATGAGAAGCGAAACGACTTCAAAAGCAAAAAAACCAACAACAAGGAAGTCCGGTTGCCTCCTGAAAAAGCACCTTTGGGACAAGGGATGTTGGAGGTCATCTAGTCCAGTGTTTCTCAACCTTGGCAACTTGAAGATGTCCGGACTTCAACTCCCAGAATTCCCCAGCCAGCGAATGCTGGCTGGGGAATTCTGGGAGTTGAAGTCCGGACATCTTCAAGTTGCCAAGGTTGAGAAACACTGAATTCTAGTCCAACCCCTATGTTGAAGCAGGAGACCTTGCTTGACAAATGGTTGTCCAGTCTCTTCTTGAAAACCTCCAGCAATGCAGCGCCCACAACTTCTGGTGGCAAGTCGTTCCACTGGTTAATTGCCCTCGCTGTCCGGAAATTTCTCTTAGGTTGCTTCTCTCCTTGATTGGTTTCCATCCATCCTTCTCGTCCTGCCTTTTGGTGCTCGACAAGAAACACACACTTTTCGGTGCTTAAGGAGGTTGCAACCTTTATCTTTCCTTCCCCCGTTTATTTTATTTTTCTCTCTCCAATCCTTCCATTCCTTTCTTCGGTTAGAGCTGAAGAAGCTTCTTGGATGAGAAACGAAAGGTCTTGGGAGAAAAACCGGAAAGTCCAGCCGTCTCCCGCAAATAAAGCGCCTTTGGGACAACCGTGTCCTGGATGACGGAGAATCTCCACCGACATTTATCCATCATCGGGATTGACGGCAGAAGAGATTAGAGTAAGATCAGCTAAAGAGCCCACCGCTCCCCAGGCCTATTTCTGTGGTTTTCGGCTAGGATTTGCCCTGACAGCCATAAGTACATCCTGAAGTCCTTCAGCTTAATGGCTGTTTCTGCTTAATGTAACTTTGCATTCTGGCTTGTCAAGGTTGCTGAGAAATTTCTCGTCCTCTTCACGGGCGAAAGAACTATCGGCGTTCCTGTCCCCCCCCCCCCCGATGCTTTTCTTCGCTCTGCGCTCCGTTCCAATTCATTTGCATTTTATTCGATAGATTTGACAGGCCTGCATCCATCCTTTCTTGTGGATATTAGGCCTGCCGCACTTTCTAATATTCTACCGTGTATTTTCTATCGTGGGAAAATGGGAGGGGGGACTGTAGGAGTGAGATGCGATGCAGCCATAACAACATTCTTTCTAGAAAGGCAAGGTCATCCTTTGTCTCTGCACCTGACCGGAACTGGATGGGTGGAACTGCCAGCGTGGCAGTGGGAGATTGGACCATGGGATGGACTTGTGGGTGTGGGGGGCAAGATCTTGAACTTTCAACTGGGTGGGGAAAACCGGAAAGCTTTCAGATTTGGGTTTTCCCAGATGTGCCAACATTAGTTATACATTTTTTTAAAAAAAGTCTTTATTAGTTATACATTTTTTTAAGGATAAAACATACAAATACAAATACAATTTTAAACATGCAACACACACACACACTCTCCGCGGTGACAGTCATTCACAGCCCAACTTTTTTGTTCCTTCCTCATTGTTTAGTCTCTAAGCAACATCTTCTCATTACAAAGTTCAGGGATCTATTACGATACCCATGTTCACTTTTAGTTCCCATTGTTAACAACTGCTATTTAACTTTCCCCGTTTTAAGTCCCTGCTGTTCTCCTAGTCGCCCACATATACCATAGGTTCCAGCTAAGATAATGTTCCGTTTCTCCTTTGTCCCTCAGCCAACCCGTCATTCTGTCCATTTCTGCACATTCATAGATCTTTTTAATTATGGCATCTTCCGGCGGTATGGTAGTAGATTTCCAAAATTGTGCATAGGTTATTCTTGCAGCCACAATTATATGTAGGCTCAAATACCATATAGATTTACTCATGTTTTCTGGTTGTATGCTTAGTAAAAAATTCTCGGGTCTCCATTCCATGCTTGCCCCAGTAACCTATTTTAGCCATTTTTGAATCCTTCTCCAGTATTTTGTGGCCTCAGTACAAGACCACCAAATATGGTAGAATGTGCCATCTTCTTCCCATGGAACATGGCTCTCTTAATAAATTGGAACTTTGAGGAATCCTTTGCCTTGGATTCTGATTTAATTTTGGATGTTATTTGGAACCCTGACAAGATTTTGACCACACCTTTATTATTTGTATACATAACTCGGGGGGGGGGGGAATGTATCTAATCCTCCCTTCCTCCTCCAGTTTTCTCCACAACAACAACCCTGTGAGGTGGGGGCTGAGAGAGACGAGCCCACCGAGATGTCTTTCATGTCTAAAGTGGGACTAGAACTCCCAGTCTCCTGGTGATTGGCCCAAAGTCACCGTGTTGACTTTCATACCTAAGGCAGGACTAGAACTCACCATCTCCGGTGATCGGCCTAAAGTCTCCCAGCTGACTTTTCAGGTCTAAGATGGGACTAGAACTCCCGGTCTCCTGGTGATTGGCTCAAAGTCACTTGGTTGACTTTCATACCTAAGGCAGGACTAGAATTCACCATCTCTGGTGATTGGCCCAAAGAAATTGGTCCAAAGTCACCAGACAGTTTTCATGCCCAAGGCAGGACTAGAACTCCCAATCTCCCGCTTTTTCTAGTTTCCTTAATCTCATAACTGTTGACGCCTGGTATCCTTTTAGTCAATGTTCTCAAATCTTCAGATTATGGTTTGGATGATGATATAATCAATTCCTGGCCAAAAAGAATTCTAAATAAAAACAAATACATTTATTCTTGCTTTTTGGCTTGAAGAAATAACCCCTCTTGTGAAAAAGAAATCTCTCTTCCTCTGGCTTTGCAACTTCCTATGAAATTCCTACAGTTGGTAGGACCCCAAATACCAATTGTAAGCTACTTTTTCCAGTCCTGTTATAACTTTGGTCCTTAAATGAACAGCTGTAAGCTGAGGATGAACTTTCTGAGGAAATACATACAAGCTCCAGTTCTAGCTTTGCACGTGGATATTTTTCTACTTACAAATCGTGTTTTTGCATCTGATCAGCCTAAAGGATAATAGCAGCGAGCAATTACGGAAATAGGACATGACATTCGCATTAAACCCAACAGTGTAATTATGTCGATTGGATGAATTACAAACGCATGTTTCTATAGCTATTCTATTGTTCCCCCTATGGTTATATAATTCTTTTTTTAAACACACATTAGGGACATATAATATTTGCTCTGGAGTGGAATAAAACATTTGGGGTAGGGGTTATTCCTTCGGAATCCTTTCTCCTTAGAAGGGTGTCCTAATTTTCTCCCTTTTTTTCTGTTTCTCAAGTTTTTAATTTTTTAAAAAACTATATCAAATCAACACATGAAAAGTGTGGCACCTGGGTGTCATATATTCTAACACAAATAAAACTAATAAAATTCAATCATAATTATTACGTTCAGTAACTTATGTATTTCTAATAATAATATCCATTTATATTACAGTCCATCATTATTCCATTATTCCATGTTATACTTTTATTATTATAATATTCCCCCTTCTCTTGTTTCTCTCTCTTATTCTAGGTTTTAATCATGTCATACTTTATTAAAAAAAACTTTTTCTGTCTATCTAATCTAACTTCTAATCATGTCACCTACAGAGAGGGGGGGGAGGAAGGGGGGGGGAGAGAGAAGGAAAAGCAAATGAGAACAACAATAAAAAGAAGGACCATCCATCTATTGTCTCTTGCCCACTTCAATATTTTAATAGCTCAGTGGCTAAGAGGCTGAGCTTGTCAATCAGAAAGGTCGGCAGTTTAGCGGTTCGAATCCCTAGTGTTGCATAATGGAGTGAGCTCCCGTTACTTGTCCCAGCTTCTGCCAACCTAGCAGTTCGAAAGCACGTAAAAAATGCAAGTAGAAAAATAGGAACCACCTTTGGTGGGAAGGTAACAGCATTCTGTGCGTCTTTGGCACTTAGTCATGCCGGCCACATGACCACGGAGACGTCTTCGGACAGCGCTGGCTCTTTGGCTTTGAAATGGAGATGAGCACTGCCCCCTAGAGTAGGGAACAACTAGCACATATGTGCGAGGGGAACTTTTACCTTTTAAAGGAGAGGAAAAAAGGAAAAGCAAATCAGAACAATTAAAAAAAAGAAACGTCATCTATCCATTGTCTCTTGTCCGCTTCAATACTTTAATTGCTATGCTTTTTCTATTGACAACCAACCTCAGAGAGCACCAAAGGACCATATAGTCCTCCTTTTCCTCTTCCTCCTCCTTTCCACAACTCCCCCCTCCCTTCCAGCACTGATGATGTTCCCTAGTTGGGTCATGAAACGTCAGAGAGCACCAGGGACCTCACTGTTCATTCTGGAGCTACAAATATTCTCTTCTATTTCCAACTTCAATGGTCTTCTGTTCTCTTCCTGAAACCCTTAAGGTTTCTTCTTCTTTTATATATCAATGTCTCCATGCTTTTCTTATTTTTTTTAGAGAGAGAGAGAGAGGGAGGGAGAGAGAACCCCCCAAAGCTGAGACAGAATAGGACAATAGTGGGAACCAATAAGAGGTGGTATTTGGCAGTTCGTATCCATTCGCCTGAACTGGTAGTGGAAATCGCAGGTGGGCTCCCGCCCCAGTTCTATGCCCTCCTATTTAGGCACGTTTTCAAGCCACGTGGATGCGTGCAAGCCACCCGCATGATCAAAGCGCATGGACGGAAGGCTGAGTACATACATGGACGGGGTGCATGCGAGCGAAGCGAGCATGTGCGTGCTCATATTTGCGAACCAGTAGGGAAAGTAAGTGAATACCACCCCTGGAACCGATGTCCCACTAAAACCAGCTGTAAATCATCTCTAAACCATTTATCTTTCTCAAACCAACGGTGCAAAGCCAACGGAATTATGACGGAGCCTTCTGTGGGGTTCCTGGCCCATCGAAGAAAATCTGTTAATATTTATCTTGTCAGGAAGACTGCCAGATAGGAGATCAAAAGGTCCCCGCTTTCTGAGACCCGTTAAAAGTTTGGAAAGAGCTTAGACAACCCCATCCGGGGTCACCGGTTATTAAAATAATTAATATCCGTCAAGGTGGTGTCACGAGGCCATGGAAACGCACGGAAAGCGTCTGACGACGGTGGGGATGGAACCCATTTAGGTCGAGATGCCTGTTTCCCCCAAAGGCTCCGTTCCCCTACTTAACCGTTTCTCGTCCTCTTAAAATTGCCAGTTCATCTACATGGACGATTATCTTGCTGTGCAGAGAAATCCTTTTCTGACAGGTTTACAAGTAGTTCTTGACTTACAGGTAGAAAGAACCTTGATGGTTGAAGGAGGAGGAGAATCTGGATCTTTCCTAATCCAGGCCCACAAGGTTCCCGTAGAAGCCCATTTAATTTTTAAGTTATTGTCTTTCTTTCTTTCTTTCTTTCATTCTTTCTTTCTTTCTTATCTATGTTTCTCCTTTTCTTTCCCCTTTTCTTTCTTTTTTTACTCTCTGCCCTTTCCTTCCTTCCTCCCACCCTCTTTCTTTCTTTCTCTTTCCTGCTTTCCTTTTTCTTTCCCCTTTTCTTCCTTTTGTTCTTTTTTCCTTTTCTTTCCCTTCCTTCCTTCTTCTTTCTTTTTTCTTTCTCCCCCCTTTCCTTTCCTCTCCTTTTTTCCTTCTGTTCTTTTTCCTTTTTCTCTTCTTTCTTTCTTTCCTTCTTTCCTTCCTTCCTTCAGTTTTTTCCTTTTTCCCTTCTTTCCTTTCTCTTTTCTTTCTTTCTCCCTTCTTTCCTTTCCTCTCCTTTTCTTCCTTCTGTTCTTTTTCTTTTTTTCTTGTTCTCTCTTCTTTCTTTACTTCTTTCCTTCCTTCATTTTCTTTCTTTTCCTTCTTTCCTTTCTCTTCATTTCTTTTTGTCCTTTCTTTCTCCCTCTCTCTCGCTCTCCATTCTGTTTTGTTAAATAAAGCAACAAATACTTCAAAAAAAAAACCCTCCAAACCCTTGACCTGCTTTGTTTCTCCTCACCATTTGTTTGATATTTGCTGTTGCTCTCCATTACTCTGACTTTTTCCATGGTCCCTGCCGTAGCCTAAAACTGGTCAGGCAAATGAATGCTTTTGCATACAAAAAGAAAGGCTTTCCTTAGGCACACAAGGAATATTACTAATCGCAACTGACTTCTCCTTCTTCTGTGTCTCCTCTGCTACGAGATCTCTTTACCCTGAGTCCACCATTCCCAGACCAGCTGCAATTAAGGCAAAGAATAGCTTTAGGAGGTCTGTAATTCCACTTCGCATCTCTGCACTCCCCTCGGAGGTCCCTAATGATGGGCTATTACTCTGGCAGCCTCCGATGATATAAACCATGTGGGAACATTTAGAAAGGGGCTTCAAGGCAGGAAGTAACTTTGCAAATGGTTTTAGGATGCCTGGCACACAATAGGAGGGAGGGAGGAAGGAAAGAGAGAGGGAAGGGGGATAGAAAGAGAGGGAGGGAAGGAAGGAAGGTGGAAGAAAGGGGAGGAGGAATGGAGGGAGGAAATGGAGAGGGTGGGGAAAGAGGAAGGGAGGGAGGAAGGGGGGAGAAGGGAAGGGGGATAGAAAGAGGAAGGAAGGGAAGGAAGGAAATGTGGAGGGAAGGAGGGAGGAGGAAGGAGAGGATGGAAAGGAAGGGGGATAGAAGGAGAGGAATGAAGGGAAGAAACGAAGGAAATGGGGAGAGGGAGGGAAGAAGGAAGTAAGGGAAAGGAAGGAAATGTGGAGGGAGGGAGGAGGAAGGAGAGGATGGAAAGGAAGGGGGATAGAAGGAGAGGAATGAAGGGAAGAAATGAAGGAAATGGAGAGGGATGAAAAAAGAGGAAGGGAGGGAGAGAGGAGGGGAGAAGGGAAGGGGGATAGAAAGAGGGAGGGAAGGAAGGAAATGGGGAGAGGGAGGGAAGAAGGAAGTAAGGGAAAGGAAGGAAATGTGGAGGGAGGGAGGAGGAAGGAGAGGATGGAAAGAAAGGGGGATAGAAGGAGAGGAATGAAGGGAAGAAAGGAAGGAAATGTGGAGAGGGAGGGAAGAAGGGGAAGGAAGGAATTGTTAAGCAAACATTACTGTGGGCCATTGCAAATGACTGTAAATGTGTCATGTCACTCAGCACCCAAAATTCAGTCACATGACTACACTTATGAATGCTCCAACACTGGAAGTTTTGAAGAAGAGATTGGACAACCCTTTGTCTGAAGTGGTGTAGGGTTTCCTGCCTAAGCAGGGGGTTGGACTAGAAGACCTCCAAGGTCCCTTCCAACTCTCTTAGTCTATTCAAATGTTATAACGAAGCAGACCAAAAGACCATCTTGAGAAGGTCGGAGATGAACTTCTCGCTGCTCAGATCTCAAGACTTTTCCAGGCGGGTTGCAGAAGGAGGCTGAGGAAGGGAATCGCAGGATGAAAACGAAATATTTCTGGGTTTTCACAATTTGAGCGGTGCCTGCATCAAAGCCGTGTATTTACCTTAGGACAGATGTGCATTGCTGGTGGTCCAGCAAATTAAAGCCACCAAGGAGGCCTTTGTTTACATCACCAACGATTCAGGGATAACAACCTTCCCATAAACCTTTGATTGGTTTTATACGCTCCCGGGGTGAATGAGAGGTAAGACTGATGAAAACGTAGGCCAGAAGACCCTAGTTCTGTAGTGGGATTTTTTTAAAAAACTGATTTTCTGCAGATCTGACCATTTTTGTCCGGGATCTTGGCTCGATTGGAGCATCTACGTGGTGCTGAAGGCCCAAATAAAATCGAGATTTTGGCCACGGCTGTGCGTGGGAGAAGCCCCGTCCCATGTGAATGAAGAGGTTGGGGCTCAACGGCAAGGTCATTACCGCCATCTTAACTTGAAGAGAGGGTCAACTTATTTTACAAAGCAACAGAAGGCAAGACAAGGAACAAGGGAAACAATCAGCGGCGGGATTCACTTAGGTCTACCCTGGTTTGCAACTGTGAGCGGGCGCATGCTCCTTCCCGCATGGGTGCGCACCTTCCACGGCGGTTCCACCACAAAACCGCGGTAGACTAAAGCGTGCTTGACGAAAGCGCGTACCTGACCCTAAACCTAACCCTAACCTAACCCTAAACCTAACCCTTAACCTAACCCTTAACCTAACGCTAAACCTAACGCTAACCCTTAACCTAACCCTAAACCTAACCCTAACGCTTAACGTAACCCTAAACCTAACCCTAAACCTAACCCTAAACCTAACCCTTAACCTAACCCTAACCCTAACCCTAACCCTAACCCTTACCTTTATGTGAATCGGCTTGCTTTAATTTAATTTTAATTTAATTTATTTTTAATTTTTTTCATCGCGCTGCTGATGACGTCAGGTACGCGCTTTAATCGGGCGCGCTTTAGTGGACCGCGGTTTTGACGGGTCACGTCCACGGCATGCACGCATGTGCACGGTGTCGAAAATGAGGTTACATAGGACGTTTTGGAGCATGGGCAGGTACCTGCAGTTTGCTGCTACCGGTTTGGGCGAACCGGCCCAAACCGGCTGAATACCCCCCTCTGGAAACAATGGATGGATCCAGGAGAGAAGCAACCTAGAATTAAGGAGAAGTTCCTAACAGTGAGGACAGTTAACTAGCGGAAGGACTTGCCTTCAGAAGTTCTGGGTGCTTCATCACTGGAGGCTTTTAAGAAGAGACTGGACAGTTGAATGGTATAGGACAGGGGTCAGCAAACCATGGCTCTGGAGCCACATGTGGCTCTTTCATCCCTCTGCTGCAGCTCCCTGTCACTCAAAAATATGCGTCACAGGCGCCAATGTGCATCATGTGATTTATTGAGCTTTTCGATCCCCAGTAGGCCAACCAAACAGAATTGGAAGGGACCTTGTAGGTCATCTAGTCCAACCCCCCATCTAAGCAAGAGACCCTACACCATTTCTGACCAATGGCAATCCAGTCTCTTCCTGAAAGCTTCCAGGTACGACGCTCCCACAACTTCCGAAGGCAACTTCTGTTCCCTTGGTTGATTGTTCTCACTGTCAGAAAATTCCTCCTTGTTTCTAGGTTGAATTTCTCCTTGTTTAGTTTCCATCCATTGTTCCTTATCTGGCCTTCGGGTGCTTGGAAAAGAGCTTGACCCCTTCCTCTCTGAGGCAGCCCCTTAAACATTGGAAGATGCCCTCGTGTCTCCCCTGGTCCTTCTCTTCACTAGACTAGCCAGGCCCAGTTCCTGCAACCGTTCTTCATATTATAGATTAACACTGTGTTGGCTTTTTTGGCAGCTGCTGCCCACGGCTGGCTCCTATTTAAATGGTTGTCCACTAGGACTCCAAGATCCCTTTCACAGTTACTACTGTTGAGCAAGGTACCACCTATACTGTACCTGTGTATTTCGTTTTCCTTGCCTAAATGTTCTGGCTTTAACTGCACCATCTTATAATAAGAAGAGGGAGTCAAGCTATTCTCCAAGGCACCTGAGGGCAGAACAAGAAGCAATGGGTGGAAACTAATCAAGGAGAGAAGCAATTTAGAACTGAGGAGAAATTTCCTGACAGTTAGAACAATTAATCAGTGGAACTACTTGCCTCCAGAAGTTGTGAATGCCCCAACAGTGGAAGTCTTTAAGAAGATGTTGGATAGCCATTTGTCTGAAACGATATAGGGTTTCCTGCCTAGGCAGGGGGTTGGACTAGAAGACCTCCAAGGGCCCTTCCAACTCTGCTATTCTATTGTATTATTGTAGCTTCCTATTTTTGTATCTCTACCATTCTCTGGGTGAATTATAATCTTAAACACAGGAAGAAACATGTCTCAAACCATAGCACAGTTTATGAAAATTGTTCACAAGCAGAAACTAAATGTTTTTCCGAGGCTGAACTCCATAAACACACAGATAAACAACACACGGTTCTGACTTATTCCTAATTTAAAACAGACACCAGAATCAAATGGTAGCAATAAAAAAACACACAAACAAATCTACACAACAGAATGCAGTTCAACGTAAATATTATACAATATGCAGAGACATACATCATATCTGTTGCGCGCTGCCAGGGTCTGCTGCATGGAAATTGGGCAGCTGCATACATCTGTTTAAGAAATGAAATAAAATAAATATATTTTCTATATCCTTTACTATGGAGAAGTGCTTCTTAATTTGGGCCCCTTGAAGTTATATGGACTTCAACTCCCAGAATTCCCTAAGGCTGGCTAGGGAATTGTGGGAGTTGAAGTCCATATATCTTCAAGTAACCAAGGTTGTGAAATATTGTCATAGAGAGAAGAAGAAGAATAAGGAAAACAGGGTGAAAGAGAGGATTCAGGATATTTTGGGGAAATTTGGCGATCACTTTTGATTGCTTTTCCCTATCATTAGTGCTTTTACAGCTCTCTCTAAGCAGTTTATAGAGTCAGCCTCTTGCCCCCAACAATCTGGGTCCTCATTTCACCCACCTTGGAAGGATGGGAGGCTGAGTCAACCTTGAGCCAGTCAGGATTGAACTGCTGACAGTTGGCAGAGTCAGCCTGCAATACTGCATTTTAACCACTGCACCACCAGGGCTTCTTCTGTCCTTCCTTCCTTCCTCCCTCCCTGGAGGGCTGTTACCTCCTATTTAATGTTGTGAATTTTCTGTTCATTCAGAGTGTTAAGCTAAAGAGGCCCTCAGCCTGATCCAGCGTAATACATTTCCTTATAATTTACAACGCCTCAATCCATAATTCAAACTCTTGCCTGTTATACAAAGCTTGATTTCTGCTCTGAGAGAACTGGGCTCCGCTGAAGCCATAATTTGGAGAATTATGGGCCTTGGGTCAGATAAGGAGGGAAGGAAAATAAAGAAAGGGAAGGAAGGAGATAAAAAAGGTTAAGGAGGAAGAAAAGGGGAGGAGAAGAAGAAAGGGGAAAGAGGAAAAGGAAAGAAGGATGAAGGAAGGAAAGAGAAGAAAAAGGAGAAGCAAAGAAAGGGAAAAAAGAAAGGAATGGAGGGAGGGAGGAGAGGACAAGAAGAAAGGAAAGGGAAAGGAAGGAGAGAGGAGGAGGAAGAAAGGAAAAGGGGAGGAGAAGAAAAGGGGAAGGAGGGAAAAAGGAAGGATGAAAGAAGGAAGAAAAAGGAGAAGCAAAGAAAGGGAAAAAGAGGAGTGAGTAAGGAAGGAAAAGAAGAAAGGAAAGAGGAAGGAAGGAGAGAAAAGAAGGAGGAAGAAAGGAAAATGGGAGGATAAGGGGAAGAAGAAAGGGGGAAGAAGGAAAAGAAGGAAGGAAGGGCAAAGGAAGGAAAAGGAAACAGAGAAGCAGAAGGAAAACAAAGAAGGGAAGAAGGAGTAGGAGAAAAAGACGTTTTTTTAGGAAGAAACGATGACTCAAGAAAAATCACCCTTTTCTCCTTCTCTTCACTGGCGAAGAAATATTCCACACCGTTGAAAGGAAACAGACGCCTGGCTGTATATCTCCTGCTCCATTAAACACTTCTCCCCATTCAGATAATTTTGACTTAAAGTCTTTGGTAGGCTGCCAAAAAAAGAGAAAGAGAATCAAATCTCTTTGTGCATTTAAAAAAAAAAAAATCAAGCATCTAATAATTGTATCAGTATGTATACGTTTAAATGTGTTTTTTTTTTTTCATTTTCTTGTGATTTATGGCCACGGTTCAGAGACATCGACTGCATGTGCTCCCAGCGTGCTCCAAAGGACTAGTTTTGAGTTGAGCTGTGGGATTCAGCCTGTTCGGATCGGTTTGGGTGAATCCAATGTTAATTTTACTCTGGTTCGCCGAACCGGTAGTTACAAGGACCGGCTGACCCCACCTTGCCGCTCCCCTCCCAGGAGTCTCCACGCGGCCAGTTCTTCATGCCAGGTAAATGCAGGGCCTGCTCGGATGCTCTGGGAGGGCAAAAAATGGGCCTACCGGAAGTTCCGGAAGTCCATAAACGGATGCTTTTCCGGCCTCTGTAGGGTCTCCGGAGACCCTACAAAATGGGGGAAAATAGGGAGGCCATTTTCACCCTCCCGGAGACTCGAGAAAAGCCTCCGGAGCCTAGGGAGGATGAAAACTACCCACTCCCACCGCCATGGTGCAGGAGGAGGAGGAGGAGGCCACGGCAGAGAACCGGTTGCTAAAAAAAAATCAGTCTCATAAAACTGGACTCACAATCTGAGGTGTAACTTCTATTTCGGACCTCAGAAATCTGCTCTTAGTCTCACCGAATGACTTGAGACAGGCTTTGACCAGGCCGAAAGCTTTTTTGGCTTCACCACTTTTTCATTTCTTTGTCAGGATCCGAGTCAGCAAACGTGCAACAATAAAACCAAAGTTTCTAAAGAACTCGCCCGAATTAAAAACCATAACTAGCTAGCATGGTAGTTAATGAAATGGTTCAAAGGAGCTTTAAACAGTTCTCCTTGTGATGGGTAGCATGTGAGCTAGTCCTTGACTTACAACAGTTCATTTAGTGACCATTCAAAGTTGCAATGGCACTTAAAAAAAATGACTTATGATGGTTTTCTTTCCTTCCCCTTTCCTTTCCTTTTCCCTTCCTTCCCCTCTTCTCTCCTCTCCCCTTTCCTTTCCTTGTTGCTTTTTTCTTTTATTAAAAAGCCATCTGTAATTTTTTGCTTGGCTGTATTCCTTTCTTCCTTCCTGCTTTATATTTCTTTCCTCCCTTCCTCCATTTCTCCCCTTCCTCCCTCCCTCTACTATTTCCTTCCTTCCTTCTTTCCTTCATTGTAATCCCTTTTCCTTCCTTCCCTCCCTCCTTCTTTCCTTCATTGTAATCCCTTTTCCTTCCTTCCTGCTTTATATCTCTCCTCCCTCCCTCCATTTCTCCCTTCCCTCCACTATTTCCTTCCTTCCTTCCTTCCTTCCTTACCTAATGTGCCTTGAAAAACAAATTTGTCCAAAATAGTCTTTAAGGTTCATATAACAAGGGCAGGAAAGCCAAAAGTTGACAGTCAGAAGCGGAAAACTCATTAAAAGGAAAAACTAGAACAGTATAATATTATTTTACACAACAGTTACTGCTTCCCTATTACATTACATGGCGTATAAGTCCTTTATAAGTCGCTGGCCATCTCCCGTTTCCTAGATTTCGTGTTGTGGGTCTGCTACACAGTCTCTTTTCATGCACAGCATCAGGAAGTGAACAAACAATTCAGATCTGTTTGAAAGAGGACAAAAAAATCCATGAATGCCAAGGAATCCGGTTGAAATGGCAGCTTTTAATTAATTGCGCTGGATACTCCTAAGAATGGCCAGGATTTCAATCGCGCTGGGGTGGGTGCCATCTTGACTTTTTTGACCTCCCTCTGTGGGGACAGCTTTTGCTATCTTGTATATTGTATAGTCAACATACTCAATATATGATAGATAGATAGATAGATAGATAGATAGATAGATAGATAGATAGATAGAAAGATAGATAGATAGATAGATAGATAGATAGATAGATAGATGATAAATAGATACTAGATAGATAGATATATTGTATAGTCAATATACTCAATATATAATAGATAGATAGATAGATAGATAGATAGATAAATAGATAGATGATAAATAGATACTAGAATGATAGATATATTGTATAGTCAATATACTCAATATATAATAGATAGATAGATAGATAGATAGATAGATAGATAGATAGATAGACGATAAATAGATACTAGATAGATAGATATATTGTATAGTCAATATACTCAATATATAATAGATAGATAGATAGATAGATAGATAGATAGATAGATAGATAGATAGATAGACGATAAATAGATACTAGATAGATAGATATATTGTATAGTCAATATACTCAATATATAATAGCTAGCTAGATAGCTAGATAGCTAGATAGCCAGACAGACAGACAGACAGAAGACAAAGATATGCAGATGTAGGTAGATAGGTAGGTAGGTAGGTAGGTAGGCAGGCAGACAGACACATAGATTATAGACAGACATGAGACAGATATACAGATAGATAGATAGGTGGATGGATGGATAGATCAATAGACAGAAACGGACGGACATAGAGAGACAGATGGACAGGCAGACAGAGAGACACACAGAAGTCATAGAGATACAGATGTAGGTAGGTAGGTAGAAAAATTAAAGGAAAAGTCCTCCACTAGTTTCTTGGGGTGTAAAGGCAACAGAGGGGATGTCCCTGCAGCCTTGCAAAACTCTGTTAACGTAGCTTCACAATAAAATTGAATTATTATAGTTCGCCTGGTCGTTTCCTCTGTGGTCTACCTCGCAGGGCTGACGCATAGCTGGCTGTTTTAAGGGCTGGTTGGTTGCAGGAATTGTCTGCTACGATGTCCTACCTGTCAATGACTTCTTCAGCTTCAACCGCAATAACACTCGGTGTTAGGCACACAAAGGCTACAGTAACAACAGCTCTTTATTGCAAGTAAGGTAAACATCCGGCTGAGGAAGGGTTGGACAGCAGCCCCTTTTAAAGGGGTCCGTCAGACCCTTTGACCAATGGGATTAAACCTCCGTTCCCGCGGGAACAGAGGACCTTGATGGAAAACACTGTGAGTGCGGGGGAATATCTAACACTCGGGGGAAACAATCGATACAAACTCAAGGTAAACCGCTCCAAACTCGGTTGCAGAAAATGCAACTTCAGCAACAGAGTGATCAACGCCTGGAATGCTCTACCTGACTCCATTGTTACATCCTCTAACTAACCCAGTGTTTCTCAACGTTGGCGACTTGAAGTCCTGTGGACTTCAACTTCCAGGATTCCCCAGCCAGCTGTGCTGGCTGGGGGATTCTGGGAGTTGAAGTCTACAGGACTTCAAGTCGCCAACGTTGAGAAACACTGCTCTAACCCCCATAACTTCAACCTTAAACTGTCTACTGTGGACCTCACCCCATTCCTAAGAGGTCCGTAAAGGGGGCGTGCATAAGCGCACTATCTTGTCTATCGTCCCTGTCCTACTGTCCCCGTTTATTTGTACTCATTTCATGTGCTCATGTCCATGTTTATACTTATACTTGCTATCTTGTACATGTTTGACGAACTAAATAAATAAAAAAATAATAAAAAAGATTTGGATGTGTCTAGTTTAATGAAAAGAGGGACCAGGGCTGAGATGATAGCCTTCTAATATCTTAGGGGCTGCCACAAAGAAGAGGGGGTCAAGCTATTCTCCCAAAGCACTTGAGGACAGGATAAGAAGCAATGAATGGAAACTAATCAAGGAGAGAAGCTACCTAGAACTAAGGAGGAATTTCCCGTGAGAACAATTAGCCAGTGGAATTGCTTGCCTCCAGAAGTTATGGATGCACAATCACTGGAGGTTTTTAAAGAGTTTTGGATAGCCGTGTCTAAAATAGCATAGGGTTTCCTGCTTGAGCAGGGGGGGTTAGTCTAGAAGACCCCCCCAAGATCACTTCCAATTCTGTTATTCTAAATGAGGAGGACTGAATGAGTCAGTTGACCTCTAAATTTAACAAAACGGCCGAGAGAAGGGAATTCACCCTTCCAATCAAGGGAAAGTGGTGAAACATTTTGTGATGCCAAATTATGTACAACCATGTGCTTAAGTCACATCTCTGGTGCAGTGGTGGGATTTTTTTTACTACCAGTTTGTGGGCGCGGCTTGCTGGGCATGGCAGAGGAAGGATACTGCAAGATTCCCATTCTCTTCCGATCAGCTGGCACTTGGGATGCAGAGAATACATAAGGGCGGGGCCAGCCAGAGGTGGTATTTGCCGGTTCTCCGAACTACTCAAAATTTCCACTACCGGTTCTCCAGAACTGGTCAGAACCTGCTGAATACCACCTCTGTTCCAGTGGCCCATTTTGCGTCATCGTGAGAATATTTCTAATAAAATATTATTCTTTTGACATACCCATCAATGGAAACAAAAATGAAAACACAACAAGGAAATCATAAGCACAGGTTTTATTATAGAAGATCTTGTAGGACAGAAGTGTATTTTCCAGTGAGGCTGTGATTCTTTTTTTATTTTATTTGTTTAGAAGACAGTGACCAGGAATTACATAAAATATGTCTGAATGACCATCCAACACAACACCAAAGGTAATTTATATGGTAATTTATTTCTTACAGAATTTCTCAGTGGACAAAAAAAAAATGAGACTTATCCATTTGACATAGCCTTAGAAAAAAACCCAGAAAATCCATCTTTTAACAGCAGAAATACAATAGTAGAGTTGGAAGGGACCTTGGAGGTCTTCTAGTCCAACCCCCTACCTAGGCAGGAAGCCCTACACCACTTCAGACAGATGGTTATCCAACATCTCCCTAAAAACTTCCAGTGTTGGAGCATTCATAACTTCTGGTGGCAAATCGTTCCACTGATTCATTGTTCTAACTGTCAGGAAATTTCTCCTCGGTTCTAGGTGGCTTCCCTCCTTGGTTAGTTTCCAGCCATTGCTTCTTGTTCTACCCTCAGGTGCCTTGGATAATAGCTTGACTCCCTCTTCTTTGGGGCAACCCCTGAGATATTGGAAGACTGCTATCCTGTCTCCCCTAGTCCTTCTTTTCATTAAACTAAACATACCCAGTTCCTGCAACCGTTCTTCCTATGTTTTAGTCTCCAGTCCCTTAATCCTCTTTGTTGCTCTTCTCTGCACTCTTTCTAGAGTCTCCACATCTTTTCTACATCGTGGTGACCACAACTGGATGATGCCGTATTCCAAGTGTGGCCTTACCAAGGCCTTATAAAGTGGTATTAACCCTTCATGTGATCTTGAAGTGTTACTAAACTACCTCTCCATCCCAGATAACAATATTACTGTTCAAAATAGGCAGGATTTTAAACACACACAAAGATTCAATTCAGAAAGTTTCTTTCCTGTGAATTGAAGTATGAAAAGTCCAAAGGGTTACAGATCTCTTTGGGGGGAAAAAGATTCTTATATTGAAACAGAAAAAACCTGGCCCTATAGGAAGCAGACAGAGCAATAGCAGTTAAGACTTATATACCGCTTCATAGGGCTTTTAGCCCTCTCTAAGCGGTTTACAGAGTCAGCATATCACCCCCACTGTCTGAGTCCTCATTTCACCCACCTCAGAAGGATGGAAGGCTGAGTCAACCCTGAGCCGGTGAGATTTGAACCGCCGAACTGCAGATAGCAGTTAGCTGAAGTGGCCTGCAGTACTGCACCCCTAACCACTGCGCCACCTCGGCTCAACAGAATGTACCAATCTTCCTAGTTTAAGGTAAGGATTTAAAAATTCAAATTTGGGTCCCTCAAGAGTATTTCATCATAATACTGCACAATGCAGTAATTTCTTACTGCATTGAAAGCAAAGGATGGAGGGGGGGAATATAACAAGGTACTTTTTCCGCATAATACTGGTTAAAAAGAATCTATGGTTTGGTAGAAACAATAACAAGCGTGCAACTTGCAATATGGGTACTTGGAAACTACAAATGATCCCTTTTGCCTTGCCAGTGTTCGCTGTTAGGTGTATTGGTTGGAACTGCCACTGTCCCTTCTTCTTTTTTATTTATTTATTTTTGTTACATAGACAACATAATCACATAACAATAGAAAAGGAAAGGCAGAGGGAAAAGAAAAAAAAACTCCACACACAAGGAAAAAAACCCATCATCCCATACAATATGTCATTTGATTACAGGTGCATCCCTACTACGTTTCCCCCCATACACACACACCGTATCTCTCTGTTATATATTTAATAGACACCACAATAACCTAGGGTTTTTTTTTTTAAAAAAGAGAAAAGACCCAAAAAAGGGGGGAAAAGACAAGAGAAAACACACACACACACACACACACACACACACACACACAAACCATCATCACAAAGGGGACAAAATTAAGGGTTTAGATATAGACAGATACTTAGATAAAGAGATAATACCCCTGGTTAGAGAAGAGTACAGGCAAAAGTTGAACCAACCAATAACCTCTGGGGAAATTCTGCAGATAATCAAACAACTAAGATTAGGAACAATGTAAACTGCTTAAAGTTTGTGTAATGGCAAGAAGCTGAGTTCAACGCAGAGATTTTACTGACTTTTTTTTCCTTTTTTCTTTTTTTAAATTTCCTTGGTTTTAATATATCTTAGACTGTGTTTGATAAAAAGCTATACCGTGTATGGGCTCTGGGAAGTCGGGGGGGGGGGGGGGAAGGGAGGTGGGGTCCTAGGGGGGGGGAGAGGGGAAATATAGTATGTGCTAGATTTTAAAGTAACATGATTGCACTTGTATACTGTTGCTTTTTTAATTCTAGTGTAAAAATAGGAAGCTGAATATATTGATAGATAGTAGAAATACACCGAAGGGAAGAGCAGAGGGAAAGAAGAAAGAGGGGTAGAGAGGGTGGGAGAGAGGATCGAAGGGAGGGTGAGATGGAAGGGAGGGAGTGTATTGGGAGAGAGGAGTGATAGAGGGGGAGGGGAAGTAGGGTAGAGGGGAATGATGGAGGGGAAAAAGGAAAGTTGGAGGGGGGTGAAAGAAAGGGTGTATGGAGGGTTGAAGTGGTATATTGGGTTTGTATTTTGGGGAGTATTGTTGACAAGAATGGCTGTGTTTATTGTTCAATGTTATATGGCCCTGGTTATGCACAGTATATATGTGACTGTATGAAATGAAAATGAAAATAAAACATATTTACAATACTTTAAAAAACCATCATCACATACAGCATGTCGTTTGGTTACAAGTGTTTTAACATCTGCATCTTCAAATAATATTTACCGTCTCAAATGTTTCATCTAATATAACTAAAGGCCTCATTTTCATTCTACAATATATATTCAGTTAACATTAGCATTATTTTTCCCCAGGAAGTATACTTCTATTTATTGTTAACCTTGCATTTCATACCTTCAAACAGAGATCTTATTCCTTCATTTTTCAACAGAGCATCGCTGCCTATATATACCAGTTTTCATTTGTTCCCCTATTAGAATTGCTTATCAGCAGAGCAATATCATTATAATAAGTTCTTAACCTTATACATTATATCACCAGACCACTGTCCCTTCGGCTTCATGGGGGCTCCGTCAGAATGTTTCAATCTTCAGCCAGGTCCAGTCCAGCAACGGGTTTGAGGCCACAGGCAACTGGGTTTCGTTTAACTCTTTGGCAGCCCAGATCATATCCTAGAGCAGTGTTTCTCAACCTTGGCAACTTGAAGATATCTGGACTTCAACTCCCAGAATTCCCCAGCCAGCAAATGCTTCAAGTTGCCAAGGTTGAGAAACACTGTCCTAGAGATAGACCTCAGCTATTTCTCCCACAAAGGACTGCTCCACATCAAAGCAAGCCCCGTAGGAATCCTGTTCCTGCCCCAGCACTACCACCAGATCCATCTCGACCCCATAGCCCCCTTGGATGCCCCCTTTCCTTGGCCTGTCTAACCAAAGCTGGATTACCCCAGTACCCAAATCCCCAGTCGTACAAACAGATTTCCAGCGGGTGGCAGACCTGGCTGTGAGGTTGGGCATCAAAAACAGCGTACCCACCACCCACCAACGTTTCAAAACCATGGGGGTTTCGCCAGAAGAAGATCTCGTCATGGTTTCGGGAAGCCGCCGAGAAGAGGGAGAAGCTGCGGATCAAGTTGGTGAAGAAGTGGAGACAAAGAGTCAGCTGTCGCAAGACTTGATGTACTGTAGGTCGGGCTTCAGGAGAATGTAGGAGTTGCCAGAAAACTTGGGGAAACATGAAAGTCTTTCCATCCAAACCTGATCAAGAAAGAGGGAGAAGACCATCAAAAGGTGGACTTTTCAGCTCACAGAGCTAGTCAAACACACCTTGTACGAATCCACGGTGATGGGAAGGTGGATTCATGGGAGGTGAAGGTTCTACCATGGAATGAAGACTTGCCTGTGTCGGTCAAGGTTCCCGAGATGCAGAAAATCACAAGAAGGACTGTATGGAAGCAACTGGTGCCCCTTCATCATCATCGTTTCACCCAGCATCGCCAGTGGTTTCTGAACTCTGCTGCTTGAAGGCCCGGCCAGAGACGTCTGTTGTCTTGGTTGAGGTAGAGAGACATTCTCAACGGTGTAGAAGGTTCCTCCTGCTTTTGAACAGAGTCCTCAAAACGCCCTTCAAGGGTCGGTCTCTGCAACGATAGCAAAGAAGCACCAAGCAAGGGAGGCAGATGGAGACGCAGCTCTGAGATATTATGGTCTGGACCATGATTCAGGTTTGCAGCCAGCCTCAAAATGAACACTCTGGCAGGTTCTTCTCCAAAATTCAAAGTAAACCCAATTTCATTTGTGTTTGTGTTACAGGCCTGAGAAAGTTCTCAGTGCGAAGATTGGTGGCAAAGATACTTTTTTTTTAAAACCACTGTCAGAAAGTTGAATGGTCACTAAATGAGACAGTTGTTAAATAAAGGTTTTTACAATAGCTTCCCCAACTTCACAAGAAAGTAGAATTACTATAACTCACCTGTAGTGGGGGGTTTCTTCGCTGGTCTATCTCGCAGGGCTGACTTGCAACTTGTTTACAATTAGATGACCTCTAAATTTCAAGCATAGTTCTCGGCATCACTTTAATAGGCTCCGTGGCTAAGACGCTGAGCTTGTCGATGAGAAAGGTCAGCAGTTCAAATCCCTAGTGTAGGTCTCCTGCGTGAGCAGGGGGTTGGACTAGATAACCTCTAAGGTTCCTTCCAACGATAAAACTATAAAATCTATTCTCCATCAATAGCCACACCCAGGATTAAAATTGGCTATTGAGGTTTTCTGTCTGGTTCTAAGAACCATCGCCATGGCAAAATTACACCAGGCATGGAAACTATAAAATCTATTCTCAACCAATAGCCACACCTAGTATTAAAATGGGCCATTGAGATTTTCTCTGTCTGGTACTAAGAACCATCGCCATGGGCAAATTACGCCAGGCCAGGAAACTATAAAATCTATTCTCCATCAACAGCCACACCTAGTGTTAAAATGGGCCATTGAGATTTTCTGTCTGGTTCTAAGAACCATCGCCTTGGCAAAATTCGTGGCACGACAAAACCGCGCTCGACTAAAGCACGCCCAATTAAACCGCGTCGCTGACATCATCAACAGGGCGACAACAGTGAGCGCGGAGAAAGAAGGGGGCTTTAAGTAGCGCTTTTAAAGCAAGCCGATTCAAGTTAAGGTAAGGTTTAGGTTTAGGGTTATGTTTAGGGTTAGGATTAGGTTTAGCGTTAGGTTAAGGGTTAGGATTAGATTTAGCGTTAGGTTAAGGGTTAGGATTAGGTTTAGGTTTAGCGTTAGGTTAAGGGTTAGGTTTAGGATTAGGTTTAGGGGTTAATTTTAGGTTTAGCGTTTACAGGGTGCTTTTTTCTCCGCGCTGTTGTTGCGCTGTGATGATGTCAGCTACGCGGTTTCGTCGAGCGCCCTTTAGTCGAACGTGGTTTTGTGGTGGAACCGGAAAAATTACGCCAGGCCAGGACACTATAAAATCTGATCTCCATCAATAGCCACACCTAGCATTAAAATGGGCCATTGAGGTTTTCTCTGTCTGGTTCTAAGAACCATGGCCATGGCCATATTACGCCAGGCAAGGAAACTATAAAATCTATTCTCCATCAATAGCCATACCTAGTATTAAAATGGGCCATTGAGATTTTCTCTGTCTGGTTCTAAGAACCATGGCCATGGCCATATTACGCCAGGCTAGGAAACTATAAAATCTATTCTCCATCAATAGCCACACCTAGTATTAAAATGGGCCATTGAGATTTTCTCTGTCTGGTTCTAAGAACCATGGCCATGGCCATATTACGCCAGGCTAGGAAACTATAAAATCTATTCTCCATCAATAGCCATACCTAGTATTAAAATGGGCCATTGAGATTTTCTCTGTCTGGTTCTAAGAACCATGGCCATGGCCATATTACACCAGGCTAGGAAACTATAAAATCTATTCTCCATCAATAGCCACACCTGGCATTAAAATGGGCCATTGAGGTTTTCTCTGTCTGGTTCTAAGAACCATGGCCATGGCCATATTACACCAGGCTAGGAAACTATAAAATCTATTCTCCATCAATAGCCACACCTAGTATTAAAATGGGCCATTGAGGTTTTCTCTGTCTGGTTCTAAGAACCATGGCCATGGCCATATTACGCCAGGCTAGGAAACTATAAAATCTATTCTCCATCAATAGCCACACCTGGCATTAAAATGGGCCATTGAGGTTTTCTCTGTCTGGTTCTAAGAACCATGGCCATGGCCATATTACGCCAGGCTAGGAAACTGTAAAATCTATTCTTCATCAATAGCCACACCTAGCATTAAAATGGGCCATTGAGGTTTTCTCTGTCTGGTTCTAAGAACCATGGCCATGGCCATATTACGCCAGGCTAGGAAACTATAAAATCTATTCTCCATCAATAGCCACACCTGGCATTAAAATGGGCCATTGAGGTTTTCTCTGTCTGGTTCTAAGAACCATGGCCATGGCCATATTACGCCAGGCTAGGAAACTGTAAAATCTATTCTTCATCAATAGCCACACCTAGCATTAAAATGGGCCATTGAGGTTTTCTCTGTCTGGTTCTAAGAACCATGGCCATGGCCATATTACGCCAGGCTAGGAAACTGTAAAATCTATTCTTCATCAATAGCCACACCTAGCATTAAAATGGGCCATTGAGATTTTCTATATCTGGTTCTAAGAACCATGGCCATGGCCATATTACGCCAGGCTAGGAAACTGTAAAATCTATTCTCCATCAATAGCCACACCTAGCATTAAAATGGGCCATTGAGGTTTTCTCTGTCTGGTTCTAAGAACCATGGCCATGGCCATATTACGCCAGGCTAGGAAACTGTAAAATCTATTCTTCATCAATAGCCACACCTAGCATTAAAATGGGCCATTGAGGTTTTCTCTGTCTGGTTCTAAGAACCATGGCCATGGCCATATTACGCCAGGCTAGGAAACTATAAAATCTATTCTCCATCAATAGCCACACCTGGCATTAAAATGGGCCATTGAGGTTTTCTCTGTCTGGTTCTAAGAACCATGGCCATGGCCATATTACGCCAGGCTAGGAAACTGTAAAATCTATTCTTCATCAATAGCCACACCTAGCATTAAAATGGGCCATTGAGGTTTTCTCTGTCTGGTTCTAAGAACCATGGCCATGGCCATATTACGCCAGGCTAGGAAACTGTAAAATCTATTCTCCATCAATAGCCACACCTAGCATTAAAATGGGCCATTGAGATTTTCTATATCTGGTTCTAAGAACCATGGCCATGGCCATATTATGCCAGGCTAGGAAACTGTAAAATCTATTCTTCATCAATAGCCACACCTAGCATTAAAATGGGCCATTGAGGTTTTCTCTGTCTGGTTCTAAGAACCATGGCCATGGCCAAATTACGCCAGGCCAGGAAACTGTAAAATCCATTGTCCACCAATAGCCACACCTAGCATTAAAATGGGCCATTGAGATTTTCTATATCTGGTTCTAAGAAGCATGGCCATGGCCATATTACGCCAGGCTAGGAAACTGTAAAATCTATTCTCCATCAGTAGCCACACCTAGCATTAAAATGGGCCATTGAGGTTTTCTCTGTCTGGTTCTAAGAACCATGGCCATGGCCATATTACGCCAGGCTAGGAAACTGTAAAATCTATTCTCCATCAATAGCCACACCTAGCATTAAAATGGGCCATTGAGGTTTTCTCTGTCTGGTTCTAAGAACCATGGCCATGGCCATATTACGCCAGGCTAGGAAACTATAAAATCTATTCTCCATCAATAGCCACACCTGGCATTAAAATGGGCCATTGAGATTTTCTCTGTCTGGTTCTAAGAGCCATGGCCATGGCCATATTACGCCAGGCTAGGAAACTGTAAAATCTATTCTTCATCAATAGCCACACCTAGCATTAAAATGGGCCATTGAGATTTTCTCTGTCTGGTTCTAAGAGCCATGGCCATGGCCATATTACGCCAGGCAAGGAAACTGTAAAATCTATTCTTCATCAATAGCCACACCTAGCATTAAAATGGGCCATTGAGATTTTCTCTGTCTGGTTCTAAGAACCATGGCCATGGCCATATTACGCCAGGCAAGGAAACTGTAAAATCTATTCTTCATCAATAGCCACACCTAGCATTAAAATGGGCCATTGAGGTTTTCTCTGTCTGGTTCTAAGAACCATGGCCATGGCCATATTACGCCAGGCTAGGAAACTGTAAAATCTATTCTTCATCAATAGCCACACCTAGCATTAAAATGGGCCATTGAGATTTTCTCTGTCTGGTTCTAAGAACCATGGCCATGGCCATATTACGCCAGGCTAGGAAACTGTAAAATCTATTCTCCATCAATAGCCACACCTAGCATTAAAATGGGCCATTGAGGTTTTCTCTGTCTGGTTCTAAGAACCATGGCCATGGCCATATTACGCCAGGCAAGGAAACTATAAAATCTATTCTCCATCAATAGCCACACCTAGCATTAAAATGGGCCATTGAGGTTTTCTCTGTCTGGTTCTAAGAACCATGGCCATGGCCATATTACGCCAGGCAAGGAAACTATAAAATCTATTCTCCATCAATAGCCACACCTAGTATTAAAATGGGCCATTGAGATTTTCTCTGTCTGGTTCTAAGAACCATGGCCATGGCCATATTACGCCAGGCTAGGAAACTATAAAATCTATTCTCCATCAATAGCCACACCTAGTATTAAAATGGGCCATTGAGGTTTTCTCTGTCTGGTTCTAAGAACCATGGCCATGGCCATATTACGCCAGGCTAGGAAACTGTAAAATCTATTCTCCATCAATAGCCATACCTAGCATTAAAATGGGCCATTGAGATTTTCTCTGTCTGGTTCTAAGAGCCATGGCCATATTACGCCAGGCCAGGACACTATAAAATCTGATCTCCATCAATAGCCACACCTAGCATTAAAATGGGCCATTGAGGTTTTCTCTGTTTGGTTCTAAGAACCATGGCCATGGCCATATTACGCCAGGCTAGGAAACTATAAAATCTATTCTCCATCAATAGCCACACCTAGTATTAAAATGGGCCATTGAAGTTTTCTCTGTCTGGTTCTAAGAACCATGGCCATGGCCATATTACGCCAGGCAAGGAAACTGTAAAATCTATTCTCCATCAATAGCCACACCTGGCATTAAAATGGGCCATTGAGGTTTTCTCTGTCTGGTTCTAAGAACCATGGCCATGGCCATATTACGCCAGGCAAGGAAACTGTAAAATCTATTCTCCATCAATAGCCACACCTAGCATTAAAATGGGCCATTGAGATTTTCTATATCTGGTTCTAAGAACCATGGCCATGGCCATATTACGCCAGGCTAGGAAACTGTAAAATCTATTCTCCATCAATAGCCACACCTAGCATTAAAATGGGCCATTGAGGTTTTCTCTGTCTGGTTCTAAGAACCATGGCCATGGCCATATTACGCCAGGCTAGGAAACTGTAAAATCTATTCTTCATCAATAGCCACACCTAGCATTAAAATGGGCCATTGAGGTTTTCTATATCTGGTTCTAAGAACCATGGCCATGGCCATATTACGCCAGGCTAGGAAACTGTAAAATCTATTCTCCATCAATAGCCACACCTAGCATTAAAATGGGCCATTGAGGTTTTCTCTGTCTGGTTCTAAGAACCATGGCCATGGCCATATTACGCCAGGCTAGGAAACTGTAAAATCTATTCTTCATCAATAGCCACACCTAGCATTAAAATGGGCCATTGAGGTTTTCTCTGTCTGGTTCTAAGAACCATGGCCATGGCCATATTACGCCAGGCTAGGAAACTATAAAATCTATTCTCCATCAATAGCCACACCTAGTATTAAAATGGGCCATTGAGGTTTTCTCTGTCTGGTTCTAAGAACCATGGCCATGGCCATATTACGCCAGGCTAGGAAACTGTAAAATCTATTCTCCATCAATAGCCATACCTAGCATTAAAATGGGCCATTGAGATTTTCTCTGTCTGGTTCTAAGAGCCATGGCCATGGCCATATTACGCCAGGCCAGGACACTATAAAATCTGATCTCCATCAATAGCCACACCTAGCATTAAAATTGTCCATTGAGGTTTTCTCTGTTTGGTTCTAAGAACCATGGCCATGGCCATATTACGCCAGGCTAGGAAACTATAAAATCTATTCTCCATCAATAGCCACACCTAGCATTAAAATGGGCCATTGAGGTTTTCTCTGTCTGGTTCTAAGAACCATGGCCATGGCCATATTACGCCAGGCAAGGAAACTATAAAATCTATTCTCCATCAATAGCCACACCTAGTATTAAAATGGGCCATTGAGATTTTCTCTGTCTGGTTCTAAGAACCATGGCCATGGCCATATTACGCCAGGCTAGGAAACTATAAAATCTATTCTCCATCAATAGCCACACCTAGTATTAAAATGGGCCATTGAGGTTTTCTCTGTCTGGTTCTAAGAACCATGGCCATGGCCATATTACGCCAGGCTAGGAAACTGTAAAATCTATTCTTCATCAATAGCCACACCTAGCATTAAAATGGGCCATTGAGGTTTTCTATATCTGGTTCTAAGAACCATGGCCATGGCCATATTACGCCAGGCTAGGAAACTGTAAAATCTATTCTCCATCAATAGCCACACCTAGCATTAAAATGGGCCATTGAGGTTTTCTCTGTCTGGTTCTAAGAACCATGGCCATGGCCATATTACGCCAGGCTAGGAAACTGTAAAATCTATTCTTCATCAATAGCCACACCTAGCATTAAAATGGGCCATTGAGGTTTTCTCTGTCTGGTTCTAAGAACCATGGCCATGGCCATATTACGCCAGGCTAGGAAACTATAAAATCTATTCTCCATCAATAGCCACACCTAGTATTAAAATGGGCCATTGAGGTTTTCTCTGTCTGGTTCTAAGAACCATGGCCATGGCCATATTACGCCAGGCTAGGAAACTGTAAAATCTATTCTCCATCAATAGCCATACCTAGCATTAAAATGGGCCATTGAGATTTTCTCTGTCTGGTTCTAAGAGCCATGGCCATGGCCATATTACGCCAGGCCAGGACACTATAAAATCTGATCTCCATCAATAGCCACACCTAGCATTAAAATTGTCCATTGAGGTTTTCTCTGTTTGGTTCTAAGAACCATGGCCATGGCCATATTACGCCAGGCTAGGAAACTATAAAATCTATTCTCCATCAATAGCCACACCTAGTATTAAAATGGGCCATTGAAGTTTTCTCTGTCTGGTTCTAAGAACCATGGCCATGGCCATATTACGCCAGGCAAGGAAACTGTAAAATCTATTCTCCATCAATAGCCACACCTGGCATTAAAATGGGCCATTGAGGTTTTCTCTGTCTGGTTCTAAGAACCATGGCCATGGCCATATTACGCCAGGCAAGGAAACTGTAAAATCTATTCTCCATCAATAGCCACACCTAGCATTAAAATGGGCCATTGAGATTTTCTATATCTGGTTCTAAGAACCATGGCCATGGCCATATTACGCCAGGCTAGGAAACTGTAAAATCTATTCTCCATCAATAGCCACACCTAGCATTAAAATGGGCCATTGAGGTTTTCTCTGTCTGGTTCTAAGAACCATGGCCATGGCCATATTACGCCAGGCTAGGAAACTGTAAAATCTATTCTTCATCAATAGCCACACCTAGCATTAAAATGGGCCATTGAGGTTTTCTATATCTGGTTCTAAGAACCATGGCCATGGCCATATTACGCCAGGCTAGGAAACTGTAAAATCTATTCTCCATCAATAGCCACACCTAGCATTAAAATGGGCCATTGAGGTTTTCTCTGTCTGGTTCTAAGAACCATGGCCATGGCCATATTACGCCAGGCTAGGAAACTGTAAAATCTATTCTTCATCAATAGCCACACCTAGCATTAAAATGGGCCATTGAGATTTTCTATATCTGGTTCTAAGAACCATGGCCATGGCCATATTACGCCAGGCTAGGAAACTGTAAAATCTATTCTCCATCAATAGCCACACCTAGCATTAAAATGGGCCATTGAGGTTTTCTCTGTCTGGTTCTAAGAACCATGGCCATGGCCATATTACGCCAGGCTAGGAAACTGTAAAATCTATTCTTCATCAATAGCCACACCTAGCATTAAAATGGGCCATTGAGGTTTTCTCTGTCTGGTTCTAAGAACCATGGCCATGGCCAAATTACGCCAGGCCAGGAAACTGTAAAATCCATTGTCCACCAATAGCCACACCTAGCATTAAAATGGGCCATTGAGATTTTCTATATCTGGTTCTAAGAACCATTGTTATTGCTAAAATTAACCTGTTGAGAAAAGTACAAAATTTATTATCAATTGTAGCACCAACTATGAATCAAACTACAATGCTAAAACTCCTTAGTTTCGCAACCTGTTCAGACAATCAACCATAGCTTTAACTGTAAAACTGATTATTGTATATTAAGCCAAGGAACTTTGACCAATTAACCTTCAGCAGACAGATCGACATAAACCATATCTATATCTGTGCACATGTGACAATCAACAAGCCCAAAAGGAATCAAAAGCACCAAAACACCTCTTCAACAGCAAGCAACGCAAATCAACAAATAGTCCAATCAAAGAAGTTCTTAAGATCATTTTTAACAACACTGAAACCGCAAGCCACTAAAGTTGAGAACAAACCTCACTCTCTCCTAGCACTGATATTCCCTAAATAATAAAACATCTGCAAAAGAAACTACCAAGCTCAGAGAACACTAAGGACCTTTCAAACCGCAAGCCGCAAATCTTCTCATTTGTATACAGTTCATCACCAACTTTACTTTCAGTTCTAAGAAGTCTGACTGGTACTGGCATTCTTTCTGAGAAAGAGAAGATGGGAAGGAGGTGATCCAAAAGGATCCCCTTCCAGTCGGAGTACCGAGGGGGTCCTCAGCCCCTGGAGGAGGCTCGCGGCTGAGTGCTCTTTGACTCCTACAGGGTGATTCGCCCTCACTGCTCACTCAGGGACTGAAAGGGTCACCCAGTGGAAAACCCAGAGGCTGTCCAGTATGAGTCTCTCAGTGTGGGTGTTCAGGCATTGAATGACCTCCACAAATGGGGGGGCATCACCCCTATCTCCACACTGCTTGGGGGGTGGGGAGTGCTCTGGTTCTACCACAGCCAATGGCTAAAATGATCTCACATCAGAAATTGTTTATATGTTTTACTTTTGTTACATTTTTTTAACCATCATTACTTTGTATTTCCACACACACACCCCACAAAAAAACTTAGCTAAAGCATGCCTTAGGACGCAACCTCTGCAAACCGATGGTATGCATGCCTAAAGTGCCACATGGAACTATGTTGCTTGGCATGTGCAGTGTCCCCCATTCCTCTTCCGGTTTCCAGCAGGCGCATGCGCACCAACCAGCTAGATTTCCGGTTCCTGGCACGCGATCAGCTGGCCAGGGTGCATGCTCACGCCGGAAAACGGAAGCCCCGTTCTTCCAGTTTCCGGCACTGCCACATGCACGAAGGCCTGCTGATCATCGTGCCCGCATGTGCGGCAGAAACCCCAAAGAGGAATGGGCAATGCTACCCGTGCCAGCCACTTCAGGCAAACATGCCATAGGTTCGCCATCGCAACCTTAGGGTAAGCTTTAGTAAGCTTTTGCAGTAACTAAGCACATGTTGCCGATAGTACCTGTCAGGCTCCTTGATTAAATACAGCACTGAAAAGTTAATAAACCTTTGACTTATCTTTGATGTCTTCGGCTGCTTGTCTGTTGTTATGCCCTTCACGTAGAGTGCCTCTGAAATAAATTTAAAAATAAAATCAACATCAACAAATGACCACCTGATGTTCATAGACTAGAAAACAAATTCATCAATTTTACAAAGGTGCTTTTCTGTTCTTTATCCTACCAGTGAAAGAAGGCAAGATACAATGAATTGGAAGGTTGTGCCCTTGAGAATGCCACAAACCATTGGTTTTTACTGTTCCAAAAGACATGACCTCCAGCTCCAGGAGTTTCTCTTACTCTCCAGGAACTGGAAAGCATCCCTAAAATTGCTTTAGGTCCGGAGAATTTACCTTCCCACAAGAAAGTCAAGTCAGTTCCCCGACTGGATGCAATTTTAGGTAACTTTAGCCATTAGTTCCTTGAATTACCTAGTCCACTACATGTTTTGTTTAAGGACTTGAGCCTTAGCTAGAATTACTCAGGTCCCAAGAATTGACTATTTCTAAGAACAAGGTCAACTCCTGGACTTGAACTAATTTTAAACTTTTACTTGAAGTAGTTAGTCATCCACATGTTTATGTATACTTTATTTGGCCAAGGAATGTAAGAACTTGAGCCTTGATTTAAATTACCTCAGGTCCTAAAAAGTCACTTTATTCCTGAAAGCAAGGTCAGCTTCTAAGGTAATTTTTCATTATGACTCACCTGTGGTGGTTTGGTCCTTTTAAAAGGACGTGGTTGAGATTACCTCAGGTTCCACTAGTATTTTATTCTAAAAAAAATAATTTTGGCTAAAAATTACCTCAGGCCTCAATATTTGACTATTTCAAGAAAGCAAGGTCAACTCCTGGACCAGAAGTAATTTTAGTTCACTTTTACACCTTTAGTTACTTGAAGTAGCTAGTCCTCAACGTGTTTTCTTTTAAGAACTTGAACCTGGGCTAAATTTTCTTTTCTCTGGTCCCAAGAGTTTAAATTTATTAAAGAAAGTAAGGTCACCTGCAGGGACTGAAGCAATTTTTGCCTTTAAGCTAATTTTAACACTTATATTCACCTGTGGTAGTTTAGCCTTTTTAATTGCATCTTGTTAAAATTGCCTCAGCTGCATTCCTCCTTTTAAGCTACTTTTAACTCTTCCTGGTCTGGGGTGGTTTGGTCCTTTGAAGAGGACACAAGTGAGTTTACCTCAGATTCCACCTACTTCCACCATTTTACTCCTAAAAACCTGAGGCTTGGTTAAAATTATTCTGGACCCAGACCTTTGCCTTATTTCCCTGAGGGAAAGTGGGACTGAGGTAACTCACCATAGGTGAGCTGTGGGGTTGGGAGTCCTTTAAATACCCTTGAGGTATTACCTCAGCCACCACTGGCATTTTACTCCTGAGGAAATATACACCCTGGTTAAAATCACCTCAGGTACTCTTATTCCCCGAGAATAGACTAAAATACCTCAGGTGCCATCCTTACTCCCTCAGAAAAGGGTAAAATCACCTCAGGCGCCGCCTTTACTCCCTCAGAAAAGGCTAAAATCACCTCAGCCCCGTGCGTACTCCCTGAGAGGCTAAAATCACCTCAGCCGCCTTACTCCCTGAGAAAAGGCTATTTCTTAGAACCGCATAGCATCCCACAACGTCTAAGAGCCTCAAGCTATTACCTCAGCTTGCAAGAGGCCACCTCACGGTCTAATCTGCGAAGCCTTCGGCTGCGGAGGCGCCGTAGGGAGAGGGAGGCTTTGCTCTCCCCGCGGCCCGCAGCGTCGTCTCTTTCGAGGGGGGAAAAAAGAGATGAGAAGGCGGCGGTGGCGGCACGTGCTGCTTCTGCACCGCGCTCGCGCTTTTGCCTCAGCCTGAGGAGCCCGCCGGCTTTTTAAAGTGTCCCCGCCCCTCGGAGGAGGAGGGGGGGAGAAATAGAGGCCGCTCAGCCAATCCGAAAGTCGGATTTCCAAAGCAGCCAATCGCAGCCAAGGTGGACATGGAGAAGGACGCTTGGCTGGAAAAGCACGTGGCTCCTCAGGTGTGCCTCGGGCTCACAGGTGAGGGCGATTGGAGGCAGGCATGTGCCTGTGCAGGTGTGCAAAATAAGATAGATAAGGTAACCTTGATTGTCATTTATTTTTTACTGTGGGCACATTGGCCCACGTTAAAATGAAATTCTGTTGCCTGCTCTCAAAAGAATATCTAATCTATACATTTTAATCTATCATCCCGTATAGTCCGAAAATACTATTGCTTACAGTATGTATGTATGTATGTATGTATGTATGTGTATATCTATATATCTATATCTACATATCTATATCATCTATCTATATCATCTATCTATCTATCTATCTATCTATATCTATCTATCTATCTATCTATCTATCCTTATGTATATCTATGCCTGTGTTTGTTTCTAATTTGTTAATCTTCATTCATTGTTTATTTTTTAATCTCTGCACCTATTATCTAGGCCAGAGGTGTCCAAATTTGAGAACTTTAAGACTTGTGGACTTCAACTCCCAGAATGAATTCTGAGAGTTGAAGTCCATAAGTCTTAAAATTCCCAAGTTTGGACACCTCTAATTTAGGCATTTAGGCATGTTTCTCCTTTATCTTTTAAGTTACATTGTTAGGCACACTCTAATATATTTTTTTTATTACCATTTTATCTGTAGGTGTACTTCTGTTTGTGTAGAGCGATAATATAGAGTGTTATGGCACTACTATGGAAATAATGGACATAACTATGTCCTACAATATCATGTATTTAAAAAGGGATTATATTATATGATTAAGAGAATAACGGTTACGATTAGGGTGCATAACACCATGTATATATTTCAAAAGGACTTGATACAACCAGTATACTGTTGTTGCAAAATTGAAATTGTGATGTAGAACAAAGGAAAATGTACAATAAAAACTTTTATAATAATAAAAAATATCTAATCTGTGTAATCTATTTTATCTATTCTATCTATCTTCTATTTGTCTATTTATCTGTCTTCTATATCATCTATCTATCTATTCTATTTATCTATTCTATCTATCATCTATTTGTCTATCATTTATCTGTCTATGGACAGTGCTTTATATTTATGTGTGAGTGTAGGATGCATAAATGTGTGGGGAATGTAGGTAGGTAGGTAGGTAGGTAGGTAGGTAGGTAGGTAGGTAGATAGATAGATAGATAGATAGATAGATAGATAGATAGATAGATAGATAGATAGATAGATAGATGAGACATATAAAGATATAGAGGATAGATAGATAGATAGATAGATAGATAGATAGATAGATAGATAGATAGATAGATAGATAGATAGATAGATAGATGATAGATAGATGAGACATAAAGATATAGAGGATAGATAGATAGATAGATAGATAGATAGATAGATAGATAGATAGATAGATAGATAGATGATAGATAGATGATATAGATATGATATCTATCTATCTATCTATCTATCTATCTATCTATCTATCTATCTATCTATCTATCTATCTATCTATCTATCTATCTATCTATCTATCTATCTATCTATCTATCTACACTCCCCACACATTTATGCATCCTACACTCACACATAAATATAAAGTATTGTCCATATTGAATACATGGTATTCATAGTGTAATGCCTTCTCTAGGTTTCATCCCGAGAACTCTTTGGACTACAAAACCCATCTGCCTGCCAGCCAGTGATCACCCCTTTTGCTTGAGAGGTAACTTTAGCTTTTTTTTTTTCATGGCATCAAGAGATTATTTCTAATAATATATTATTTTCAAAATGTATATCGATGCAAGCCAAATAATAACACAACAAGAAAAAGCATAAATACAGCACTGTTTATTGCAGAAGATCTCGTGGGACAGGTTGTGCCTTTTCCACATGTGGTTGTCGGTTTGTTTCTTTATTGCTTTCGTTCGAAAGATGCAGTAAGAAGGGGTTACATAAAATATGTCTGAATGCCCAGTCAATCAAGACCAAAGTCATAGATATAATTTCTTTCTTACAGAATATGGACAGAAAGAACCAAGACTGATTCGTTTAGCATAGCATTAGAAAAAAAAATGTTAAAAGAGCAATTTTTCTGCTTTTAACAGGAATAGTAAACTCACTTTCTCTCTTTTCACCTCTGAAACTATCTATTCATCACAACCCGGTCTGAACCAGTAGGAACTCACCTCTGGATACAATGGATGTTTTCCCCCAACTTCCTTCCTTCCTTCCCTCCCTCCCTCCCTCCCTCCTCCTTCCTTCCTTGCAGTCTCTTTCTCTTCCTTTCTTCTTTCCTTCATTGTAGTTCCTTTTCCTTCCTTCCTTCCTTCCTTGTAGTTTTTCAGTTCCTTCCTTCCTTCTTTCCTTCACTGTAGTCAATTGTCCTTCCTTCCTTCCTTACTCTTTTCCTTCCTTCTTTGCAGTCTCTTTCTCTTCCTTTCTTCTTTCCTTCATTGTAGTCCCTTTTCTTTCCTTCCTTCCTGTCTCTTTCCCTTCCTTCGTTCCTTGTAGTTTTTCTGTTTCTTCCTTCCTTCTTTCCTTCGCTGTAGTCTATTTTCCTTCTTTCCTTCCTTCCTATCTCTTTTCCTTCCTTCCTTCCTTCCTCTTTTTCTTTCTTTCGTCCTTGCTTCCTGTCTCTTTTCCTTCCTTCCTTCCTGTCTCTTTTCCTTCCTTCCTTTCTTCATCTTTCTCCTCCTTTTCCTTCTCCTACTCCTCCTCTTCTTCCTCCTCCTCCCCTTCTCTTACTCCTGCTCCTCCTTTTTCGTACCTGATAAAACACTGCCTTATGAAACGAAGAATGAGTATTACCAAGATAACTTATAAGTCAAGAAGCAGAGAGCAAAGAACTTCAGGGTTTAAATTAACCTTGTTGCAGAATGCGTGGAAAATTTATGTGTGTAGATTAAAAAGATATAAAGCTTGGCCCATGTGCTTCTCCCATTCCACAGATGCAAGTGGTTTTTGAATCAGGAGTGGAATACAGACCAGGGGGCTGCTTGTAATGGAAACTGAGGCATTGACACGTGTGCAGTTGAATGCACACGCCTGCATGTAGAATGAACTGAACTTGTTGCAGAGAATAGAGTAGAGATAGAATAGAATAGAATTAGAAATCAGAATAGAATAGAATTAGAAATTGAATAGAACAGAACAGAATGAAAATAGAATAGAACAGAACATTAGAATAAGACAGGACAGGACATTAGAATAGGATAGGACCAGACAGGACAGAACAGAACAGAACAACAGAGTTAGAAGGGAACAAAATTTCCATTGCTAAGCGAGATGCTTGTCAAGTGACTGTTGTCCCATTTTACAACCTTTCTTGCCAAGTTGTTAAGCGAATCAGTGCAGTTGTTAAGTTAGTAACAGGGTTGTTAAGTGAATCTGGCTTCCCCGTAGACTTTGCTAGTCAGAAGGTCACAACAGGAGATCATGAGACACACATACACCCCCAGGACACTGAAACCATCCTAAATATGACTCAGTTGTCTGATGGAGGTAGAAGGGAGGGTGAGGGTGGAGTTGAAGATGATGATGGAGATGTAAATGATGGAGATGGAAGTAGAGATGATGTTGGAGATGGTGATGGAGGTGAAGGATGGACAAAAAGATGGAGATGGAATGGAGATGGAGATAAGGGGGAGGTGGAGATGATGGAGATGGGGATGAAAATTGAGATGATAGAGATGGAAGTGCAGATGAAATTGGTGAAGGTAGAGGTGGAGATTATGGAGATGGGGATGGAAATGAAGATGAAGATGTTGGAGATGGCGGTGAAGATGATAAATGTAGAGATGGAGAAGATGGAAATGGAAGTGGAGATGGAGATGATGAAGATGGTAGTAAAGATGAAGAAGTTGAAGATGGAGATGACGTTGAAGATGATAGAAATAGAGATGGAGATAAGATGGAGTTGGAGATTGTGATGGAGGTGAAGGATGAGAAGAAGATGGAGATGGAGTGTAGATGGAGATAAGGGGAGGTGGAGATGATGAAGAGGGGGATGGAAATTGGGATGATGGAGATGGAAGTGGAGATGAAGATGTTGGAGGTGAAGATGGAGGTGGAGATGAATGGAGATAAGATGGAGGTGGAGGTGGAAATGTAAAAGGTGATAGAAAGGGAGATAGAAAGGGGGAAAGGAGGGAAGGAGAGATGGTGAAAATGAAGATGAAGTTGTTGAAGATGTAGATGGAGGTAAAGATGATAGATGTAGAGATGGAGAAGATGGAAATGGAGGTGAAGGTGGAGATGATGGAGATGGAGATGATGGAGATGGTAGTGAAGATGAAGATGATAGATGGAGAGATGGAGAAGATGGAAATGGAGGTGGAGATGATGGAGATGGTAGTGAAGATGAAGATGATAGATGGAGATGATGGAGATGATGGAGATGGTAGTGAAGATGAAGTTGGAGATGGAGATGATAGAAGTAGAGATGGAGATAAGACGGAAGTAGAGATGGAGATGGTAGTGGAGATGAAGATGGTGGAGGTGGAGATGGTGGAGGTGGAGATGAATGGAGATAAGGTGGAGGTGGACGTGGAAATGTAAAAGGTGATAGAAAGGGAGATAGAAAGGGGGAAAGGAGAGAAAAGGAGGGAAGGAGAGATTAAAACATGTTTGGGTATGATGAAACCAGACCCTAGATGAGAAAAAAAGAAGGCTTGGCAAGACAGAAGGAAGCAGAAGAAGGGGAGGACAATAGAGAAGATCGATTAAGGGGATCAAAAGATTACACGAATGACTCGGGAAGAGCTACAGGTTCCTGCTGGAGACAAATCATTCCGGTGAGAACTTGCGTCCAAGCCATCAGCAGGATACAGCCAGGCTGAGTAGAAGGCTGATATTTTCCTTTTTTTATTCAGTATCCAAGATGGATGGGTTTTTTGCACATTATAAAATGTAAAAACCAGATACGCACGAACTTTTTTGACACGGCGCCAGAGTTTTTAAGAGCTTTCTGCAAGGAGGATCAACCACGTTATAAATAATCGTGATTTGTGCAAACTAAGGATAACCCCGTCTTCTGGGGTGGGGGTGGGGGACTCCCGCCCCCCTTTTCCATACAGGTGTCCCATTTGGCCGAGGTTTTTCTACCCAAATCATATCTTGTAAACTATTCCTGTTGCAGCTATCCCTTTTTTTCAACTTGGTGGGGTGAACGAAAAGCTGTCAAAAGGGACGGTTCGTTTAGCAACCGTTCACAGTTGCAACTTAGGATCGAGTTTCACACTTACGACCGTTGCAGCCTCCCCACAGTCATGTGACCGAATGTCGGCAGCTTAGCCGATGACTCATATTTATGAAGGTCACAGTGTCCTGTGGTCAGTTGAGCCCAGTGGCGGGTTCCGGATTCCGTTGCAACCGGTATGGTGCAATGGAGCCGGGCGCCCACCACATGCATGCGTGGAGCATGCCCGTAGTGTGGAGATGCATACCCACCTCCCACGATGCTCCAGCTGCTCGGCAGAGCTTTGCGCAGGCACCGTACGCTCCATGCGTGTGTACAAGTGCCTCAATCAGCTCAAATAGCGGTAAGGAGAGCAGGTGGGCCCTCCGGAGCACCGTACCGGAACGGGGAGCACCCTCCATGTTTCCAATGTCTTTCTCCCCACTTGGAACTGAACCCAGAAGGACATTTCTTCCAACAGTGTCCTTACACGGTTAGAATTTTGATCTGCTGGTCTTTGATTCTACCGTCTCCCAACTTTATGGAGAAACTGCTTTGGGAGAAGACGACGCTAAACTCAACGGTACAAGCCAGGAAAATAAAGATACCGAGAATCCGAGCTGATGTTTATCCTATGCATTTTTCCTTGGAGCTGGGGTTTGGCGTTGCGGCCAGCTGTGTATGTTCATTCCTGGAGAAGACCCATGCCACAACAGCCTGGAGTGTAAACATTTGGAGCCGCCAAATTCCCAGGCAAGCATTCCATCAGATAATATTTCTTCTCTTTCCTTTTTTCAACCACTCTGCAGAGAAAGTCCTTGAACGAGAGTCTCGCTGTTACGGTGGGATTCCTTCACCGATGACGCATCCCTCTTCCAAATTCAGCTGCCAAAGGAACAGGAGTTGACAGACCCAGATCTCTCCGTCGTACGTTGGGCTTGGCCAACTCACTCCACTCAAGGGTCTATTATAGATGTTTCTTAACTCTACAGCTACAACAGGGGTGCGTTCCGCCAGGCACCACTGCCCGTGTGCTTCCTGTGCGTGCTGCGCGGAGTACAATTAAAATTGTTCTTCACATGTGCAGAACCGAAAAACAAGATGGCGGTGCAGTAGACAATATGAGTGCCCCCGCTGCATACAGCTGGAAGGCGTTGGAAACTACATTTCCTATCTATCCCACCAGGAAAAAGCAATTGGATATATGCTTAATAGTCTCCATGACAGTGTTTCCCAATCTTAGCAGCTTTAAGATAGGTGGATGTCAACTCCCAGAATTCCCCAGACTTATTTTAGCTTCTTTTTCAACAACCTGAAGAGAGCCAGGCTGGTTCTACTTGGCTAAGCAGGAGATTGTGAGTTCTAGTCCCGCCTTGGGCATGAAAGCCAGCTGGGTGCCTTAGGACCAATCACCAGGTGATGGTGAATTCTAGCCCTGCCTTAGGCAGCAAAGCTGGCTACGTGACCTTAGGCCAATCACCAGGTAGCGGTGAATTCTAGTTCCGCCTTAGTCATGAAAGCCAGCTCGGTGACTTTGGGTCAATCACCAGGTGACGGTGAATTCTAGTGCTGCCTTAGGCACCAAAGCTGCCTAGATGACCTTAGGGCTTAGGCCAATCACCAGGAGATGGTGAGTTCGAGTCCTGTCTTATGTATGAAGGCTAACTGATGACTTTGGGCCAATCACTAGGAGATAGTGAGTTCTAGTTGTGCCTTAGCCATGAAAGCCAGCTTGGTGACTTTGGGCCAATAACCAGGGGACAGTGAGTTCCTGTCCCATCTTAGGCACGAAAGCCAGCTACATGAGTTTGACCCAATCACCAGGAGATGGCGAGTTCTAGTCTCCCCGCCTTGTCATTAATGAAGGAAAGAAGGAAGGAAGGAAGGAAGGAAGGAAGGAAGGACGGATGGAAGGAAGGAAGGAAGGAAGGAAGGAAGGAAGGATCTTTGAGCATGTTGGCCTCGTTCCTTTCAGTCAAGTGAAGTTCAGGGTCCAATTTTTGTCCACTCAGCTCTGGGGATGCTGTAACCATGATACAGAGTAGGAATAGGAATAGGAATAGAATAGAATAGAATTCTTTGTTGGCCAAGTGTGATTGGACACACAAGGAATTTGTCTTTGGTACAGATGTTCTCATTGTACATAAAGAAAAATAAAATAGAATACATTCATCAAGAATCATAAGATACAACACTTAAGGATAGTCATAGGTTACTAATAAGCAATCAAATCATACTAGGAAACAAATAAAGCAGTGTAAATTGTAAAGATACAAGCAACATAGTCATAAGTGGGAAGAGATACGTACTAGAGAAGAAGAATAGTAATACAGTCTTAGTAGATAATTTGACAGTGTTAACGGAATTATTTGGGGGGAAACTGTCCTTGTTTCTAGTTATCCTGGTGGGCAGCGCTCTGTAGCATCATTTTGAGCGTAGAGGTGGAAAGAATTTACGTTATATCCAGGATGCGATATTTTCACAGTATACAGGTCCTTGATGGAAGGCAAGGCAGGTTGGTAGCCATTTTTTTTTCCCTGCAGTTCTGATTATCCGTTGAAGTCTGTGTCTGTTTTGTTGAGTTGCAGAGCCAAACCGGACAATTATGGAGGTGCAGATGACAGATTCAATCATTCCTCTGTAGAACAGAACCAGCAGCTCCTTGGGCAGTTTTGAGCTTCCTGAGTTGGCGCAGGAAGAACATTCTTCGTTGTGCATTTTTGATGACTTTTTTGATGTTAGATGTCTGTTCTGACCCCCCCTCCTCTGTCCAGTAACGAAAGCTGAGACACGCTTAATGAGAATGTCCTTTAATAACAAGACCAGACTCTCGGTGGCTGAAAGCCAAGTAAACAAACAGATAAGGACCTTGGCAGCAAGGCCAACAAACCTTGGCAGCAATTCAGACAAACTCTGGCAGCAATCCAGCCTGCCACGTTAGTTTCTCTTTAGTCAAAGCGTTGACTTCTGCAAGAAGGGCGTGGCACAAGCAGTCTCTTTTATAGTCTGGAGAGGAGACTAATGACCATCAGCTGAGCGTCATTACCTCCTGTAATTACGTAGTTCTTGACGCAGAGTAGCTCTTCGATGGCGTGCATCCCGGAACAACTCACTGTTGTTTTCTGGATCGCTCTCCCTTGTCTCCTCCCAACTGATCCAAGGCTCATGTGCCACCTGGTGGCCAACCAGCCTCTCTTAGTTTAGTTTAGTTTAGTTTAGTTTATTGAACACTTATAGGCCGCCCTTTTCCCTGAGGGGACTCAGGGCGGCTTACAATAATGAGGGAAGGGAGTGCAAGACAAGACATAAAAGAAAAACGTGAGTAAAAAAAATTAACCATAAAAGCACAACATTCACTCAGCATTCGGGCGGGGAGAGAGTAAAGTCCTATCCCCAGGCCTGACGGGATAGCCAGATCTTGAGGGCCGTGCGGAAGGCCTGGACGGTGGTGAGGGTGCGGATCTCCACGGGGAGATTGTTCCATAGCGTCGGAGCTGCAACTGAGAAGGCTCTCCTCCGCGTAGTCGCCAGTCGGCACTGACTGGCGGATGGAATTCGGAGGAGGCCTACCCTGTGCGATCTGATGGGACGCAGGGAGGTAATTGGCAGAAGGCGGTCTCTCAAATAGCCAGATCCACTACCATGGAGCGCTTTATAGGTGGTAAGTAGGACCTTGAAGTGCACCCGACGATCAACAGGTAGCCAGCGCAGCTCACGGAGGATCGGTGTTATGTGGGCGAACCTCTGCGCCCTGCTCGGAGTCGGAACCCTGTCCAGGGTCCTCCACATCCTCCAGGGCCGACTCATAGGGCCCCTCGCTGTCGGAGTCTGGTGGCAGCTCCAACGGCTCCTGCTGGGCCACAATAGATGTCCATTTTAAGTCTTGAGATACAGTATGGTAGAACCTAGAAACCTGAAGGTCTGTTGATACTGTGTTGTCTAGTATTGTTAGTGGTGGTAGTATGGGGGGGGGGGTCTTTTAAAATCCACCACCATTTCTACCATATGAAGACAGATCGTAATTCACTTTTTTCAGTGACTGTTGTAACTTGGAACGGTTGCTCAACAAATAGTTATAAGTCAAGGACTAGCTGTATCACCAAAGGGAAAAAGTCCCAAAGTGGTTTTCTAAGATAGTATTTTCACATGCTCACCATTGGAATAAAATGAAATGAAATGAAATGAAACAATGAATTTGTTTGTAGGTCTTGACACCCGCAAGCTCTCTGGGAGAAAAAAAATCAGGTTGTTGGCAAACGCTTGACCCTCATTTTCCTTTTGGGGTTGGCTCATTGTCAAAGCTTTCTGATTAAGAACTCCAGTTCCCAATAAACCATGCAGTTATTTGCGGTTCTTAATGGAGTCCTTTGGGGAGATCAGGCCCACAACAGTTTGGAAGGAAGACCAACTCAAGATCATTCTATCCAGACGGGGAAGGAGGAATTCGGAAATTGAATTAAATGACAAGCTTGAAATAAAATATGGAGGGTCCTTTCCAAGCCTCAAAATGGGGGGTTAAAACCAGTGGAACTAATGGACATCAAGCAGCTGTTCTAGGAGAAAGAAGTGGGAGAGATACAGAATAGAGAATAACCAAGTTGGAAGGGACCTTGGAGGTCTTCTAGTCCAACCCCCTGCTCAGGCAGGAGACCCTGTACCATTTCAGGCAAATGGTTGTCCAGTCTCTTCTTGAAAGCCTCCAGTGATGGATCACCCACCACTTCTGGAGGAAAGCCAATCCTCTCATTAATTACTCTCACTCTAAGGAAATTTCTCCTAGGTTGTTTCACTCTTTCATTAGTTTCTATCCATTGCTTTTTGTTCTGCCTTCAGGTGCTCTGGAGAATAGACTGACACCCCTCCCCAATCATCAGACTCCAGTTATGAAGAGACCTCTGCTCTTTCATCTGGCAGCCAGGAGCTTGGAAATCAGAGAGAGAGGGGAGGGAGGGAGGGAGATGGATCGACAAATAAATATGGTAAGGTGATGATGATGGCAAAAGATAAATAATAGAGATAGATAGATAGGCAGGCAGAGAGATAGATATAGATATAATAGATGTAGATATAACTAGATAGGTGGAGAGACATAGACAATAGGTGGGTGGGTGAATGGATGGATAGATAGACAGACAGACAGACAGAGATAGAGATATAACTAGATAATAGGTAGATAAGATACACAGATGATAAGTAGGTGGATGGATAGGCAGACAGACGATAGATTGATAGATAGATTTTAAATGATAGATAGATAGATAGATAGATATAGACAGACATAAATATATAAATATAGAGATATAACTAGATATTAGGTAGATAAGATACATAGATGATAGGTAGGTGGATGGATAGACAGACAGATGATAGATGGATGGATGGAGTTTAAAAGATAGATGGATAGATAGATAGAGATATATACAGACAGACAGACATAAATATATAAATATAGAGATATAACTAGATAATAGGTAGATAAGATACATAGATGATAGGTAGGTGGATGGATAGACAGACAGATGATAGATGGATGGATGGAGTTTAAAAGATAGATGGATGGATGGATGGATAGAGATATATACAGACAGACAGACAGGTAGATAAGATACATAGATGATAGGTAGGTGGATGGATAGACGGACAGACAGATGATAGATGGATGGATGGATTTTAAATGATAGCTAGATAGCTAGACAGACAGGTGAGAGAGATGAGAGAAATGGTGGGGGGGAAGGGAGAGAGAGATGGATGTATGGAAATAAAGATTGATATATGAAAAATTCTCTCCTCTCCGTGTCCTGTTCTCTACCTCTGCCTCCATTAACCCCCCCAAGATCCCATTTAAGACCTGACTGGCTCTCCAAAGGAGATAATCCTCCCAAAATCCAGATGAGCACGGACAAAAACCCCCCTCAGCTGCACTGTCTCATTTCCCACCGTCCTACTTACACACTTAGGCTGGGATCCAACAGGTATGACTCAAAAAAAGCCCCCCCCCCAACCCTCCCTTCCCAACTGATTTGAATTTCAGTCCCCAGATCATTCTTTGATTTTGTTTCTAGCCTCCTCCTTCGTTTTTTTTAAATGGCTTTTTCCCCCCTCAATGGTTTTAAAAGTTTTATCTGTGGTTTAATGATGGGGCAGGTTGTTTATTCTTAGTTTGGGCTATTTTATTTTATTTATTTCTCGTTGACATGGCAACTGACCTGAAGCCTTGCAATCGTGATGGAGACCAAAAAGGAGGAGGAGGGGGAATTGAACATTCAAGAAAGAATTCATAACGTTCAGGAGAGAATGTCATCCAACAGGTGAGATAAGTAAAGCTGTTGTTTTTATGTTTTTTCGTAGTGGGAATACTCTCCTAAAAGTATCACGGGGGGAAAAAGAACCACGAGATCATTCAGTACACACTCCTGGTGAAAATGAATTCTTCAGAAAATCTAACAATTTCCTGCTTTGTTTAAAAGGCGAAATAAAAGGTATTTCACATTTAGAGTGTCATGTAAGTTGGTTTAATACTGTATATACTCGAGTATAAGCCTAGTTTTTCAGCCCACTTTTTGGGCTGAAAAAAGCCGCCTCGGCTTATACTCGAGTCAGTGAAAAATTTGCCCGAAATGGAGGAGAAAAAGGGGCGGGGCCATGCCGCTGGGTGACACTCGTGAATGGCCCGGCGTCCCTGTGAGTTTCCCCTCCCTCTGTGTCAGTTTGCCGCGCAGCGCGCACCGCACCATCCCCCCTCCTCACGTTCTAATGTAATGCAGGGCTGTCTTACGATTCCCCTTCCTCCCCCTCCTGCCGCTCTGCAACGATGTCCCACCTCCTCCTTGTTATGGCAAGCAGCCACATAGCGATGTCCCACCTCCTCTGGTACAGTGATCCAATGATAGGAATCACTGTGCCGTGTGTCATAGGAGGCGGGACATCGCTCCCGCGGCTGCACGGGACATCATCATCACAGCGGGACATCAGCATCATGAGGTGAGTGAAGTATTTCATTGAATACACCGCTAGTTTACTGTTTTTCTTTGAAATAAATATTCAAAAACATTATTGGTATCTATTTTTATTTTTGAAATTTACCGGTAGCTGCTGCATTTCCCACCCTAGGCTTATACTCGAGTCAATAACTTTTCCAGTTTTTTTGTGGTAAAATTAGGTGCCTCGGCTTATATTCGGGTCGGCCTATACTCGAGTATATACGGTATTAACTTTATAGCATTTTCATTTGATAGACTCCAGCATTTTAATATTGTTTAAAATATGCTTTTGAAATACCACGTGGTCATAAGAGTTAGGATATGAAGTTATTAAGCTTAGTATAACACAAATAAAACATGAAATTATTCCAAAATTGTTAAAATAGTAATAGTTCTAAAATTGAGTAAAATCGAGTAAGCTTTTTCTTTAAAAAAAAAAAAGAGAGAGAGAGAGAAAAATTGAATATTCAACAGAGAAAATCACGGAGCCATCATCAACCCTAACAACATTAGATGGTACTATTCCTCTTTTTCTCATCCATTCCAAAATTTATCACTTTGCCATTAATTTGGCTGAAGGCCAAGGGACTTCAAATGGGTTGGAATCTCTTTGATGTCTCCGGAGATCTAAGACTAAGTCCTAGAGAGCTCAGTGAATGTTCAATAGGATTCAGTGATGTCATTTCCCCTTCTTGGGGTCTCAGGAATTTGAGGAATGGGGGGGGCACTTCCAGGAACCCCTCACCTTTTCAGTTGTGGTCATAGTCCTCGATTTACAATCACAACTGAGGTCCACATTTCTGTTGCTAACTGAGACCCTCGTTAAGCAAGTCTTGCCCCATTGAACGACTTTCAAATGAATCGCTGCAATTGCTCAGTTAGTGACGCGGCTGTTAAGTGAATCTGGCTTCCCCACTGGCTTTGCTTGGGGCAAAAGAGGATGGCAGCCACCACCACCACCACCCCGGGGACTCGGTATTCGTCGTAAAGATGAGCCAATTGCCAAGAATTTGAATGTTGATGATGTGACCACACGGATGCGGCAACGGTCATAAGTGTGAAAACGGTCATAAGTGACTTTTTTCGGCGCCATTGTCGCTTTGGTCACTAAACAGACTGTTTTAAGTCAAGGGCTTAGCTGTATCTCAGCGTCTTATAAGCAGTTAGAGTAGTTTTTCTGGATTTGAAAACTTTGTGTGGGCTTCAACTCCCAGAATTCCCCAGCTAGCAGCTTTGCTCAGAATTGGTGGAACATAAGTTGCCTTCGGAAGTTGTGGGAGCTTCATCCCTGGAGGCTTTCAAGAAGAGACCGGACTGCCATCTGTCAGGAATGGTGTAGGGTCTCCTGCTTGGGCCCTGGGGGGTTGGACTAGATGACCCACAAGGTCCCTTCCAACTGTTAATCTCTTCAAACATATTCTCTTTTCATTTTGGCCACCGTAAAAGAAGACAAACGTAGAGAGAAGGGAATACGCAAACATTTGTTTAAGTTTTTAATTTTCTCTTTCAAGTTCATTCACAAATATCCGTCTTAGAATTGCTATTAACATTTATCTATTCAGCATTAATCTTTATCGTTATTTTCTTACAATATATAGAATACAGTTTGGGTCACTTCTCTGCCATCCTGTGCCTCCATCTTATTTTGCAACAACTTTACTCTTTCTCAACCTCCCTTCTCTGACTTCTTCTTTCCTCCTCTCCTTCCTTCCTTTTTCTTCCCCTTTCTTTCCCCTTCTCCTCTTTCTTCCCCTCTCTCCTACTCTTAATCCTCCCCCTCCCTTACTTCCTCTGCTTTTACCCTTTCTTCCTTTCCCTCCTCATCCTTCCTCCTTTCTTCTTCCCCTCTCTTTCCCCCTCTCCTCCTCTCTCCTCCTCCTCCTTCCCCTCTCTCCTACTCTTAATTCTCCTCCCTTACTTCCTCTGCTTTACCCTTTCTTCCTTTCCCTCCTCCCTCCTTTCTTCTTCCTCTCTCTTCCCCCCCTCCTCCTCTCTTCTCCTTCTCCTTCCCCTCTCTCCTACTCTTAATCCCCCTCCCTTACTTCCTCTGCTTTTACCCTTTCTTCCTTTCCCTCCTCATCCTCCCTCCTTTCTTCCCCTCTCTTTCCCCTCCTCCTCTCTTCTCCTCCTTCCTCCCCTCTCTCCTACTCTTAATCCCCCTCCCTTACTTCCTCTGCTGTTCTCTTTCTTCCTTTCCCTCCTCATCCTCCCTCCTTTTTTCTTCCCCTCTCTTTCCCCCTCTCCTCCTCTCTTCTCCTCCTTTTTACCCTCTCTCCTACTCTTAATCCCCCTCCCTTCTTCCTCTGATTTAGCCTTTCTTCCTTTCCCTCCTCTTCCTCCCTCCTTTCTTCTTCCCCTCTCTTTCCCCCTCTCCTCCTCTCTTCTCCTCCTTCCCCCTCTCTCCTACTCTTAATCTCCCTCCCTTACTTCCTCTGCTTTAGCCTTTCTTCCTTTCCCTCCTCATCCTTCTTCCCTTCTCTTCCCCCTCCTTTCTCCTCCTTCCTCCCCTCTCTCTTACTCTTGATTCCCCTCCCTTACTTCCTCTGCTGTTCCCTTTCTTCCTTTCCCTCCTCATCCTCCCTCCTTGCAAACAATTAGAAGTCATGAAAACCACACCAAGAGCTGGGTGGATTTTGCCAAAATGAGAAATTGCCTGGCAAAAGGACGGGCCAGACCACATAAATTGCCTCAGCTTTCAATTGCAGAGACCCAGAAGAGCAGCAGATGGTTGCTTATTTATCTTATTATTGTCCCATTTTTCCAACCAGACGGGCTATTCTGATATTCTGGTCCTGCCAGGAAAACTTGCCAGATTTTGCACCTCAACTCCAATTCCCAGAGCCCGTGCGAAGAGCTGCGATTCAAAATATTATTTTGCATTCCTCCCTCCTGCCCCTGAGGAAGGGGATTCGCTTAATGACTACCGTGATCTGCAAAAAAAAACAACAACCCCGTAGTACGGGTAATCTTGTGTGTTGTTGACTTAACAACTGCAGGGATTCGCTTAACCACAGTGGCAAGAAAGGTTGTAAAATGAAGCAAAACTCATGTTCTGACTTAGGCCTCTCAAGATCATGAAGCCGATTCCTTGTCCTGATAAAAAAAAAATTATTTAGGTTAGAGGGACTTCCTTCCTCTCCAGCAAAGTCCCGGCAAACAGTCTTTCAAAGGTGAATTTACAACTACAGACCTTATCAGGCTTGGAGAGCTGCCGGGCCGATATCTTCCAAACGCCATTCTGTAGCAGCAATTACTTGGCAAGAAGTCAGGAACAGATCTGAACTCATGGTCTCCTGCAAACTCCACTCCCCTTTCGCTCCTCTTTGATTCCCTCTGGGAGGGGCCATTCACCATCCACCTGTGGCTCTACCCTTAAGTCGACCCCTGTTCTTTAGCGGTTCCCTTCGTCTGGCAGCTCTGCGCATGCGCACACCGGGAACAGGCTCCAGCTGTTCTTCTGCCTCACTGATCTCCGACTCCGAAGGCAGCTGATAACTGTCAGACGGCTCTGGCCCCCTCTCTGCCTCTGACACAGAGCCCTCCTCAGAGCCTTCCCCAGACTCCAGGACTGGCGGTCCGTAAAGGGGGCGTGCAGAAGTGCGCCAGCGTACCTACCGTCCCTATCCTACCGTCCCTATTTATTTATATTTACTTCCTTCCTTTCTTTCTTTCTTTCTTTTTTTAAATGTTTATTTCCATTTCATTCCATACAATCACATGTATACTGTGCATAACCGGGGCATATAACATTGAATAATAAACACAACCCTCCCTTTTATAGACAATAACCCCCAAAATACAAACCCAATATACCACCTTGACCCACCATACACCCTCTTTCACCCCCCTCCAACTTTCGTTCTTCCTTCCAACATTCCCCTCTACTTCCTACTTCCCCTCCCCCTCTATCACTCCTCTCTCCCAATACATTCCCTCCCTTCCTTCTCCTCCTGCCTCCAATCCTCTCTCCCACCCTCTCTCCCCCTCTTCCTTCTTTCGCTCTACTCCTCCCTTCGGTGTATTTCTATTGTCTATCAATATATTCAGCTTGTCCTATTTTTACACTAACATTAAAGAGCCACAGTATACGAGTGCAATCATGTGCTTTAGGATCTAACACATATTATATTTCCCCCCCCCTAAAACCCCACCTCCCTTCCCTCCCCCCGACTTCCCAGAGCCCGTACACGGTATAGCTTTTTAACAAACACAGTTTAAAATATCTTAAAACAATGGAGATTAAAGAAAAAAAAGTCGATAAAATCTCTACGTTGGACTCAGCTTCTGACTGTTACCCAAACTTTACACAGTTTAACTTATTGCTAATCTTAAGCATAGGCTATCTGGAGTTTCTTAGTCCCATATTTGTTTTGTGTATAGTCAATCCATTTTTTCCAGTCTCGTTTATATCTCTCGTTTGAGTGGCCTTTACTTCCTTTCTTCATGCCCATGTTTATACATATACCTGCTATCTTGTACATGTTTGACAAACTAATAAATAAAAATAAAGAAATAGATCTGGCTTGCAGGGCCGCCCTGGAAACCATGAAGGACCGGCCTGCGGTGCCTCTGCCAGCGAAAACGGAGCTTAGGAGGGCTATGCGCGGCACTTCCAGGCTTCATTTTCGGCTGCAATGTCCTCCTGCAGCCGCCTGCCACCGAAAATGGAGCTTGGAAAGGGGGGGGACGGCGCATGCAAACACTCCCGAGCTCCGTTTTCGCTGGCAGAGGGCTAGCAAAGCAACACAAAAGGAGAAATGTTTCCAAGAAAGGCATCCAAGAAGGGATAGGAAAGGAGAAAGGGCAAGAGGAAAGACGAAGAAAAAGAAGGGAAGATGGGAAGAGAGCAAGGAAGGAAAAAGAAGGAAAGAGGGGAAGGAAGAAGGAAGAGGTAAGGAAAAAAGAAAAGGAAGGAAAAGAAGGAAAGAGGGGAAGGAAGAAGAGAATGAAGAGGAAAGGAAAAAGAAGAAGGAAGGGAAAAGGAAACGGGAAGGAAGAAGAGAATGAAGAGGAAAGGAAAAAGAAAAGGAAGGAAGGGAAAAGAAGGAAAGGGGAAGGAAGAAGAGAGGAAAATGACAAGGGAAGGAAAAAAGGAAGGAAGGAAAAAGAAGGAAAGAGGAGAAGGAAGAAGAAAGAATGATGAGGGAAGGAAAAATGAGAAGGAAGGGAAAAGAAGGAAAGGGGAAGGAAGAAGAGAGGAGAATTAAGAGGGAAGGAAAGAGGGGAAGGAAGAAGAGAATGAAGAGGAAAGGAAAAACGAGAAGGAAGGGAAAAGAAGGAAAGGGGAAGGAAGAAGAGAGGAAAATGACAAGGGAAGGAAAAAAGGAAGGAAGGAAAAAGAAGGAAAGAGGAGAAGGAAGAAGAAAGAATGATGAGGGAAGGAAAAACGAGAAGGAAAGGGGAAGGAAGAAGAGAGGAGAATTAAGAGGGAAGGAAAAAGAAGGAAAGGGGAAGGAAGAAGAAAGAATGAAGAGGGAAGGAAAAAGAAGAAAAGGAAAGAAGGGAAAAGAAGGAAATGGCATCGGACCTGGGTACCTGAGAGACGCCTCCTGCCAATTACCTCCCAAAGACCAATTCGATCGCACAGGCTCCGCCTTCTCCGGGTTCCATCTGCCAGCCAATGCCGGCTGGCGACCCCCCGGGGGAGGGCCTTCTCTGTTGCTGCTCCGGCCCTCTGGAACGAGCTCCCCGTGGAGATCTGGACCCTTACCACCCTCCCGGCCTTCCGCAAAGCTACTAAGCCCTGGCTGTTCCGGCAGGCTGGGGGCTGTTGATGTATCCAGCCCCGCCTCATTTGTCACTGTTGTGCATTTTAATATTGTTTGTATTGTCTTATTTATCCCCTGCCCCGTTTCATTGTGAGCCGCCCGGAGTCCTTCGGGAGTGGGCGGCATACAAAACCAATAAACGAAACGAACAAAACGAAACGAAAGGGGAAGGAAGAAGAGAGGAAAATGATGAGGGAAGGAAAAAGGGAAGGAAGGAAAAGGGAAGGAAGAAGAAAGGAGAATGATGAGGGAAGGAAAAACAAGAGAAGGAAGGTAAAAGAAGGAAAGAGGGGAAGGAAGAAGAGAGGAGAAGGAAAAAGAAGAAAACCAAGCAAGGAAGGAAAAAAGGAGGCAATGGATCCCCCACCCCACCTGGGCCATCCCAGATGCCCCCTCCCCGACTCAAGTGATGTCAAGCTGGCCACGCCCCTGCCACGCCCCTCCCCCCTCCGCCCCAAGATCAAACACAATCCTGACGCGGCCCTCAATGAAATTGAGTTTGACACCTATTCTGTAGCCATGTATTCCTTTTTCTTTCTCCCTGTGGGTTCTTTTCAATATACCGGCTGTATTTCCCAGGATTGCGTGTGAGATCCAAGTGGGTCTTTCTCTTCCAGAAGGGTGGGTTTTTTTACTTCCCAGAAATCCTCAGCCAGCCTGGGAACTGGCAGCTAAATTTCCACCCAGTTGGAAGTTCCCCAAGGATGTGTACAACGGGCTTGCCTAAGACTCTAGCTCTTAGCAATGTGGTTGAACTTTAATCTGTGTTGATCTTTGGTAACAGATGTTTCTCATTGCTTCGAGAGAAACGGGGTGGATTTCCCCCCCCCCCCGCCGCCCCGATTCTTGGCCTTAATTTCTGCCAAGTGGGAGATAATCATGCTTTTCCTAAGCTTTAAAGCAAATTTTTCTTCCAGGATGGCACAGGAGACAACGTGCACACTAAGGAATTCTTGCAAACTTTCTGGTTTTTCCCCTTGATTTTGTTCATATTTTTTTTAAAATATATATATATTTATTGTTTTTGCATTTAAAATAGCGCCGCAAAATGGCCGTAAAAACACAGAATATACACAATCTCATCCATTGGTTGTCAAATCTCCTTATTACATGATCCATCCTTCTATCCAATCACATTATTTACAGTTTCTTCCAGTTTTGTCACCTTGTCTTATACCAATAAGACTCGGGGGTTGACTCAAGACTCCAATATCTCAGGGGCTGCCAGAAAGAATTGATTGATTTATTATTACATTTATATGCTGCCCTTTTCCCCCGAAGGGGACTCAGAAGAGGGAGTCAAGCAGTGGTGGGTTTCAAAAAATGTTTGGAACCTCTTTTGTAGGTGTGGCCTGCTTTCCGGGTCCACTGGTGGAACCTCTTCTAACCGGTTCAGTAAGATTTGACGAACCGGTTCTACCGAATAGGTGCGAACTGGTAGGAACCCACCTCTGGAGTCAAGCTACTCTCCAAGGCACCTGAGGGCAGAACAAGAAGCAATGGGTGGAAACTAATCAAGGAGAGAAGCCACTTAGAACTGAGGAGGAATTTCCTGACAGTTAGAACAATGAATCAGTGGGACAGAAATTGCCTCCAGAAGTTGTGAATGCTCCAACACTGGAAGTCTTTAAGAAGATGTTGGATAGCCATTTGTCTGGAACGGTTTCCTGCCTAGGCAGGGGGTTGGACTAGAAGACCTCCAAGGTCCCCTCCAACTCTGCTATTGTATTGTATTGTATAATAATAAAATCTGTTCCAAACTTCATAATTTTCCAACTCCCATTTATTTTTTAATTCTAGGGTGAGCCTATCTGCTTCCGGAGAGGCCAACATTTTTCTAGTTCTGTCTAACTCTGATGGGATATTTTCTTTTTTCCAATACTGCGCATAGGTTATTCCCGCCGCAGTCCACACATGGATTAAGTCCAGCATGAGACTATCCACCCAGCCTCCCTCCCCTCCTCCGTAGTGATAGAGGGAGAAACACACTATGAGGTGAAATATTTTTAGAGTTCAGGCTGTATAAGGGGCGCTTGCAATATTTAGTGCATTGGAAGGGGTACCCTTTGTCCGAAGCTATTTGGGTGGAAAAGTTGGAATCTAAAAGCTGATAAGTTAGTAAACCAGTTCCATGATAAGTTTCCCGATAAGCCGAAGGGTCCCTCCTGGGAGATGGGGAGAGGGGTGGAGAGGTGGTTAGTTCTCTTATGTTTACATTATTTTCAGGAAATGTTTCTCTTCTGAGGAGAGGCCGTCTGTCAGGCCTGCAGCCTTTTGGATCTTTGGCATGCCACACTTCTGTTATTCTACTATGCTGTTTCTATACTGGGGAATTGGGAAGGGGGATTGTACGGAGTTAGATGATATGTAGCCATAACAACATTCTTTCTAGAAAGCCAAGGTCATCCTTTCTCTCTACACCTCTGCGCCTGACCGGAACTGAATAAGTGGAACTGCCAGCATGGCAGTGGAGGATTGGACCATGGGATGGACTTGTGGGTGTGGGGGCAAGGTCATGAACTTTAACTTGGGTGGGGAAAACTGAGAACCTTCAGATTCGGAATGCTATTTGGAACGCTGACAGGATAACTAAATAAAGCACATCCTCCTTATACGACTTCGATCATATTTCTGTACTGCTTCTACAGGCTGTCCTGGACTTATGACCACAACTGAACCCAAACTTTCCCTGGCAAAGCGAGACAGCAGTTAAAAATGAGGTTTGCCCCATTTTACGACCTCCCTTTGCCACCGCCGTTAAGTGAATCGCTGTCGTCGTTAAATCATGCACACGGTTGAAAAGGGAATCCGTGGCAAAAAGATGCTTCCCATGGCCCCCACTGCAACCGTCATAAATATGAATCATCTGGATTTCGATCATGCGGAGATGCTTCCACGGCCACGGAGGTGTTGCCGCGGTCGTAAGTGCGAAGAACGGCCATAAGTCCCTTTTTTTAGTACTGTTGTAACTCTGAATGGTCCCTAAATGAACTGTTGTTAAGTCAAAGGACTTACCTGCAATATGTGCAGGATAAAAAAAATCAATAAATCAGTTGGGTGGGACCCTGGAGGTCCTCTAGTCCAGCCTCCTGCTCAAGCAGGGGATCCTTTAAGATTTCAGATATATTGTCAAAAAAAAGTCAAATGGTCAAAATGGACCCACATACACCAGGACCAGAGGAGACATGATGTTCAGTGCTCCAATATCTGAGGGGCTACCACAGAGAGGAAGGGGTCAAGCTATTTTCCAAAGCAACTGAAGGCCAGAAAAAGGAATAATGGATGGAAACTGACCAAGGAGAGATTCAACCTGGAAATAAGGAGGAATTTCCTGACAGAACAATCAACCCATGGAACAGAAGTTGCCTTTGGAAGTTGTGGGAGCTTCATCCCTGGAGTCTTTCAAGAAGAGACAGGACAGCCATCTGTCAGAAATGGTAACAGGGTCTCCTGCTTGGGCAGAGGGCTGGACTAGATGACCTACAAGGTCCTTTCCAACTCTGTCAATCTGTAATATGAAGAATAGTTGTAGGAACTGGGCATGGCTAGTCTAGTGAAGATGAGGACCAGGGGAGACAGGAGAGCAATATTCCAATAGTTGAGGGGCTGCCACAGAGAGGAGGGGGTCAAGCTATTCTCCAAAGCATCTGAAGGCCAGACAAGGAATCATGGATGGAAGCTGAGCAAGGAGAGATTCAACCTGGAAATTAGGAGGAATTTCCTGGCAGTGAGAAACAATCAACCCACGGAACAGAAGTTGCCTTCAGAGGTTGTGGGAGCTTCATCCCTGAAGGCTTTCAAGAAGAGATTGGACTGTCATCGGTCAGAAATGGTATAGGGTCCCCTGCTTGGGCCCTGGGGGGTTGGACTAGATGACCTACAAGGTCCCTTCCAACTCTTTCAATCTGTAGAGAGGGTTCAAAACATGAATTGGCATCTTCTCTGCTTTTTGTTAAGGGCAGCAATTCCTTCCTTCCCAACCTCGGTTTTTGCCAGCTGTTTCTAAGGCCGAAACTTTGCGCCAAGCTCCCTGACATTGTAAAGACCCCCCCCGCTGAGTGATGGAAGACCACCACATGCTCCGTAAGGCACAAAGCCCAGGGTGAGGTGAAGGAGAAGAGACTGCCTCATCCTGAGAGATTCCAAGGGAGATCCGACCCTCTTCCCCCGACGGAGGAGATCTATAGAAACGGTGAGCGCGGGCTGGAAGATGTCTTATTTAAGCATCCGTTTCTCTCTGTTCCTCTCCCCTGCGGGGCTGGGGGTCAGCAGCCAAGGCTTTGGGCCAGCACCCGCTGGGTTATTTCCTGATCAAAGAGGGAGCCCGGCTGATGCTAACCAGCGAGGGTTACATCTGCTGGGAAGACGGGGGTGTGGGGGGGCAGCTTTCAAAAGTTCAAGAATGCTCAGAATAGGATATCAAACCTTGTCTGTTTGGGATAGAGATAGAGTCCTATCTCCCCACCATATATATTCTCTTTCTCTCTCTCCTCTCCCTCCCTCCCTCCCTCTCTCTCTCTCTCTCTCTCTCCCTCTCCCTTCTCTCTCTCTCTCTCTCTCTCTCTTTCCCTTTTTCTCAGAGCCGAGGTGGCGCAGTGGTTAGGGTGCAGTACTGCAGGCCACTTCAGCTGACTGTTATCTGCAGTTCAGCGGTTCAAATCTCACCGGCTCAAGGTGACTCAGCCTTCCATCCTTCTGAGGTGGGTGAAATGAGGACCCAGATTGTGGGGGCGATATGCTGACTCTGTAAACCGCTTAGAGAGGACTGAAAGCCCTATGAAGCGGTATATAAGTCTAACTGCTATTGCTAACTCCTATTGCTATTCTCTCCTCTTCTCTCTCCCTCTCTCTCCCTCTTTCTCTTTCTTTCTCTCTCTCTCTCTATTTAGTTATCTTTCTATTACTTATACGTCTTTATCTAAACCATCCATCCAATCACCCAATTCCATCTATCCATCCATCCATCCATCCATTCATCCATCCATCCATCCATCCATTCACCTTTATCCACCTAACCTCTCTCTCTCTCTTTCCCCTACTTTCTGTCCAGCCACCATCTCTGAAAATGGGCAGTACCTAAATCTGATAAATAAGAAATAATTTCATCCAACCTTCATCAACTAACCTTTACCTATCTCCATATCATCCTTCTCTCCATTCAATTTCCATCCATCCATCTAGTCTCAGTCCTGTCTGTCTGTCTGTCTGTCTGTCTGTCTGTCTGTCTGTCTATCTATCTATCTATCTATCTATCTATCTATCTATCTATCTATCTATCTATCTATCTATCTATCTATCTATCTATCTAATCTATTTATCACATCTATTTACCATTTATCTATCTGTCTGTCTGTCTACCTGCCTACTTACCTACCTACCAACCTACCTATCTATTCATCTATCATTTACCATCTATCTATCTAACTATCATGTATGTATGTATATGTGTATGTATGTGTTGTGGCCCAGCAGGAGCCGTTGGAGCTGCCACCAGACTATGAGTCGGCCCTGGAGGATGTGGAGGACCCTGGACAGGGTTCCGACTCCGAGCAGGGCGCAGAGAGACTGGTTGGCCACCAGGTGGCGCCTGAGCCTTGGATCAGTGGGGAGGAGGCAAGGGAGAGTGATCCAGAAACCAACAGTGAGTTGTTCCTGGATGCACGCCATCGAAGAGCTACTCTGCGTCAAGAACTACGTAATTATAGGAGGTAATGACGCTCAGCTGATGGTCATTAGGCTCCTCTCCAGACTATAAAACAGACTGCTTGTGCCACGGCCTTCTTGCAGAAGCAACGCTTTGACTAAAGAGAAACTAACTTGGAAGGCTGGATTGCTGCCAGAGTTTGTTTGAAGTGCTGCCAAGGTTTGTCGGCCTTGCTGCCAAGGTCCTTATCTGTTTGTTTCCTTGGCTTTCAGCCAACGAGAGTCTGGTCTTGCTATTAAAGGACATTCTCATTAAGCGTGTCTCGGCTTTCGTTACTGGATGGAGGAGGGGGTCAGAACAGTATGTATATATCTACCTACCTACCTACCTACCTACCTACCTACCTACCTACCTATCTACCTCTCCATGCATCCATCCACATTATTATGTCCTCCCTTCCTTCTATCCAGGACATGGTGCACATGTGCTGCTTGACCGCAGGATTGCCTGTGATGCTACACATCCTCTCCATGGCCATAACAACAAACACACACAATGGGGCTGATCTCACTCAATGACTTTCTCGCTTAGCAACATAAATCCTGGGATCCATTGTGTTCATCAGTCGAGGGCCACCGCCTGTATTCTGATGTTTTCATCATCGCTTGGTCTCTTGTGAAATGAAGCCCCCTTCCCCAAGGGGGGGGGGGCTTTTCCAAGACACCCGAAACCTCTCGGCCTCCTTTCCCACCCAGGGAGCTTAAGGGAAGGATTCAGCCTGTCAAACCGTCGGTGGTGTTTGCTGACGGCCATATCTTTCCATAATCACCTTATACGTTCTGGGCAGTGACTACCCGCCCGGCCTCTCCTCTTAAGGAAACCTCGAGATGGGGCTTTGCAGCTAAGCCTCGTAGCTTTCAATTATCTTGACGAGCTACCAAGCGATTTGTGCCTTTGCCAGACAGTTGGCAAAAGGCAGCCGGCCCACCGCAGGTCTGTTCCCACTCTGGCTTTGCCACATTCGGTGCAAAAGAAGGGAAAGATTTCCACACTCTGATGCATCTTCCTAGCTTTCTCGGGTGAAAAAAAGATGTTGAGCTCCAGAAAGAGAGCAGAGAAGACTATTTGAGGGGGGGCTGCCCCAGAGAGGAGGGGGATCAAGCTATTCTCCAAAGCCCCCGAAGGCCAGACAAGGAAAAAATGGATGGAAACTGATCAAGGAGAGATTCAACCTGGAAATAAGGAGGAATTTTCTGACAGTGAGAAACAATCAACCCATGGAACAGAAGTTGCCTTCGGAAGTTGTGGGGGCTTCATCACTGGAAGTTTTCAAGAAGAAACCGGACTGCCATTTGTCAGAAATGGCATAGGGTCTCCTGCTTGAGTGTGTGTGTGGGGGGGGGTTGGACTAGATGACCTACAAGGTCCCTTCCAATTCTGTTAATCTGTAATATGAAGAATGGTTACAGGAACTGGGCATGGCTAGTTGAATGAAAAGAAGGACTAGGGGAGACATAATAGCAGTCTTCCAATATCTCAGGGGTTGCCCCAAAGAAGAGGGAGTCAAACTATTCTCCAAAGCACCTGAGGGCAGGACAAGAAACAATGGGTGGAAACTAATCAAGGGGAGATTCAACCTGGAAATAAGAATTTTCTGACAGGGAGAACAATCAACCCATGGAACAGAAGTTGCCTTCGGAAGTTGTGGGGGCTTCATCAGTGGAAGCTTTCAAAAAGAGACAGGACAGCCATCTGTCAGAAATGGTGTAGGGTCTCCTGCCTGAGCAGGGGGTTGGACTAGAAGACCTCCAAGGTCCTTTCCAACTCTGTTAATCTGTAATGTGAAGAACGGTTGCAGGAACTGGGCATGGCTAGTTGAATGAAAAGAAGGACTAGGGGAGACATGATAGCAGTCTTCCAATATCTCAGGTGTTGCCACAAAGAAGAGGGAGTCAAACTATTGTCCAAGGCACCTGAGGGCAGAACAAGAAGCAATGGGTGGAAACTAATCAAGGAGAGAAGCAACTTAGAACTGAGGAGAAATTTCCTGACAGAACAATTAATCAGTGGAACAGAAGTTGCCTCCAGAAGTTGTGAATGCCCCAACACTGAAAGTCTTTAAGAAGATGTTGGATAGCCATTTGTCTGGAATGGTAGAGGGTCTCCTGGTTGACCAGGGGGTCGGACTAGAAGACCTTTGAGGGTCCCTTCCAGCTCTGTCATTCTGGTAATTAATCGGTGGGACGGCTTTTGCCACCAGGCGTTGTGGGTGCCTCCATCCACTGGAGGTTTTGAAGAAGGGGTTAGACAAACATTTGTCTCAAGTGGCCCAGGGTTTCCTGCCTGAGCAGAGGGTTGGACTAGAAGACCTCCAAGGCCCCTTCCAACTCTCTTATCCTGTCTTGGAAGAGAGGGATGTGCAGCGAAAGAGAGCCAGAGTGTTTTGCAGAGAAGTGAAAGGAAGACAGCGAGGGGCAATGTGGAATGAATCCCAGCCCCCCCGCCCGTCGTCCATCTTTCGGCTGGCGACGTTTTCAGCTGTTGCTAATTATTGGGGGAGGAAAAGGGGGGGTCTTGCCCCGAAAGTGACTCTTTAACATCGCCCCAAAGCTCTCCTGGGAACGGGACGGCCATCCATCAGCCGGGAATCAAAGTCTGGAGACAGGGGCCTGTTTTGAAAGAGAGCTGGGAAGGGATGGAGGGCAGGTCTTGGAGGGGCCGAGATTCATGTCGGATTGACAAATCTAGTCAATCAGCGGTGGTGGGCCTGGAGCCAAAGGCCATTTATCCACTGGGTGCCTCCACCGAAAATCTGCCCGGGGCGGGGCCGAAGAGAATGGGGGGGAAGCAACTTGTTTCTGGGTGGGGAGGAGGGAGGGCAGAGAAGGGGGGGTACAAGGAAAGGAAGGGAAGAAGAGAGGGAAAGCGGAAAGGAAGGAATGAAGGAATGAAGGGCAGGGAAGGGATGTAGAAGGAAAGGAAGGAAGGAAAGAAAGAGAGAAAGGGAAAAAAGGAGGGAGGGAGGGAAGGAAGGAAGAAGAAAGGAAGGGCAGGGAAGGGGGGATACAAGGAAAGGAAGGGAGGAAAAGAAAAGGAAAGGGAAAAAGGAAGGAGGGAGGGAAGGAAGGGCAGGGAATGAGGGTACAAGGAAAGGGGGGAAGAAAGAGGGAAAAGGAAAAAGGAAGGAAGGAATGAAGGGCGGGGAAGGGGAGTAGAAGGAAAGGAAGGGAGGAAAAGAAAAGAGAAAGGGGAAAAAGGAGGGAGGGTGGGAAGGAAGAAGAAAGGAAGGAAGGGCAGGGAAGGGGGATAGAAGGAAAGGAAAGGGAGCAAAAGAAAAGAGGGGAAAGGGAAAAAGGAAGGAAGGAGGGAAGGAAGGAAGGGCAGGGAAGGGGGGTAGAAGGAAAGGAAAGGGAGGAAAAGAAAGAGGGAAAGGGAAAAAGGAAGGAGGGAAGGAAGGAAGGAGAGGTGCACTTGCCACAGTTGATGTGCTCATTTTTAGGGTTTTTTAATTAATTAAATATTGTAATTATATATAGTAAATGGCTGTGTGTGTGTGTTCCAGCATAACTCTGGAACGCCTCGAGCAATTTCAACCAAACTTGGTACACAGATGACTTACTCTCTGGAGAAAAATACCCCTAACACCCCTTGGGTTGTGTGTTCTGTTAAGATACAGCCTGTTGTGCCTTAAAACCCGCTTCTACTGTACTGCTGTAATGGCTTCTACTGTAGTGGAGTTACCGTGGTAACGGCTTCACAGTGCTCCACAAAGGGGGCTACCTGTAGTAAGGGGAAAAATCCAACATTAGAAATTATGTTTGGTCCGGACATTTCCACCCTATAAATAAATACCCGGGCCATGCCAGGTCATCGGCTAGTTTTAATTAAAAATCGTTACAGGTGGTCCTGGATTTTTGACAGTAATTGAGCCTACCATGTCCGATGTAACTCAACGACAGTTGTAAAATGGGTCACCATGTACCCATGCCACGATTTTACGACCTTTTTCGCGGCGGTCGTTAAGCGACCCATTGTTGAATATAAGGGCACATTTTACCAGCATCCGTGGTACCCCAACCGCAGGAAGCTTCAAATGGCTATCAACGCAGGCCAGTAGCCAAAATGCAGCCCTATATGAAACTGGGACTGGAGGCAGATTTTGGGACTCCGAAACCAGTAGCTCTTTCTACGGCCTGTCATAACTTTGCATGGTTACTAACTCACTGGTCATAAGTTGAGGATGACTGTAGAGGAACCATAGCAATAGCAATAGCAGTAGACCTTATATACCGATTCATAGGCCTTCAGGCCTCTCTAAGCGGTTTACAGAGAGTCAGCATATTGCCCCCAACAATCTGGGTCCTCATTTTACCCACCTCGGAAGGATGGAAGGCTGAGTCAACCCTGAGCCGGTGAGATTTGAACCGCTGACCTGCTGATCAATCAACCTTGAGAGGGGAAAAAAAAACTTTGCAAAAACTTTAGGAGGTTAAAAGTACAGCTAGTCCTCACACATTAAACGAACAGTTCATTTAGTGACCAAGTTGCAACGGCACTGAAAAAAATGACGTACAACCGTTTTTTCACACTTACGACTGTTGCAACCCTCCCCAGAGTCAGGCGATCAAAATTCGGACACTTGGCAACTGACTCACATTTATGATGGTCTCAGTGTCCTGGAGTTACGTGATCCACTTTTGCGACCTTCCGACAAGCAAAGTCAAGGGGGAAAAGCCAGATTCACTTAACAACCAAAATTTTCATTTAATGACTGCAGTGTGATTCACTTAACAATTGTGGCAAGGGAAAAGTTGTAAAATGCGGGCAAAACTCACTCCACAAATTTCTTGCTTAGCAACCTACATGCTGGGCTCCGTTGGGGTCGTAAGTCGAGGACTGGAGAGAATGAGAAAGAATTGTGCTTTATATTCATAAGTCCCTGAGTTTATTTTTTATTTTTTTTATCAGCTAAAAATGTGTTGAAAACATTCTCCAGGATGGGAAAAAAAAGGACTGAATTTGCAGACTAATTGATGTTGCCCAAGTCCGAGGAAGAAGTGCAGACTTCTCACCGAGTTGTAGCTACACCACCACTACTCCTAAATTTTCACAGGCAGAAATTCAAGACATGAAGCTTTCAAAACTTATCTCAGAATAAGAAAAGGAGGGCACCTGTAAAATAGCTGTCCAAAAGTCTCTTTTCTCGGTAAATATCTGTCTCTTGAGCAGTTCCAAAATACGTGGAATTTTTAAAAAAATTAATATATATATATAAAACCCAAGTACCACTCACTCATCACGAAATCTCCAGAACCGTAAAGCCTACGAACTTGAAATTTGGCAGATATGTTCCTCTTGGCTTCTAGGTGCTCGCCAAGAAAGGATTTTTCAAATTGACCATCAGATCATTAGCATTTCTTATACAGTAATTAACACGCTCTGATGCTAAGGAGTTCTACTCCCTCTCCCCACCTGAAAAGAACTCTGTTCCAACTGCCAGTTGCCTCACATTCCGTTACCTCAGTTCAAACTGGCAGATGTTCCACTCCTTCACTCAGGAGTACCCTGAGACTCCCTACAGTACTAAACGTCAGTACCTTACCAAAATGTCTACGCCTTCCATCTATGGAACTGATTCCGGACTCAAGGCGGCAGGAGCGATATTCTCTCAGGTGTTTCAATCACCAACCACCACTGAGCCAACGGATTGAACCGGAATGAACTGGATTTCTCCTGCATTGCCCTATCACATAGTTTCATGAGAAGCACAGGTATCCAGCTAGTGGGGGATATATAAATTCAGGACCAGAAAGATGTATATCAATAGAAACAATATGCAGGTAACCTTTGACCTTCCGTTGCTAACTGAGGCAGTTGTTAAATGAGTTGGAACCCAATTTGCACTCAGTTAGCCACCGTGGTTAAGTGAATCACGGAAGTTGTTATCTGAATCACATGGGCGGTTAAACAAATCTGGCTTCCCCCGTTGACCCGTGACTACATGACCCCGGATGCTGCAACTGTCATAAGTACATGCCAGTTGCCAAGTGTCTGAATTTTGATCATGTGACGCTGGGGGTGCTGCAACAGTCATAAGCCATTGTAATTTTGGTCACTAAAAGAACCGTTGTAAGTCGAGGACTACCTGTATCTAAGGAACTTTGGAGAGTCTGCAACTGGATATTTCTATTTGGGTAGTCCTCAACTTACAACAGTTCATTTAGTGACCATTCAAAGTCACATCGGCACTGGAAAAAGGGACTTGTGACTGTTTTCCACACTTACGACCCGTTGCAGCATCCGGTCAAAATTCAGACGCTTGGGAACTCATATTTATGACGTTGCAGTGTCCTGGGGTCACGTGACCAGCCAGGTCCAATGGGGAAGCCTGATTCACTTAACAACCAGGTTACTAACTTAACAACCGTGGGGATTCGCTTAACGACTGTGGCAAGAAAGGTGGTAATAAAACAGGGCAAACTCACTTCACAAATTCCTTTGCAACATAAATTCTGGGCCTCGGTTGTGGTCGTAAGTCGAGGACCTCCTGTATTAACTTACTAAAGCCAATTCGAGATAGCGTTTTCTGGATTCCACGTTGGCACCCGAATTAATATTGCAAGGTGTGGAAGGCATCCACCTCCTTTGCAAAGCAAAACAGAATCCGTACTCCCCATGACCGTCCTTGGCCCACATCGTCTCTCCGGTATTTCCGAACGGTCGTTCTGGAAAACTGTTTGAATGGTGAATGTGGACCTTGTTTAACCAGGTGTCTTAATATTATCCTTAATTTTTTTTTTTTTAAAGCAGAAAAGCATAAGGAATTTGGACCAAGGTTTGATCATCCAGAATGGCGCTTTGCTTTAACGGAGCCAAAATAATATGTTTCATTCCGGTTTGGTCTGGGCTTTTAAGGAAAATGCCTCTTTGTCTAAATCAGTGTTTCTCAACCTTGGCGACTTGAAGTCCTGGGGACTTCAACTCCCAGAATCCCCCCAGCCAGCACAGCTGTGCTGGCTGGGGGATTCTGGGAGTTGAAGTCCCCAGGACTTCAAGTCACCAAGGTTGAGAAACACTGGACTCTAAATGTCTTCGAGAATTAGCAGTAGCAATAGCAATAGCAGTTAGACTTATATACCGCTTCATAGGGCTTTCAGCCCTCTCTAAGCGGTTTACAGAGTCAGCATATCTCCCCCAACAACAATCCGGGTCCTCATTTTACCCACCTCGGAAGGATGGAAGGCTGAGTCAACCCTGAGCCGGTGAGATTTGAACAGCCGAACTGCAGAACTGCAGTCAGCTGAAGTGGCCTGCAGTGCTGCATTTAACCACTGTGTCACCCTTGACTTCGATGCCTCTTCCAAGATCTCCTCCTGACCTTAAATATTTTGGATTCTATGAATCTTTCCTCAAAAGTGAAGACAAGAGCTTATCTCCTTAACTAGCATAAAATAAGGTTATACAATTCTTTTGGTAGATATTCTTGATTTTTTTAAAAAAAAATGGTATCGCATACAGTATGTGAAATATAAAATGAAGCGACTTTAAAAAGTTTTTTAAAAAAGAACTGCCCTAGAAAAAATCTGTTTTTTGTTTTGTTTTTTTTCCTTAGGCTGAGCAGATTAAATGATTTCATTAAAGAAAGAGGGAGGCAGCAACTTGAATCATAATGCGTTCCCAACTCCAAAACCCATAATTCTGGGCTCTGGAGTAACGGACTAAACCACGGGGAGAAGGTCTAGAACTAGAGAGACATTTCCTGAACAATTCACCAGGGGAATGACTTGCCTCCAGAAGTTGTGGTTACACCCAACACTGGAGGCTTTTAAGAAGAGTTTTGCCTGGAATGGCATAGGGTATCCTGCTTGAGCAGAGAGGGTTGGACCTAGAAGACCTCTAAGGTCCCTTCCAACTCTGTCGTTCTGTTACCTTTGGCCTAAGGCCACACCTAGAGTACTGCATCCAGTCTTGGTCACCAGAGTATAAAAAAAGGTGTTGAGACTCTAGAAAGAGTGCAGAGAAGAGCAACCAGGATGATGAGGGGACTGGAGGCTAAAACATATGATGGACGGTTGCAGGAACTGGGCATGGCTGGTCTAGTGAAGAGAAGGACCAGGGGAGACAGGATAGCAATATTTGAGGGGCTGCCACAGAGAGGAGGGGGTTCAACTTATTTTCCAAAGCACCCGAAGGGCAGACAAGGAATAACGGATGGAAACAACCCAAGGAGAGATTTCAACCTGGAAATAAGAAGGAATTTTCTGACAGTGAGAAACAATCCACCCATGGAACAGAAGTTGCCTTCAGAAGTTGTGGGAGCTTCATCCCTGGAGGCTTTCAAGAAGAGACTGGACTATTGTCAGAAATGGCGTAGGGTCCTCTGTTTGGGCGGGGGGTGGACTAGATGACCTACAAGGTCCCTTCTAACTCTGTCAATCTGACTAAAGAAACTTTGAGGAAAAAGTGCAGAGAAGAGCAACCAGGATGATGAAGGGAGTGGAGGCTTAAACATATGAAGACGGTTGCAGGAACTGGGCATGGCTAGTCTAGGAAGAGAAGGACCACGGGCGGCAGGATAGAAGTCTTCCAACATTTGAGGGGCTGCCACCAGAAGAGGAGGGGGTCAAGCTCTTTTCCAAAACACTTGAATGCCAGAGAAGGAAGAATGGATGGAAACTGACCAAGGAGAGATTCAACCTGGAAATAAGGAGGGATTTCCTGACAGTGAGAACAATCAACCCATGGAACAGAAATTGCCTTCGGAAGTGTGGGAGCTTCATCCCTGGAGGCTTCAAGAAGAGGACTGGACTATTGTCAGAAATGGCGTAGGGGTCTCCTGTTTGGGCGGGGGGTTGGACTAGATGACCTACAAGGTCCCTTCTAACTCTGTCAATCTGAATAAGAAACTTTGAGGAAAAAGTGCAGAGAAGAGCAACCAGGATGATGAAGGGAGTGGAGGCTAAAACATATGAAAGAACGGTTTGCAGGAACTGGGCATGGCTAGTCTAGGGAAGAGAAGGACCACGGGGAGGCAGGATAGAAGTCTTCCAACATTTGAGGGGCTGCCACAGAGAGGAGGGGGGTGAAGCTCTTTCAAAACACCCTTGAATGCCAGAGAAGGAATAATGGATGGAAACTGACCAAGGAGCTATTCAACCTGGAAATAAGGAGGAATTTCCTGACAGTGAGAACAATCAACCCATGGAACAGAAATTGCCTTTGGAAGTTGTGGAGCTTCATCCCTGGAGGCTTTCAAGAAGAGACTGGACTGCCCTCTGTCAGAAATGGTGTAGGTTCTCCTGCTTGAACAGGGGGTTGGACTAGATGACCTCCAAGGGGGTTTGGACAGGAAGAGACTGGACAGCCATCTGTCAGAAATGGTGTAGGTGTCAGGCCTTCAGTCATCTTTATTCTTGGATCTCTGGCCTGTCACACTTTCTATTGTTCTTACTATGCCTTTTCTATGGCGGGAAAATGGGAGGAGAGATTGTATGGAGTTAGATGATAGGTAGCCATAACAACATTCTTTCTAGAAAGCCAAGATCATCCCTTGGTCCTGCACCTCTGGATCTGACCGGAACTGGATGGGCGGAAGCTGCCAGCATGGCAGTGGGAGATTGGACCATGGGATGACTTGTGGGTGTGGGGGCAAGATCTTGAACTTTCGACTAGGTGGGGAAAAACCAGGAAGCCTTCAGATTCGTGTTTTCCCAGATGTGCCAACATGGCTCTCTCATCAATTGGAACTTTGAAGAATCCTTTGCTTCTGGACTCCGATTTAATTTTGGATGCTATTTGGAACCCTGACAGTTAGAGAGTCTCCTGCTTGGGCAGCAGGTTGGACTAGATGACCTACAGGGTCCCTTTCCAACTCTGTTAATCTGTAAACTGGTAGGACTCCTTCGATCTTCTAACTGGAGATGTGTTTCCCAGCAGTTGGCAAACGGCTAGCATGTGGCCATGCTGTCTTTACCGTACCTCCTTCGTTTGACCTTCCGTTCTTGATGGCAGGGGTCTCAGATCTGGAGACCCAGCCGTAGGAAGGCAAGCATCTCCTAACGGGTGACATATCCAGACCCCTCCTCCCCCCCCCCCCCAAAGGTTTGATCTGCTTCATGCTTTGAAGAAACACAGGACGACTAAAACACGGGAGGCCTCCTTCCTCTTAACTCTCAGCAGGACTCGTGTCCTTCTGGAATGAAGGTCATGGCCTGAAATGTTGGACAACCTGCGGGGGAAAGGTTGTAACTCTTTGGCCCTCATCCTTGGGGGGTTGGAAAGAAGCTGGTTTTATGGCCTCCTCCTTCTCATGCTGCTTAGCAGCAGGAGGCGAAGATGAACGGAGCCACAGAGAAGGGATGAAGGTTGGAGGAAGGTCTCCTTGGTAGCTTCTTGCTGACGGGGGTTTCTTGGGTTGGGAGAAAAACCACCCTGTTTACAGATTATCCATCCGTTGGAAGGGACCTGTAGGTCATCTAGTCCAAGCCCTCCCCCAAGCGGGAGATCCTACAACATCATCAGTGACCCCCCAAGATGCTGCACCCATTATTTATTTGCTATAATATAAAATACATCTAATGTTATTATAAATTCATAAAATTATAAATGGGAGCGCCAGATTCACCTCACATTCCTGGTTGCTGAATTAACAACTGCAGGGATTCACTTAGCAACGGTGGCAGGAAAGGTCGTGAAGTGGAGCAAAGCTCACTTAACAACTGTCTCACTTAGCAACAGAAATCTGGGGGGGGGGGCTCAATTTGGTCATTATAAACAGGGAAGCCAGATTCCCATTCGAAACCGTGCGGATGACTTAACAACGGCGGCGATTCGCTGAACAACGGCGGCAAGAAGGTCGTACATGGAGCAAGGCTCACTAACAACATGCCTTGCTTAGCCACGGGCTCAGCTGTGTCATATGCCGAGGATGCTTGTATTTTCCTGGATTTTTAAGAACTTTTCCAGGACGTTAAGAGGTTCTGCCATGAAGGCAGGGAAGAATCGAACAAGGGAATCTCTCTGAGGCTTTGACCCAAGAGATCACAAGTTGTCTTGTTGCGTTCGGTGATTTGCACTCCTCCGTTACACATACACACACCAACACACCCTGTGGATAGAGTGTGTGTGTGTGTGTGTGTGTCTATCCTTGGCAGGAGGCAGAATTAAGATGTTAAGGCAGTGTTTCTCAACCTTGGCAACTTGAAGATGTCCGGACTTCAACTCCCAGAATTCCCCAGCCAGCATTCGCTGGCTGGGGAATTCTGGGAGTTGAAGTCGGACATCTTCAAGGTGCCAAGGTTGAGAAACACTGTGTTAAGGTTAATATGAAAAGCTGTTTGGGTGGACGGAGGATTTACTGCCTTCCTTCCATCCATCATGGAATTGGGAGGACGGAAAAGGCCAGGAGAAGACACAGAAAAGGAGGGGAGGGGGGGGCAGATGCACCAGAGGGGAGACCCTAACCCCAGTCACACTCTTGCCCCCCCCCCTCCCCTCCCTGATTGGTGACTCTCCTGGGAAACGTGGAGACTTCAAAGCAGAGATGAATGGATGGATTTTCAGAAATATTTCCAGAGATGGAAACATTTTCCAGGTGCACAAATTAGATCTCAGTTGGGTCAGGAAGCAGAGGCGACTCCTGCGGAGGTAGTCTTCCATCTACACCCACCCTTGAGCTGGAAATGTCCCTCCCTAAGCAAGACAGAAGGTGGCTCAGGGGCTAAGACGATCAGAAAGGTCGGCCGTTCGGCGGTTCGAATCCCTAGCACTGCGTAACGGAGTGAGCTCCCGTGACTTGTCCAGCTTCTGCCAACCTTGAAAGCAGGTAAAAAATGCAAATAGAAAATAGGAACCACCTTTGGTGGGAAGAGAACAGCGCTCCATGCACCTTTGGCGTTTAGCCATGCTGGCCACATGACCACGGAGACGTCTTCGGACAGCGCTGGCTCTTCGGCTTTGAAACGGAGATGAGCACCGCCCCCTAGAGTCGGGAACGACCAGCACAGATGTGCAAGTGGAAGCTTTACCTTAAGCAAAACAGTTGATGAGCTTTGCCCCACCTTTCTTGCCCCCCCTTGTTAAGGGAGCCGCTGCAGTTAACGACACCCTCGTTAAGGGATCTGGCTTGTCAGAAGGTCGCAAAAGGAGATGGGGCAACCCTGGGACACGGCAACTGTCATAAGTACATGCCAGTTGCCAAGCACCTACATTTGGATCACATGGCCACGGGGATGCTGAGACGGACAGGTGAAAATCAGTCCGAAGTCACTTTTTGCAGTGCTGTTGTAACTTGGAATGGTCACTAAATGAATGGTTGTAAGTCAAGGACTTCCTCTATGAGAGATCGTTTGTTGCATGAGAAAGAAGGAGAAGATGTGTGCTTTGACTAGATAGGAGAGAGAGAGATGGATGGATGGATTGATGGATGGATGGTTAGATAGATAGATAGATGATAGATAGATAGATAGATAGATAGATAGATAGATAGATAGATAGATAGATAGATAGATAGATAGATAGATAGATGATAGATGAGAGAGAGACAATTGATTGATGAATGGATGGATAGATGATACATAGATAGATAGATAGATAGATAGATGATAGATAGATAGATAGATAGATAGATAGATAGATAGATAGATAGATAGATAGATAGATAGATGGATGGATGGATGGATGGATGGATGGCTGGATGGATGGATGGGAGGAGGGAGGGGACAGAGGGGGGGAAGGGGGAGAGGGAGGGAGTTTGACTCTCTTTTGACTCAGGTCCTTCCCAATTGGAAAGAAGACTAGAAGAGCCCAGGTGATTTCCTCAAGGCCAGAGGAGGAAGAGGAGGAGGAGGAGGAGGAGGAGGATTGGTCCCCGGGGCTTTGGCTCAATGAATTCCAGGTGTAATAACTAGCAAAAGTTCTCCAAAGGAAGACGTCCTCCAGACAGCTTCATTTCCTGGCGATGCCTCCCTAAATGTTTTCTAGGTGATTTTTTTTTGGCCGGGGTGGGGGTGGGTGTCTGCCCCTGCCTTCTTCCAAAGACCCTTTTTTTAAACTTTCCGGACCAGCCCACAACCCTGAGACCCTCTGGTGGTCTCCGTTCAAGAAGGAAGCTGCTTTAAGCCTCTTTAGAACTGACACCTCACCGGGATTCTCAATCCTAAAATGTCCCCTGTTAAGATCCGATTGCTAAAAGTTGCTGGCCAAAGAAAGACATCAAGGGCCCCAAGTCACCCAGATGGTTTCCATGCCTAAAGCAGGTCTAGAATTCACCCTCTCCTGGTTTTTAGGCCTGGTGCCTTCACTCCTCCTCCATTTCCATCTTCCTTCCTTCCTTCCCTCCTTCTTTCCTTCCTTCCTCTGCCTTCCTCCCACCTCCTTTCCTTCCTTCCTTCCTCATTCCTCCACCTTCCTTCTTCCTTCCTTTTCTCCCTCCTCCCCCCACCGTGACTGACTTACTTACCTCCCTCCCTCCTTCCTTCTTTCCTTCCTCCTCACATCTGACTTACTTACTCACTCACTCCCCTCCCTCCTCCTTTTCTTTCCTTCCTTCCTCCACCTCCCTTCTTCCTTCCTTTTCTCCCTCCTCCCCACACTGACGGACTTACTTACCTCCCTCCCTCCTTTCTTCTTTCCTTCCTCCTCAATCTGACTTATTTACTTCCCCCCCTCCCTCCTCCTTTTCTTCCTTCCTTCTCCACCTACCTCCTTCCTTCCTTCTTTCTCCCTCCTCCTCCCACCTGACTGACTTACTTACCTACCTACCTCCTTCCTTCCTTCCTCCACCCACCCTTTTCCTTCTTTTCTCCCTCCTCCTCCCACCTGACTTACTTACCTACCTACATCCTTCCTTCCTCTACTCCTTCCTGTCTCTCCTTCGTCCTTCCTTCCTTCCTGCCTTCCTCTCCTCCTACTACTTTTCCTTCCTTCCTCTCCCTCCCTCCTTCTTTCCTCCCTCCTCCTCACATCTGACTTACTTTCTTTCTCTCCCTCCTCCTTCCCTCCCTGCCTTCCTTTCCTCCTTCCCTGCTTCCCCTTCCTCCTTCTTTTTAAGGTGTGTGGAGCCCAACCCACAATTCCCCAGTCCCCATGCTTCAAACAGGTGGGCTTCACTCCCAGAATTCTGAGAGTTGAGGTCCAAGCATCTTAAAGCCACCACATTAGCAATAGCAATGCAGTTAGACTTATATAACCGCTTCATAGGGCTTTCAGCCCTCTCTAAGCGGTTTACAGAGTCAGCATATCGCCCCCAACAACAATCCGGGTCCTCATTTTACCCACCTCGGAAGGATGGAGGCTGAGTCAACCCTGAGCCGGTGAGATTGAACCGCTGAACTCCAGATATCAGTCATAGCAATAGCAGTTAGACTTATATACCGCTTCATAGGGCTTCCAGCCCTCTCTAAGCGGGTTTACAGAGTCAGCATATCGCCCCCAACAACACTCCGGGTCCTCATTTTACCCACCTCGGAAGGATGGAAGGCTGAGTCAACCTTGAGCCGGTGAGATTTGAACTGCTGAACTGCAGATAACAGTCAGCTGAAGTGGCCTGCAGTACTGCACCCTAACCACTGCGCCCACCTCGGCTCTAGGTTGGCAAACATTGCAGTAAAGGGTGATAAGGTGAAGTGTTAAAGGCTAACATCATAAAATTGAAAAAGAATAAGAGTTTGTAGTAAAAGGGGGAGGACCATAGAAAGGTCGTAAAATGGGTCAAAATTCACTTGGCTCTGCCTTGTTTAGTAGAGTCATTTTGGGCTCAGCTGTAGTTTGTAAGTCAAGAATCCCATCTTCCAACTGACCTTGGACAGAGGACATCGTCTCTACATGAAGGAAAAACCCAAGAAAAGATGGAATTTTTTAATCCTGTCCAAATCATCGTATTTTACGTCTGGCCATTTTCCTCAGCAATCCCCAAAGGTTGAAAACTGGGGAAGAAAGGATGCAAAACATTGTTGGCATTCCTAGCAGAGCGGAGATTTTGCGGGAAATTGTGAGTCTAGCCATCCATGGAATTTCTTCCCACAGCTCCCACCCACATCAAGGGATCCTTCAGGCACGGCGGTTTTGACCGAGATAAAAAATCAGCCACAATGAAGCACAACAGTTGTGGTCATTACGAATTATTTTTCTCATTCTCTGTGCCTCTAGGAAAGCATCTCTCTCTCTCTGTGTGTGTGGTGTGTGTGGTGTCTCTCTCTCACTCACTTTCTTTCTCTCTCTTCTCATTTCTCTCTCTCTTTCTCTGTCTCTCTCATTCTCTTGTTTTTTCTCTTTCTCTCATTTTCTTTCTCATTGTTTTTTTCTCTCACTTTCTCTCTCTCTCTCTCCTCACTTTCTCACTTTCTCATCACTTTCCCTCTTCTCACTTTCTCCACTTTCCCCTTCTCACTTTCTCCTCTTTCACTTTCTCTCGTTTCTCTCTCTTTCTTTCCCTCTGTCTCTCATTCTCTTTCTTGTCTTTTCTCTTTTTTCTTTCTCATTGTTTTTTCTCTTCTCTCACTTTCTCTCTCTCTCTTTCTCTCTCTCATTTCTCCCTCTCTTTCCCTCTTTCTCACTTTCTCTCTCTCACATCTTTCTCTCTCTCACTTTCTCTCTTTCTCTCTCCTCTCTCTCTCCTCTCTTTCTCTTTCTCTCACTTTCCCTTTCCCATTTCTCTCATGTCTCTCTCTCTTCTTTCCCTCTGTCTCTCTCATTCTCTTTCTGTTTTTTTCTCTTTTTTTC
>NC_045546.1:3132931-3224038 GCF_009769535.1 Thamnophis elegans
CCCACCTTGATAACTTTAAATGTGTGGACCTCAACTTCCAGAATTCCCCAGCCAGCCTTACTGGCTGGGGAATTCTGGGAGTTGATGTCCACATATCTCAAACTTGTCCAAATGGAGAAATGCAGATTTATTTTCTCTAATCTTCCCTACACCCCTCCCCAAGGGACCAGAATAACCTTTCCCTCTTCCCACCCCTTAATTAATTGAAGAAATTGTCCAGATTTGTGGCTCAGGAAAAGACAATCAGTCCTGCTCCGAGAAGATTAATTGCAATCATCCAAGCATCTGGCCCTTCGGATGAAATATTTGACAGCTTATTGACCCCAGGAGAGGGAAAAATCTAATTTATTTGAAATTTTGCAATAATCAGCCCCCCTCCTCAAAAGCTCCTTTATAGAGGGGCCATGGGGTTTCATTCCATTTTCCTCCCACTTGAAAACATGAAGTAAACTTGTTGTTACCTGTTCTCAAGGAAGATTTTGAACAGGTCTCTCTCTCTCTCACACACACACACACACCCAAATATAAAGAAATATAAAATCCAGGGGCTATTTATTTATTTATTTATTTATTTATTTATTTATTGCCTGGGATGTAAAAATGGAAAGGATCTGAGTCCCAATTCAGAGGTGATAATGAGACACAACTGGTAGCAATTATTACGGATCTCCCCGGCCCCCTTGTATATATTTTATGATAATGGATCATTGTCAGCTCTATTTTAGTTTTCAAGGGCAGGAGGGAGAGGGAAATCTGGGAAAGCAGGAAACCATTATAAGAAAGCATGTAATGGCCTCCGTCCTGTAGATTTGGAAATGCCCACGTTTCCCCCCCCCTCTCTCCCGTTGAGAAATGCAAATTGGTTGTAAAATGGTTGCGAAGATGGCGGCCATCTTGGAGCGATGCCATAAACAGCGGGGAGAACTCAACGTATGACCATTAGTGTCCAAGTCACGATGGTCGCTAAGTGGGCTGGTCCTACGACAGTCCTGATGTCGAGGACCAGGGGAGACATGATAGCAGTCTTCCAATATCTCAGGGGTTGCCACAAAGAAGAGGGAGTCAAGCTATTCTCCAAGGGACCTGAGGGCAGAACAAGAAGCAATGGGTGGAAACTAATCAAGGAGAGAAACAACCTAGAACTGAGGAGAAATTTCCTGACAGTTCGGACAATGAATCAGTGGAACAGAAGTTGCCTCCAGAAGTTGTGAATGCCACAACACTGGAAGCCTTTAAGAAGATGTTGGATAACCATTTGTCTGAAATGGTATAGTTTCATGCCTAGGCAGGGGGGTTGGACTAGAAGACCTCCAAGGGCCCTTCCAACTCTGCTATTGTATTATAATCTTTTGGGAAGCTGTTGTTAAGCAAAGCCAGTGGTCATAAAACCATGGTTGTTAAGTGAATATTGTGGTTACTAAGCAGCGCCGGGTTCCTAACCGATTAAGACCAGTTCGCTGAGAGGATGTTTTATGCGCACGCTTCTCATTTCGCTCGCGCACGCCCTCTGGCCGCGCATTGCTGCGCATGAGCAGTTGACTGAAAACTGTTTTACATGCCGGCAACGGCAGAAGAACTGATAGGAACCCACCACGGTTACTAAGTGAGTACAATATTCACTTAACAACCATGGTTTTACGACCACTGGAGAATAGCTTGACTCCCTCTTCTTTGTGGCAACCCCTGAGATATTGGAAGACTGCTATCATGTCACCCCTAGTCCTTCTTTCCATTAAGCTTGCTGCCTAAGCTTGGTTGTGTTACAGGTGTTCCGTCTACCTTACAATACAATACAATAGCAGAGTTGGAAGGGACTTTGGAGGTCTTCTAGTCCAACCTCCTGCCTAGGCAGGAAACCCTATACCGTTTCAGACAAATGGCTTTCCAACATCTTCTTAAAGACTTCCAGTGTTGGAGCATTCACAACTTCTGGAGGCAAGTTGTTCCACTGATTGATTGTTCTCACTGTCAAGAAATTTCTCCTTAGTTCTAAGTTGCTTCTCTCCTTGATTAGTTCCCACCCATTGCTTCTTGTCCTGCCCTCAGGTCCCTTGGAGAATAGTTTGACTCCCTCTTCTTTGGGGCAGCCCCTGAGATATTGGAAGGCTGCTATCATGTCTTCCCTAGTCCTTCCTTCCATTAAGCTTGCTGCCTAAGCTTGGTTGTGTTACAGGTGTTACGTCTACCTTATATGCAGCTTTATCATTCCTCTCTAATAAGATGAGTTTTGCACAGCGATGTCTTGTAGTGGGCTTACTTACATAGAATATCCCCGTAAGTGGTGAGGACAGCTCACCCTGCAACCTCAGCGAGGTTGGAGAAGCTCCCAGGACAAAGCGAGATAGTCTTCACCCATAAGTGGCAAATGTTCACAGCTACCCAACAGACATAACCTGTAGTATATGTTGTTACGGTTCTCATCTGAAATTTTACGTCAGGGTAATGATGATGTAATGCTGTAATACTGTAAGTATGATGCAATGGTAGTAATGAGTCAGCAGGGTTATTTGCCCGTTACCACTTTAAGAGTCTGTATTATAAGAGAGGCCCTGTTGGGGCATATCTCTCTCTATCTCTGTGCTTCCCTGCTGTAGCTGCTGATTGTTTGACCTTTGCCTAGTATGTGTATGTATATATTCTGTAGGGATAAGCCACTATCTATTATTACAAACCTATGTTTGATGTTATTGCTCCTGGGTTGTCTCATATAGTCACACTGTGCGCACTCTGACATTTTACAATATTGTTTGGTTAACATGAAAAGGGGAAGATGTTACAGGTGGTACGTCTACCTTGTACGCAGCGTTATCATTCCTCTCTAATAAGATGGTTTCTGCACAGGGATGGCTTATAGTGTGCTCACTTACTCTACCTGAAACAGGTTGTTTTCTTGCAGGCGTTTTATGACCCAACTGGGCAATGTCATCAGTGCTAGTATACAAATGGGAAATTAAAATAGTGAGAGAGATCACGACGGGGAAGGCTGTTACTCAGGGACGGACTGATCTGAATAAACTGGGACGCTGCCATCTCCCTGCTGTGAAAGGCTAAAGAACGCCACGTAAAACCGACGAGAATTCCAGACGTATAAAACCAACCAAGACAAAATAATAATTTTTTTTAAAAGCCGTCAGGAGTTCATGTCTGGGATGCAGGAGAAATGTAGCAGGGAGCATCTCTGCGTGGCTGAATTATGGCGCTCTTGTTAAACCGATCCCCCCCCAAATCCTCCTTAAGCCATCCTTCTTAGCTCTTGGAAGCCGAGAGCAAGGATCAGCTGTCAATGCCCCATCCAACGGAAAGCTTTGGCTGTCACCGGCGTGATTTATGGAACTCAGCTGCCAAAAATACCAAGTCTTTGTTCTAAAAACTTCAGAGCTGGTCCAGGTTCACGCATTCCCCCTCCAACCTTGGCAGATGGTGTGGACTTCAACTCCCAGAATCCCCCAGCCAACTTTGTTGTTCGACGGGAGAGAACTTTCTGCGCAAAAAATTGCACCGTTTGAATTTTTGCATTCGTCTAGGGCAGGAATGGCAAATGGTTTGGGCGCCAAGTGCCCCAAACTAGAATTCGCATACATCAGGGGTGGATTTTGACTGGAATTACTGCCAGTTGATTGCGCGTGCATGCACCATTCAATAGAAATTGTTCTGCGCATGCACAGAATTAGAAAAAAATAGTTTTCTGCGTGCCAGAGTCCTGGAAACCAGCTGGCCAGCATGCACTTGCCTGTTTTTTGGGCATTTTCCAGACCATTTTAGGAGTGTTTTTGACCCCCCAAAATGGCCTGGAAATGGCCTGAAAAATGTCCCAAAAATGGTCTGTTTTGGGGGGCATTTGGGGGCATTTTGGGGGCCATTTTGATGCTGTTTTACAGCATCTGTGAAGACCAGCTGGAAGACCAGTGCCGGAAACCAGAACAGCAGATGGTGAGGGCATGCGTGCCCACAGAGAGGGCTGGGTGTGCCACCTCTGGCACATGTGCCATAAGTTCGCCCTCATGTGTCTCGGGAAATGCTATGCCTTACGAAGAAACTGCGTTGCGGTTTCATGCGATGGCATCATTCACACAACAGACCAAAACAACTGCTTGTCTCCCACAATGCAACAAAACGGCTGGTTGAACAACCAGTGCCGGAAGCTGCAGAAATACAGTAAGAAAAGGTGTTAACTCATTGCAAATATACAGACACTGTAGTAGACGACGTAATAATGATGTGTTAATACAGATCAGAGATTAAATCTGTTACGAATATAATCTAACGGTTGGGTTGACAATATATAAATCATGTAACAATGCTATACCTGTTTTCTTTAAATCATACTGTAAAATGTGATTGATTGCTGTTTCCTCAATCGGCCATAAGAGGGAGCCAGAATGACTGTTAGCTCTCTGTTTGTTAGATGCTGGGCTGATCTGATCTGAGTGTTTTGGAAGCTGGCTGTTAGAAAGTGCCGTGAGCTATTGTAAGTTTTGCAACTGCTAGCAAACTTTGAGTACTGAACTGATTATATGATACTGGACTGTGTTATTTGGATTATCCCTTAACTGAAAGACATTGATAACTGACTGTCTTATCCGTGTGTCACTTGGACTGTTTGATGGACTCTGATACCTCTATTTCCACGAGAGTAAAAGCCTATTTAAACTGCAGTGTCTCTGTATGCTGGTTTGTGTGTTCTCCAACATAACTCTCACAACGCTCCTCTGAACACACTCGCTCTCCCAACGGGGAGCTTATCTAACAAAATCCAATAAGTAGGGGATATTTGAAGCATTTTTTTTATTACCGGTTCAGGTGAACTGATAGCATCTTTTACTACCAATTTACTACCGATCTGAACTGGTAGCATTTCACCCCTGTTCCTGGTCCAGGGATACCCAAAACCATTACAGAAGCTGGAAACTAGGCGAGCGTTTAAAGCTTTTCCAGAAGGATTTAATTTCCTTTCAACTCAAACTCCCAACTTAGCTATTAACTCTTTTGCCTTTAAACATGTTTTCAGGCCCTGCAAACCTATAAAACCTCCTTCTTGGGCCCATAAGGCAAATTTGGGAAATGTTTGCCATTTTTCACCATGTGCTCAGCATGGGCTTTCTGGATTGATGGGCCAGATAGTAGCTTATTAAGATTGTTAGTGACTTACGATCATTTTTTCACACTTATGACCTTTGAGGCTTCCCCCTGACCTTGTGATCAAAATTCAGATCTCACAACTGGTTCACACGCATAACACCGTTGCTGTGTCCCGAGGGGGGGGGGGTGTTGCGTGATCCCCTTTTGCGACCTTCTGACAAGCAAAATCCACGGGGAAGCCAGATTCACTTAACAATGGTGTGACTAACTCCACAACTGAGGTGATTCACTTAACAACGGTGGCAAGGAAAGTCGTAAAAGGGGGCAAAACACAACAAATTTCTCACTTAACAATAGAAATGTTGGTCTCAATTGGGGTTGCAAGTCGAGGACATTTGGCCAAAGTACTCAAATTAGCCTATTACATGTGGTCCTCGATTTACGACCTCAATTGAGCCCCAAATTTCTGCTGCTCAATTAGTTTTGTTCTATTTTATGACCTCTCTTGCCACAGTCCTCACGGGATTCACTGCAATTGTTAAGTTAGTAACATCGTTGTTAAGTGAATCGGGCTTCCCCATTGATTTTGCTTGCCAGAAGGTTGCAAAAGGGGATCACATGACACCCCACCCCCCCGGGGACACTGCAATCATAAATATGAATCAGTGGCCAAGCGTCTCAATTCTAATCATGTGGTTGTGAGGATGATACTGCAACAGTCGTAAGTGGGAGAAACAGTCCTAAATCACTTTTTTCAGGGCCGTCGTAACTCCAAATGGTTACTAAATCATCATCCTTGTCTTTTAACGATCCCGTAATCCCTTGTGGAGTGGAGTCTGGGCAACTGAATGGAGCTAGCAGAGAGTTTACTGGCCGGATGCTCCTCCTGTCGCCATTGCGGAGTTTTGTTTAGCAGATACATTCTCGGTATGTCCAGAGAAAGAAATATCTGCTGCTAATCAAACTCACAGCTCCCGGATTGCAAGGCGAGATTACCTCTAGGCCGCCACACCATTCCCAAACGGTTACTAAATGAACTGTTGTAAACCGAGGACTTGCATAAAAATCTATTTCTCTTTTGATTCAATCGAGCCAACATCAGGACTTTGGGGGTTCTCGGTACAAATTTCTTACCCGCGCAACTGGATATGTGTGGGCACAGATCCAAAATAGCGCATTGATGTGTCGCTGTGCAGGATTATATTTCTAAGAATCACCGTGTAAGAATTTAAGATTCTTTGTAGTACCTTGTTGTTCTTCTCCAGGAGAGATGAAATAATATGAATTATTATTAAGAAGCCGTACAATCCTAAAGGAGTAATTTAGCTTTTTGATCTCCTCCTTGTTGTAGGCTCTGAAGCATCCCAGACAGAGGAGTAACCAAATTCCTTCTGAAATCGATCCAGGGAAAAAAGAGGATGTCATTTCTCGGGATATTCTACTATCAAACTGTTGATGCCGTGAGAATATTTCTTCCCGATATTCCTTCAGAATCTGCCTTTCTAGTCCTTAGGACAAATATTTTACAGGAGTCCTCCACTTACAACTGTTCCTTTTAGTGTCCTTTCGAAATCACAATGGGAAAATAATGGCTTTTTCCACACTTAACAACCCGTGGCTGCATCTCCGTTGGTCACGGGATCAAAATCCGGACGCTTGGCCACGGACTCGTCTTTATGACTGCATGTGACCCCGGGATATTGCAACCGTCCTAAATACGAATCAGTTGCCAAATGGCCTGAATTTTGATCATTTCACCCGGGGAATGCTGCAATGGTCGTAAGTGTGAAAAAAATGGTCGTAAGTCGCTTTTTTCAGCGCTAACTTCGAAACGGTCACTAAATGAATGGTTGTAAATCGAGGATTACCAGTATATAGGAGAATAGCGCAGTAAGGTAATAGTGAAAGCACAGTTTGAGCCAGATAGCTTTTGGAAAGTCTCGGCGGCAACTTGGAACCAAAATCGGGCGCGGGGGCGCTGCGCGAGGCCCCAAAATGCAATCCGAGCGCCCCCTGCGCATGCATGGGACCCAAAGACCAGCTCGCTGGCAGAAGGCGCGCACTCATGCGAGGTGGAACTGGGCTGGGGCGACGGCTGGTGTGCCCGCAGAGAGTGCTCTGAGTGCCACCTGTGGCACATTTCATGGGTGTAGTATAGGGTGTAGTATAGTGACGTGCGGTGAGGTTTATGGCTGGTGAGGCACTGACACAGGGGTTTCAAATATTTTTAGACTTGTGGACTCAAACTCCCAGAATTCCACAGCCAGGCATGCTCAGTTCTGATTTAAAGCGACAGCATTTGTTTTTCTCCTTTGCAAAAAAGTTTTCCTTCATTCTTTTTTTTTCTCCCTCCCTTCCCCCTCTCTCAAACACACACACACACACACAGAAGTAGTAGGGTCTCCTGCTTGGGCAGGGGGTTGGACTAGATGACCTACCAGATGACTCTTCCAACTCTGTTAATCCGTATCTGTATCTCATAAGGATTTTGTCCTTCTCTCCCTTAAAATGTCCTGCTGTTTTCAGCTCATTTTAGCTGAGTTCAACATCAAACCTCTTCCAAACTTCGCTTGTCTCCTATGATACGATCCATCGCCTCCAGCTGTATATCATCTGTTAATCTGATTAGCGTCTCCTAAAAACACTTTGTCCAAGTTTTAATAAAAACGTTGACATCTTCTGGATTCAGGCTCTTGTTCGTTCACTCCAATACGCAGGTCAACATCGCTCAGTGTCTCCTCCCGTTTGCGTTCCAAGGGGATCTTTATGATAGCTGAGTAATTACATCTAATCAGCCTAATTTGGACATCTGATTTAAGTAGGAAAAACCTGCATTGTGTGTTTCTGCTTCTTTTTTCAGGCATGAACCTACACAGAAATGTTCTACTTTTTTTTCTCTGGTATCTGATGACACCAGCCTATTGAATTCCTTCCTAATCTTGGTCGTGGAAAAAATCTCTGTAAATCTATGGCTTCTTCTGCCCTTCATACCTTTTTCAGTGGTGGCTTCTGTCCTCTTAGACCAGAGATGTTTGACCGTGGTAACTTGAAGACCTGGGGACTTCAACTCCCAGAATTCCCCAGCCAGCCAGTGGGAATTCTGGGAGTTGAAGTCCATGCCTCTTCAGGTTGCTATGGTTGGGAAACAGAGTAATGGGAATCTTGGAAGTCTTCTAGTCCAGCCCCCTACTCAAGCAGGAAACCCTACACCATTTCAGACAGATGGTTATCCAACATCTTCTTAAAAACTTCCAGTGTTGGAGCATTTACAACTTCTGGAGGAAAGTTGTTCCACTGATTCATTGTTCTGTCAGAAAGTTTCTCCTTAGTTCTCGGTTCCTTCTCTCCTTGATTAGTTTCCACCCATTGCTTCTTGTTCTGCCCTCAGGTGCCTTGGAGAATAGCTTGACTCCCTCTTCTTTGTGGCAACCCCTGAGATATTGGAAGACTGCTATCATGTCTCCCCTGGTCCTTCTCTTCACTAGACTAGCCATGCCCAGTTCCTGCAACTGTTCTTCATAAGTTTTAGCCTTCACTCCCCTAATCATCTTTGTGGCTCTTCTCTGCACACAACTAGCTGTGATCAAGTCCTGTTCCTTAAAAAAAAGAGCTTGTAGCAAAGGGAAGGCCAACATTTGAGATGGAGAGCCATATTGTTCCTTCGGAAGTGTTTGTAAATAAGGCAAATGGTTTATGATTTACTGCCATGGTTTTTTTTTTAACTGCCCAGGATTTTCATTTCATTTCATTTCATTTATTGAACATTTATAGGCCGCCCTTTTCCCTGAGGGGACTCAGGGCGGCTTACAATCACAAAGGAAAGGGGGTGAAGGACAGTGCAAAAAGAAATGTGAACAAAAAATAAATTAAACAATAAAACTCAACATTCACTCAACATTCGGGAGGGGCGAAAATAGGCTTAGCCCCAGACCTGACGGGCTAGCCAGTTCTTGAGGGCTGTGCGGAAGGCCTGGACAGTGGTGAGGGTACGAATCTCCACGGGGAGATTGTTCAATAGTGTCGGAGGATATTATATATACAACAGTGGAAGTACATAATCATTGGGAGGTCCTTGGTGCTCTCTGAGCTTGGTTGTTTTCCTGCAGACATTTCATTACCCAACTGGGTGACATTATCAGTGCTAGAAGAGAGGGGAGGGGGAGGAGAAAGAGGAGGAAGAAAAGGACTGTGGGTTTTTTTTTTTGGTGCTCTCTAAACTTGGTTGCTTTCTTGCAGATGTTTCATGACCTAAACCTAGATAGCATTAGCCCCTGAAATATTGGAAGACTGCTATCATAGCAATAGCAGTTAGACTTATATACCGCTTCATAGGGCTTTCAGCCCTCTCTAAGCGGTTTACAGAGTCAGCATATTGCCCCCACAATCTGGGTCCTCATTTTACCCACTTCGGAAGGATGGAAGGCTGAGTCAACCCTGAGCCGGTGAGATTTGAACCGTTGAACTGCTGATAGCAGTCAGCTGAAGTGGCCTGCAGTACTGCACTCTACCCACTGCGCCACCTCGGCTCTCTATCATGTCTCCCTAGTTCTTCTTTTCATTAAACTAGACATATCCAGTTCCTGCAACCGTTCTTCATAGGTTTTAGCCTCCAGTCCCTTAAATCATCTTTGTGGCTCTTCTCTGCACTCTTTCTAGAAATTCAACATTGTTTTCTGTATGCATTGCAATGGAGCAGAGGTGTCAAACTCTAGGCCCGCGGGCTGGATTTGGCCCGCGGGGCCATCCTGAAAAATGTAAGGGGCCGGTCTGCATCACTTCAACCCTGTCTACCCAATGCCAAGAGGAAACATGCCAGCAGTTTGGGGAGTGGCATCAAGATGGCCACGCCCACCCAGTCAGCCACACCCACCAACCACAGTCCCGATGCGCCCCTCAATTAAATTGAGTTTGACACCCCTGCAATAGACTGTAAAGTTTGTCCCAATTCTGCAAGGGGCTCATGCTGATTGGGGAATTCTGGGAGTTGAAGCCCATCCCTCTTCAAGCCGCCAAGCTGGAGAACCATCGCTTTAGACAACGCAGTCTCGTTTCCCACAGAACCCAGCTTGGCTCCCAAAATGGCCCCGCTGGCCTTAATTTCCGAGGTTCGATCTGTGCCAGGAAAACCGCGATTGTCTTCCCGAAGATCGAGAAATTCCAGGCCGTCTCCTCGGCCGGCCTGATTAATAGCAGAGATAGATATTTGGACGGCTGAGTCATGTCCAGCCCGTCATAACCATTTCTCGTAAGCTCGCCGCAAGGAAGGCTGGACAGAAAGGAGAGGTGTTGCCAAGTCTGAACCTCGAAGCGGGTCAAGGAGAAGAGCTTCTTTTGGCCAACCTCGTACGCCTGCGACGGGAACGCTGGTTAAAAATGGGGCTCTGAATTCAATTTGGGATTTAGCTTCTCCTGCATTTGATTAGGGCCGGAGTCTCTTCGCTCATTCCTGCGTTTTTTGCTCTTTGCAAGAAACCGAGCTCCCATTAGATTAAATTCTTCCAGATTTCCTCTTAGGATCTGCAACCGCATTGAACAAACTTTCTAGCATGGGGAGAATCCGTGAGACATCAAGCTTTATTTGAATGGTCATATGACTCTTGGGAGGTCTTGGATTGGCTGCTTGGAATCACGGGGCTTCCTTCATTTGCCAATCACAAGGCCGTCCGGAGTTTTGGGGAAAGTCAAAAATGGGATTGCATGACCTCCAGGGCACTGCGCCCATCATAAACACATATCAGTTGCCAAGCACCTGAATTTGATCACGTCACTGTGGGGATGCTGCTATGATTGCAAGCCAGGTGAATGGCCTTTTTGAATGCTGTTGCCATTTTGAACAGCTGCTAAATGAACAGTTAGTTGAGGACTTATATGTAACTCCTTACATTTTTAAATAGTATTTGATAAAGGATAGATGGACTGACCGAGATAGAAATAGAGATGATTGATAGATAGGTAGATAGGTATGTTGAGATGGATAGATAGATAGATAGATAGATAGGTAGATAGGTAGGTAGGTAGGTAGGTAGATAGATAGATAGATAGATAGATAGATAGATAGATAGATAGATAGATGTTAGATAGATAGATAGATAGATAGATGAGACATATAAAGTTATAGAGAGATAGAGAGATAGAGAGATAGAGAGGTAAATGAGACATATAAAGATATAGAGGATAGCTAGATAGCTAGATATAGATAGATAGATAGATAGATAGATAGATAGATAGATAGATAGATGATAGATAGATATAGATAGATAGATAGATAGAGAGAGAGAGAGAGAGAGAGAGAGAGAGAGAGAGAGAGAGAGAGAGATAGGAAGGAAGGACATAAAGATATAGAGGATAGGTAGGTAGGTAGGTAGGTAGGTAGGTAGATAGGTAGATAGGTAGATAGATAGATATAAATAGATATAGATAGATAGATAGATAGATAGATAGATAGATATAGATAAAGATGATAGATAGATGATAGATAGATAGATAGATAGATAGATAGATAGACAGACAGACAGACAGACAGACATATAAAAATATAGAGGATAAATAGATGATAGATAGATAGATAGATAGATAGATATAAAGATGATAGATAGATGATCGATAGATAGATCGATAGATCGATAGATCGATAGATCGATAGATCGATAGATAGACAGACAGACATAAAAATATAGAGGATAAATAGATGATAGATAGATAGATAGATAGATAGATAGATAGATAGATAGATAGATAGATAGATATAGATAAAGATGATAGATAGATAGATAGATAGATAGATAGATAGGGATGGATGGATGGATGGATGGATGGATGGATAGATAAAGAAAATATAAAATAGACAGACAGGCAGGCAGGCAGACACAGTAGATAGGTAAGAGAGACAGGAAGGTAGATGATAGATGAGAAAAAGCGAGAGATGGACAGACAGATGCGTTTTCATACAGCTCCTTTCTCTCTTTGCCTCTCATTCTTTCTCTCTGTTTTTGCCTAATTTCTATCCTGCTTTATCCAATTAATTGTTTAGGATGTTTGCCCATGTTTAACAAATAAACCCGAAGCTCTGGTTTTTACCCCCAGCCATACTGAATGGCACACATGCTTGTTTCAATCTGAATACAGTGGTACACTGGGAGGAGGTCAAACCAGGGGTGAAATGCTACCTCTTCAGGCCGGTTCACCCGAACCGGTAGTAAAAATGCTACTGGTCCGCACGAACCGGTAGTAAAATAAATGACACCACTTTGGCCGAACTGGTTTTTCCAACAATCAGCTGTGCTGCATGATTTATATTATTCCTGCTTTCTACCTAATATAAATCGCACAGCACAGCGGAGTCTCCCCCCCCGCCCGCCCTCACTATTCGCTTAGCAAAATTCCATGCAGAAAATCCAAACAAGCCTGTTTGGGGGGGGGGGGGCAGACACAGGTATCGGATCTCAGATTACTACAGCAGGCTTGGGAGGCATGCACCTCATTGGAGAATGTGATTTATGACACAGACAGAGGGGAGGGAAGAAATAGGCAAAGTTCAGCCATAATTTAAATGAGGTTAGATCTGACTGCAATGGGGTATTGCTGAAATGATATTCCTAACAAATGACTGGATTTCTTTTGAAACTTGGCTTGAGGCTCATGAATTAAGGAGGGCATTTTTAGGAAACCTGACACCTTACCTTTTTGATGCTCTGCGCATGCGCAGGAGGCACTGCTCACATTGCATGCCCTCCCGGCAGCAAAGGTAAGTGGATTTCAACCCTGGGTCAAACCAACCTGAAAATTAACCAGGGTTATTCATCCGTGGACTAGTCACCCCGTCAAAAGCAGATTCCTACATTTCAATAAGCAATGGAAGGAGGAGGTTTACCCAATTTGTTGGGAGAACATCTAGTTTTTTTGGGGGGGGAAAACCGGGATGTCGATGTTGAAGCAGGAAAATCACTCTTGGAGGTTTATTTTAACCCAGCCTTTCTGTTGCCCTTCCACCATTCGCCTGGAGAGAAAGTTCTCATCCACACATTTCTGCTGGCTGCACCATATGTTTCCCTGGTGATGTATTCCATATGTTTCGTTGCGCTCGGCATGAACACATTCTCGCTATTAGCTTCGTCGCCCAAAACCAACATTCCTGTGAGTCCTCCAAGTCGTGGCGCAGCTCCGTATCATAAAAGAATAAAATGTCTCTTGAAAACACACCTGGACACACGTCTGAATGATGGTGCAGCAGAAAAAGTTTCTTTGAACAGAGTAAATGAATACGATAGCAATAGCAATAGCAGTTAGACTTATATACCGCTTCATAGGGCTTTCAGCCCTCTCTAAGCAGTTTACAGAGTCAGCATATTGCCCCCAACAACAATCCGGGTCCGCATTTTACCCACCTCGGAAGGATGGAAGGCTGAGTCAACCCTGAGCCGGTGAGATTTGAACAGCCGAACTGCAGAACTGCAGTCAGCTGAAGTAGCCTGCAGTGCTGCATTTAACCACTGCGCCACCTCGGCTCTATGGAATGGAACGGAACAGAATGAAAGAAATAATGGAATGGAATGGAATGGAATGGAATGGAATGGAATGGAATAGAACAGAATAGAATGGAATGGAATAGAATAGAATATGAAATGGAAAATGGAATGGAATATGGAATGGAAGGGAATAGAATAGAATAGAATATGGAACAGAACAGAACAGAATGAAAGAAAACATGGAATGGGATAGAATAGAATGAAATAAATAATAGAATATAATAGAATAGAACAGAATAGAGTGAAAGAAATAATAGAAGAGAATAGAATAGAATATGGAATGGAATAGAATGGAAAATGAAATGAAATGGAAAATGGAATAGAATATGGAATGGAATGGAATAGAATAGAATGAAAGAGATAATAGAATAAAATAGAGTGAAAGAAATAACAGAATAGAATGGAATGGAATAGAGTAGAATAAAATTGGAATGGAATTTCCAACTGGATATTGGTAGATCTTAAATAGCAATAAAAATGAGTGTTTTCTTATTTTCCCGTTCCCATCTCTTTTTTAGTCCATGTTTGTGTTTTTCAAACATGGCAATCTTAAAGATAGGTGGACTTTAACTTCCAGCATTCCCTAGCTGGGAATGTTTTTTTAAAATTTTCCTATTCTGTTGGAATTGTTGGAATGTATTTCCATGCAACAATTATAGTACTATTCATCCAGTAGATGGCAGTATTTACAAGTTTGGGATCTATGGTGTATACTCTATGCTCTTTTGCTCTAAGTAGTGTTTCCTGTTACAGTTGAATATTGAGCAGTAAAGCACATGGTGACTGTTTGTTCGGTGTGGTGTTTTATATAAACAGAATTTCTAACAGGTTCCCAGGTCTTTTGTTAGTCTATGTCCATGTTTTTCAAACATGACAACCTTAATACAAGTAGTCCTCGACTTACAACCACAGTTGGGCCAACCCAATTTCTGTTGCTAAGTGAGACATTTGTGAAGCGAATTTTGCCTTGTTTAATGATCTTTCTTGCCACAGTTGTTAAACGAATCATTGCCATTGTCAGGTTAGTGACAGGTTGTTAAGCAAATCTGGCTTTCCCATTGACTTTGCTTATCAGAAGGCAGAATTTAATCTTACACAACTGGTCTACCCATTCAGGCTGTTTTTTATTATCTTCAGCCTAGTGCGTTAGACTGTGTTATCTTCTTGCATGCGCTAGAATGACTGTAACCCATATTGGAATCTTTCCATTGGGAAAAAAACAGCCTACAAATGCTATCCAGGTAATCCTTGACTTACAATCTTTCATTCAGTAAGAGTTTCAACTTACAACGATGCTGAAAAAAAGTGACTTAGGACTGTTTCTTACATGAACGTTGCAGCATCCTCATGGTCACACGATCCAAATTCGGCCGCTTGGCAAATGACTCATATTTATGACGGTTGCAGTGTCCTGGGGTTCATGCAATCCCCTTTTGTGACCCTCTGACCAGAAAAATCTATGGGGATGCCCGATTCCCTTAACCGAACTCAAACTCAAGGCTTGCAGACCACATTCGGCCCACGGGGTAGTTCGATCTGGGCCGCAGGGTCGCCCTGAAAACAGCAAAGGACCAGCCCGCTGTGCCTCTACCAACGAAAACCGAGTTCCATTTTCGCTGGCAGAGGGCTGCAGGAGGCTGTTGCAGCTGGAAACGGAGCTCTCACGAGAGCCGTACAAGGCCCTCCCGAGCTCCATTTTTGCTGGCCCAATAGTCTGCAGGAGGCTGTCCCAGCCAAAGATGGAGTTTGCAAGGGCCACGCGCATCTCCAAGCTCCATTTTCACTGGCAAAGGGTTGCCGTAGGCCGTCGCAGCTGGAAACGGAAAATAGGAGCCCGTTTTCGCTGGCAGAGCACTCGGGCTGCGACAGGTGCCCCCGACTTGAGTGATGTCAAGCTGGCTATGGCCCCCTGGCCATGCCCCACCAGCCCCCTTGAGGTCAAACACAACCCTGATGCAGCCCTCAAATGAAATCGAGTTTGACACCCCTGGTCTAACTTAACCCCTGCTGTGATTCAATTAATGACTGTGGCAAGGAAGGTGGTAAAAAGGGGCAAAACTCACTTAACAGCTGTCTCGCTTAGCAACAGAAATTTTGGGCTCAAATGTCGCCTTAAGTTGAGGACTTACCTGTAATTCGAAGGAGAAATGTATATACTGCAGGGATGCTAAGTATTGTCAGTCAAGAGAAGATTGGCAGCTGTTAAAACTTGGAATGCAGGACAGAAAAAGTTAAATTTTAAACTTTGCTTTGCTACAGGGTTAAGTCAGAGAACAGATGTATAAAAAGCAGACATAAAACATCGAACGGATATAGCAAAGGTGTTTTCTGTGGCTCTCCTCCAGGGAGTCTGGGCAGCAGAGAATGGCTGGATTGACAGAATGGGCAAACCCACAAAGGAGCTGGGCCCAAACAGCCCCCCCCCCCCACACACACACCTTATTTTGCATTTTGTGTTATAATTGAACAGAGTTGGTTAAGCATGAGCAGAATCTGGCCAGGGGCTGCAGTTGGCAAAGCGGCCAATTATGACTAAACAGCAGGACAATCTTCTGCAGGAAAGGTTGAATCAGGACTTTTGATGATCTGAAGGCTGCTTTCACAAGACAGGTAGTCCTCCTCCCCTCCCTTCCTCTCCCCTCCCCTTTCTCATCTATTTATGCCTTCCTTTCCCCTTCCCTTCATTATGTCTTTCCCTTTCCTTTTTCCTTCCCTTCCTCCTTTATCTCTATCCATCCATCCATCCATCCATCCATCCATCTCTATTGTATATCTATCTCTATCTCTATTGTGTCTATATCTATCTATCTATCTATCTATCTATCTATCTATCTATCTATCTATCTATCTATCTATCTATCACCTATCTATTTGATGGCTGGAGATGATAGATAGATAGATAGATAGATAGATAGATAGATAGATAGATAGATAGATAGATAGATAGATAGATAGATAGATAGATAGATAGATAGACAGACAGACAGATATAAAGATACAGAGAGATATAGATGAGATAGATAGATATAGATGAGATACACACACAGAGATAGATAGATGGAGATAGATAGATAGATAGATAGATAGATAGATAGATAGATAGATAGATAGATAGACAGACAGACAGACAGACAGACAGACATACTGTAGATATAGATATGAGACAGACAGACAGATAGACAGACAGACATAGATAGATAGATATAGAGAGATGATAGAGAGATAGATAGATATAGATGAGATACAGACACAGAGAGATAGCTAGATGAATAGAGATAGACAGACAGAACAGACAAACATACTGTAGATATAGATATGAGACAGACAGAGATAGATAGATAGATAGATAGATAGATAGATAGATAGATAGATAGACAGACAGACAGACAGACAGACAGACAGACAGACAGACAGACAGACGGAAGATACAGATAGAGATGGATAGATAGATATGGCTAGATTGATAGACAGAGATGGATAGTTAGATATATAGATATATAGAGACAGACAGACAGACAGACATGTCGACTGGTAGACAGGTAGGTAGGTTATGATAGATAGATAGATAGATAGATAGATAGATAGATAGATAGATAGATAGATAGATAGATAGAAGATACAGATAGAAGATAGAGATGGATAGAAAGATAGATATGGATAGATTGATACACAGGGTTAGATAGTTAGATAGATAAGTTAGATAGATACAGACAGACAGACAGACATGTCGACTGGTAGACAGGTAGGTAGATTATGATAGGTAGATAGATAGATAGATAGACAGACAGACAGACATGGATATAGATAGATAGAAGATAGATAGGTATGGATATAGATAAATAGATATAGATACACATACACACAGAAATGATTGCCTCTTGGATTCCATCCCACAATCAACCCAATGGCCCCGAGGTCTTCTCCTTCCAGCCTCCCCTCTGCCTGGTCTTTGCTTCCTGGCACTCGCATGGCACATTTTTGATGCCTCCCCCCACTCACATCTGGCTCCCATGCCTTGGGGGTGGGATGGGGAAGGGGGGGGTTGGAACGCCACAGGCGCTCTTTGAGGATTTAGAAGAGATGCGAGGGAAACATTTTTTTTGCCAAGATCTTACTTCTCCAGCATTCCAATTCCAGCAGGTTTCCCCTCCCCCTCCCAATTCACGCTGGGTTTGGACGCGGAGGGAGGGGGGGAGGAGAGAACCAGATGCTACAGAAGTCTTCGCTTCTATAAAAGGGGGTTCAGTTTCTTCCAAGACTTGGCAGATAAAGCCGGTGCGCAGGCCAGCGATCTCGAAGAACGGCTGTCATGATGAATGGCCATCTCTCTCTCCAATTCTGGCGGGTGGATCGGCTAATCCGTGGTTTTGGATTACGGTTCAAACAACACACAACCACTCCAGATGGTCTAACGGCAGCTCGGCCCAACCTGCGGCCCTATCCAAGGATTTCAGAAGAATAACAAGAGTCGGAAAGAACCTTGGAGGTCATCTATATATTTGTCTATAAACAAATCTCTCTCTATTTGTCTTTTAATGACCCCATAATCCCTTATCGGGGTGGAGTCTGGGTAACTGAGTGGAACTGAGTGCTTACTGGCCGGATGCCCTTCCTGTCACCAATGCAGAGTTCGCAGCCGATAATGACTCATGCCACTACCTAGGATCAAACTCACAGCCTCCTGATTGTGAGGTGAGAGCGCCACTTCTAGGCCACTGCCCCACTCCAGGAGACCCTATGCTATATCATTCCGGAAAATGTCTGTCCGGTCCCTTCTTAAAGACCTCCAAGTGATGGAGCATGCACCAATTCTGGAGACAAATCGTTCCACTGATTGTTCGTATTGTCAGGAAATTTCTCCTTAGCGCTAAGTTCTTAGTCGGATGAGGAAAGCACATCTTTCTCCTTCTGTCCTGGCCATGTTTTACACAGGTACGACTGGGAGCGTTTTAAGAAACTGCATCCCTGTTTGGTTTGGTGGTAGCAGTGCCTCAGATAGAAAGTCTATACAGAGAGTGGTGAGGACAGTGGAGATTATAGGAAGCTTGCTTCCCCTTATTCAGAATACTGCTTATAAGCGCTATGTGCTTAGAGTTCAAAGCATTGTTAGAGATCCCACACACCCACTTCAAGGTCTGTTGCTCACCCCTGGGAGGAGGTTTTGAAGTATCTATAACAGGACTACCCCATTCTGTAACAGCTTTGTTTCCTGTGCCATCTGGTCAACTTGCAAGATTCATTTTTCTCGCTGTGTATAGTACATACATACATCCAAACTAGACTGTGTTGTTTCTCTGTGTCACATAATATATGTGGGTATATGCATAATTTTTTATTTATTTATATTTTTGTCATGTTTGTGTAATGTATATTGGAGGTGGTGACCCATTGAGAGGTGTATGCAACGAAATTTCCTTTTAATGTATGCCGATTGGTGCACATTTAAAGTGACAATAAAGTTATTTTAAAGTCTAAAGTCTTCTAAAAAATGGAAATGCTCTTGAAATCCAGTGTTGTGGCCCGCCAGTAGAGCTGGCAACAGACTTGGACGACGAGGAGGAAGTTGGGGAAGAACTTAGGCCAGTGCTGGGACCTGGGGAAGGCTCTGATGGATGTTCTGCATCGGACGCAGAGATAGAGCAAGGGCCGTCTGACAATTCCCAACCACCGGAGAGGCAGCTGACTTTGGAGTCAGAGATGAGTGAGGACGAAAACTGGGACCTGTTCCAGATGCGTGTATGTGCAGAGCAGATAGCAGAGGGGAACAACAGACAGCAATGAATCAGCTTGGGAAACAAAGCAAATATGGATACTGACTGGCCCCTCCCAAGCTGGGGAATAAATAGGAGAAAAGGGGAGTGGTGGTTGTAGGAGACAACAGTTCGTATTTCTGAAGATTTTGCTCATTGTGTTTCGTGCAACAAAGACTGCCTTGCCAGAACTGAGGTTTGTCTATTTCTCTGCAGGATTCTTGCCTGGACTTTCTGTTGGTCAATGCAGTTAATTCCCAATGTGTAAATAAAGAGGGGGTTTTCTTTGCGGAGAATGTTTCTTGCTTTGGCCAAGGCCGGATCAGAACATCCAGTCTTCACCTGAGGAATTCTGGGAGTTGAAGTCCACACGTCTCAAGAGTTGCTACAGTTGAGAAACACAGGCTTAGGAGAAAGACATCCGGGAAAGACCAGTTTGGATCGGGAGGCACGTCGGGAGATTAAGCCAAGCTTCCTCACTCCCTCCTTGTGCGAACAACTCATTTCCACACTTCATAAAGGCCTCTGAGCCCATGTGCGAGTCAGCGCCAAGCGTCGTCTTCCTCTTGTTATTCCAGCTGGGGAGCATGTCTGCAACATGCTCCCCAGGAGGGGGCTGGGAAGGGTGGGTGGGTCTCCCAAACTTGGTTGATCCCGTTCCAGAAGGAATCTGCCCCCCAGACCAGCTTCCTACCTCCGGCAGTTAGAGCACTTCATTAGCCAAGATGCTAAAGTCATATCTTCAGTTAGAATAGAGCTGGAAGGGACCTTGGAGGTCCTCTAGCCCATCTCCCCATCTCCAAGCAGGAGACTCTATACAGTTTCAAACAAGGGACTGTCTAGTCTTTTCTTGAAAACCTCGTAATGAAGCCTCCACAACCTCTGGCGGTCAGCTGTTCCACTGCTCAATTGTCCTCACTGTTAGGAAGTTTCTTAGTTCCAAGTTGCTTCTCTCCTTGATTAGTTTCCATCATTTCTTGTCTTTGCCTTCTGGTGCTTTGGAAAATAAGTTGAGCCCCTCTCCTTTGTGGCAATCCTTCAAAAGCTATAATCCTGCTATCATGTTCTTCCCGCTACTTTTTTATAGATCAACCAAACCCAAATCCTCCAACTGTTCTTCATATGTTTTGGTCTCCAGGCCCTTAATCATCTTAGTTGCTCTTCTTTGCACTTTTTCTAAAGCTTCAACATCGTTTTTTTTTTGGGTATGGTGATGGAAATTTGATGCAGTGTTCCAGGCGTGGCTTTTATGTGAATTTGAATTTGAAAGTTTATTTATAGGCCGCCCTTTTCCCTGGGGGGGACTAAGGGCGGCTTACAACTCATGGGGAAGAGGATACAAACAATGACACATAAGAACAATACATAATTAAAAAGAACACAACATTCATACCATTCGGGTGGGGGTGGGTTAAATCTTTAGCCCCAGGCCTGACGGGATAGCCAGATTTTAAGGGCTGTGCGGAACGTCTGGAGGGTGGTGAGGGTACGAATCTCCACGGGGAGATCGTTCCAAAGGGTCGGAGCTACTACCGAGAAGGCTCTCCTCCGCGTAGTTGCCAGTCGACACTGACTGGCAGATGGAATTCGGAATGTGGCTTTATAAACCGGTACTAACACTTCACATGATTTTAATTCTGTTTATACAACCAAGGATTGTATTGGTTTTTTCGGCTGCCACTGCACACCACAGACTAATGGATGATTAAGGGATCGTCCATTAGGACTCCAAGGTCCCTCTCACAGTTAATGTTTTTCAGCCAGGTCTCGCCTAATCTGTACCTTGGTATTTGATTACTTTGAAACTTGTCGAATCTGGTATTTGACACGAAAATTGCGTCCCAGTACTCGTCATTTGTTTGGTGTTTAACATGCAAGTTAGAACTTTTTGCTACTTGTCTCACCTCTCAAAACCAATTAACAAGTACAGAGATCATCAAATTAAAAATTGAATGAGTGAGTAAGGCAGAGATAAAAGAAAGAAAGCAAGGAAGGAAGGAGAGATAAAGAGGAAGGAAGGAAAACGAAAGCAAGGAAGGAAAGAGAAGGGGGAAGGAAGGAGAAGAAGGAAGGAAGGCAGAGAAAAAAGAAAGCAAGGAAGGAGACAGAAGGGGGAAGGAAGGAAGAAAAAAGAAGAGAAAGAAAGGAAGGAGAAAAAGGAAACAAAAGGGAGGGAGGAAGAGAAAGGGAGAGAGAGAGAGACTGAAGACCACAGAAACACCCTACTGCTAATCCTTCCACTGCCCCAATTCCCACAAAAGAAAAATTATACAAGTTGTTTTTGGCAAGAAGTACAAAACTGAACGCACATGAACATGAAAATATGATTCTTCTTTCCAGCCTCCAGCTCCGTCTCATTCGTCTGAGATAATAATCAGAGGAATAGAGAGATAATGTTGAAAAAAAAAAAAGAAAGTGGGAAGTTGATGGAAGGGGAGACGAGGGCATTCCTCAGCCAAGGCCCCCATCAATCTCAGGGCCCGCCTGGGCTGAGGGTAAAATAACAAAGCCCGTATTTATCTCAAAAAGAAGACAACGCTGAACTTCAGACAACCCCAGAGACCAGCCATGACCAGCCAGCTTCCTCGCCAAGGTGGCGCAGTGGTTAAATGCAGCACTGCAGGCTACTGCTAGATCAGCAGGTCAGCGGTTCAAATCTCACCGGCTCAGGGTTGACTCAGCCTTCCATCCTTCCGAGGTGGGTAAAATGAGGACCCAGATTGTTGGGGGCAATATGCTGACTCTCTGTAAACCGCTTAGAGAGGCCTGAAAGGCCTATGAAGCGGTATATAAATCTACTGCTATTGCTATTGCTCATCCTGTCAACTTCAGTCGTCGAAAACCAATCTTGGGGACTGGTCTCCTTCCTTGCCAAATGCGGACGGGTGTCACCCATGTGCCACATTTACACAATGGGGGTTGTCCTCGATTCACGACTCTACCCCATGGCCCCAAAATGAACAGCTCTCTCTCAACAGAGTGGATCAGTGATGGGATCCGGCCAGTGATCGCACGCTTTGCGTGCATGCGCAGTCTTCAGAAAACTTACCTTCTGCGTTACTGCTTGGGAGTAGCACAGTTGAGGGATGACAATCCACTCTGCCGCACGAATCAGCTGAGAAGATAGAGGTCAGTAAAGCGCAGGGGCGGGCAGGGAGGCCCACCCGATTGTTGGGAGTGAACCGGTTCGCTACTAGCTGATCGTCAGAGCTACCTGTTCGCCCGAACCGGTTGGAACCGGCTGAAGCCCACCTGAGTGGGATACGACATCGTCTATCTCCAGTCTACCACATGGTCCTTTCAGCACTTCCAAGGGGGCACCCTGCACCCGTTTCAGGGGTTAAATCGAGCAGGTTCTGGAGAACCGGCAGTGGAAATTTTGAGTAGTTCGGAGAACCTTAGCGGAAATTTTGAGTAGTCCGGAGAACCAGCAAATGCCACCTCTGACTGACTCCCGAGTGGGGTGAGAATAGAGATTTTGCTGTATCCTTCCCCTGGAATGGGGTGGGAATGGGGATTTTGCAGCATCCTTCCCCTGGAATGGGGTGGGAATGGGGATTTTGCAGCATCCTTCCCCTGGAATGGGGTGGGAATGGAGATTTTGCAGTATCCTTCCCCTGCCACGCCCACCAAGCCGCACCATGCCCACCAAGCCACGCCCACAGAACTGGTAGTAGAAAAATTTCACCACTGACCCATTTGCAATGCTCAAAGTGACCCCCGAGGAGTAAATTTAGTAAATTTCAATTTTATCGCTCGAAGTTGTAGGGACCGAGGAAAAACTGGTGGGGTTGAGAGGGGGAAGAAGCACCCTTCAGCCACGAAGTAAATTAAATTTTTATTCTGCCGTACATATTTATATTGATGGGCTCTCGGCCGAGCCCAGACTTTGATATACAATGTAGAAAGCGAAAGCTAGGCTTATTGGACACCCCCGCCCCCCGCCAATAAAAGGCAGATCTTCAGGCGAGAAAATCCACTCATGTGCAGTTGGGTGCTACCTCGCCTGAAGCTACATTTGCCCTGTCGGTCAACCATTGAAAACAATTCCAATTTAAAAAAAAGAGGGGGGTGGTTTCCTGTGTTTCACTTTATTTTTAAAAAAGGGTTGAAAAGATTCGAAAAATCCTTCCCGAAAGGACAATTCCATTCAATTCAGGTAAGCCCAAATCTATCGCACTGGGTGCATTGGCTAGGTGCACACACGTGGGGAGGGGGGGGTGTTGTACGTGTGCAGAGCCCAGTCTGCGTGTTTGTAAATTGCTTCACTGCTGGACTGAGGTTGAAATAATGGAGAATAATCTTAATGGGAATAACAAGAATAAGAATAATCATGCGCCCACGGGCTCTTTTGCTAACAGTTTATGGTCCAGTGAGGCACTCCTGTAGCAGAGGCAGACCCGCCCTCCGAGTAGGCCAGAAAGGGCATCTTCGGTGGACAAGCCGGGTTGGGGGGGGGGGGAGGCTCTGTGCATAGTCGCCCACTTCTTCAAAGCGAGACATGATTTTATTCCTGGTAACGGAGGAGGCTCCTTAATCGCAGAGGAGTTAGGCTGGGGCGACATGGAAAGCATAGTAAGTTTATTCCTGGCAGCCAAAGGAACCATCCGCTCACTGAGCCGAGCCATCTCTCTGGCATTAGGACCCTCGGAAGCACATGGGACTCCTCGGGGTGTCATGGAAGGTCCTATTCTTTACCCCGGGGCAGGTGTGGGATTGTGGAGGGAGGTGAGGGAGGGAGGGAGGGAGGGAGGAAAGGAAGGAAGGAGGGAGGGAGGAAGGAGGGAGGGAAGGAAGAAGGGAGGGAAGGAAGGAAGAAGGGAGGGAAGGAAGAAGGGATGGAGGAAGGAGGGAAGGAGGGAGGGAGGGAAGAGGGAGGGAGGGAAGGAGGGAGGGAGGGAAGGAAGGAGGGAAGGAAGGAAGGGGGGAGGGAAGGAAGGAGGGAAGGAAGGAAGGAAGAAGGGAGGGAAGGAAGGAAGGAGGGAAGGAAGGAAGAATGGAGGGAAGGAAGAATGGAGGGAAGAAGGAGGGAGGGAGGGAAGAAGGGAGGGAAGGAGGGAGGGAAGGAAGGAGGGAGGGAAGGAAGAATGGAGGGAAGGAAGGAGGGAGGGAGGGAAGGAAGAATGGAGGGAAGGAAGGAGGGAGGGAAGGAGGGAGGGAAGGAGGGAGGGAGGGAAGGAAGGAGGGAAGGAAGGAGGGAAGGAAGGAGGGGAGGGAGGGAGGGGAGGGAAGGAAGGAAATAAGAAGGAAAGAGGCCCAGGACTGGGAGTTTTACCCAGGCTTCCTGAGTGACAGGTCTTCCTACCGTTGAATCAGCTGCTTCCCCAGAAAAACAACAACACAAACACACAGTGTGGGCCTCTCAACCAGAAAGTGTGAGGCTGCTTGGCTGAAAGCAACAAGAACACAAGTGAGAAGACACCCAAGCCTTGCTGGTAAGCCAGCAAAAGCTTGACCTAATTTCTCCTGAAAGGATGGAAAGAATAAAACTTGAGGGGGAAAAACCCGTAACGCAAAGGATCAAGAAATTTGTGAGGATTAAAAATTCGGGGAAGGAAGGGGTGATCGTGGGGGATGAGAGGGGGTGGTTAAAAGAAGCAGATTCTGACCCACGGGGTCATTGAGGGAGGTCTTCTGTACTTCCTTCCAAAACGGTAGCAACTTTCTTCCCTATTGGACTTCAACTCCCAGAATTCCCAGGCCAATTGGCTGGGGAATTATGGGAGTTGAAATCCACTAGTCTTCCAGCCGCTAAGTTTGGAGACTGTCCCTACCGCAACCGATTAGGACGACACGTGCAAGGTTTATCTCCAACTCCAGATACACATTTTCCTCTTGGCGACACGCACCCACCCCCCGCTACTTATCAGAGCCTTTCCGCGGCCGGCGGAAGGTGGGGGTGTCCTTGTTCAGGGCGTAGATCCTACGGGAGAACTCCTCAAATTCCCCCAAGACTTGATCGTCACATTCCACAGCCACCGCGTGATCCACCGGGATGTAGTTGAAGGCCGCCAGTTGGTCTCCTGAACCGAATCCCATGGCCTCCAGACCCATGATCTCTTCCGCCTGCTCCACAGTACAAAGGAGGTCGGCGCCCAGCGCACCGCAGAAGATGCTGGGCCGCTCGTGAGCGGCAGCGGTCCCGGGCTGCTCGCCGGAGAACGGGGTGCCGTTGACAGCACGTGAAGGTCCCCGGAGAGCTTCTGGAGGATTCCGGGAACCACTCGAGCTCCTGTTCTCGCCGTTGACGTCGAGCCGCGAATCCTCTCCCGTTTTGCTCCTCTCTTTTGATAAGTCGATGGAGGTATCTAAGGAGGAGGATAAGGAGATTGCCGTTTTTTCCGCCTCTCCCGCGATGGCGATCGGTTGGGTGACAGCTGAGTTGGGACTCGGCAGTTGGGACTTGCGCAGCAGTCTCTCGTTCTCTGAGTTAGCCCGTTTGCGAAGTCCTTTGTCCGGAGAAGAGTGGTTGCCGGAAAAGCCGACATCCAAACTCCCAAAGGTAGAACCTTGTCTCTTTGGAACAGGGATGGCGCTGGAAACATTGTGGCGATCACTGTTGGGGAATGAGAGAAGAAGGGTTAAAATCAGCGGGCCTTCGAAGCAGCTCTGCAACTTTAAGAGGGCTTTAAGAGAACCCCAGTAACATCATGAGTGCTAGGGGGATTGTGGAGAGGAGGAGGAGGATGTGGGGTCTTTGGTGCTCTCTGATCTTGGCTGTTTTCTTGTAGACGTTTCATTACTCAACTATGTAACATCATCAGTACTAGGAAGGGAGTCTGGTTTGCTCTCTGTTTATATACAATGGCTATCACCGTCAGTGTTGGCGGGAGTGTTTTTGACGGTTCCTTAATTAGGCTGTTGTTAGGCTCCCTTCTAACACTGATGACGTTACCTAGCTGGGTAATAAAACGCCTGCAAGAAAACCACCAAGCTCAGAGAGCACCAAGTACTCCACAACTCAAGTTCTGCTTATCCCCTTCCATCACAAAGCAGGTATCTTGATTTGCTTGGACTTAAATCCCAAAGCTCTTAACATTTGGCTCTTTTGTAACCCCAGAAAGTTAAAATCCTCTTGAAGGTTAGGATTTCGCCGACCAATCAAAACGGGATTTTCCTGCTCATTCTCCCACGCTTCAATGACTTCAGGACGACAGATCTCGAGAATCCCGGGACTGCAAGAGACGACCTCGGAATACGGGAGCCGCTGAGTTTGCATGAGGATTCTCAGGTCCCTTTAATCCCAATAAGGATTAGACTGCTAATTGGAACACCCACCTGGGGGTGGGGAAGGGGGAAACACCCGTATCTGTATGTTTTTAATTTATTGCTCACATTCATATCCCCGCCACAAAACCGTAAAAAGATTCTTGGCAGTGGGACAGAAACTTGATTCATGTTTGAAGTTAAAATGCCACCGAAGCCCGGGCCGACTTTTAAGAATCTACACCTAATTAGTCATCAGAGTCAAGACGTGATTTGTTCGGCACCGTTTCTGGCGGTAAAATTAGGCTCCAAATTAAAACCGATCTGCCTTTGTCTTCGCTTGGATCTCTCAGTCGGTGGAATGAAGGAGGTCAGTTTATTATTTCTGATCGACACTGGCTGAATATTTCAGCTGGCCAGATGTGGAATAAGAGCAGGGGTGTCAAACTCAAGGCCCAGGGGCCGGATCCGGCCCACTGGGCGCTTAGATCTGGCCTGGGAGGCCGCCCTGGAAACAGCGAAGGACTGCTCTGCGATCCCTCTGCCAGCCAAAATGGAGCTCGCAAGGGCCTCCATTTTCGCTGGCAGAGAGTTGCAGGCGGCCATTGCAGCTGAGAATGGAGTTTGCGAAGGCCACGGGAGGCCCTTTGGAGTGCTGTTTTTGCTGGCAGAGGGTTGCCGGAGCCTGTCACAACCGAAAACGGAGCTCAGGAGCCCATTTTTGCTGGCAGAGTGTTTGGGCTGCCACGGATGCCCTCGACGTCGTGCTGGCCATGTCCATTCCGGCCCCCGACATCAAACACAACCCTGATGTGGCCCTCAATAGAATCGAGTTTGACACCTCTGAATAAGGAATTTGACAATCTACCTGGCAATCCTACTGAATATCCCTGAAGCTTCTCTGGGATCCAACAGATCCAACTTCTGGGTTCCAACGGATCCAACTTCTTTGTGGTCATGAAGAGCAACGACGGCTCCTTGGTTTTCTTATTCATATTTTGGGCTATTGTATTTTTCGGAGTATAAGACACACCTTTTTTCCTCAAAAAAGAGGGTGAAAATCTGGGTGCGTTTTATACACCGAATACAGCATTTTTTGCCTCACGAAGCCCCCCTCCCACTTCACCAAAATGGCCATGCATACCCTTATGGGGGCTTTCAGTGAACTCCTGAGGGCTGGGAAGGGCAGAAATGAGCGAAAAATGGGCCATTTCCCCCCCCCAGCCCCCAGCAGCAATTTATAAGCCTCCATAAGGCTATGCATGCAATGTCCCCCCCCCCCTGAGCACTCTGCAAGCCCCCACAAGGCTCTTCATGCCTTTTTGGGGAAAAAAGGGCCTATTTTGGGGGAAAATGGGCCGTTTTCGGGAGGTTTGCAGAGTGCAAAAACTTTTTCCCCCTCTTGGAAAGCTCTTTAACTGATTGATGAGAATTACATTGATCAAGTGCTGTGCCAGCAGAAACACTTACCCATCTACTATATTTCTCTCTCTCTCTATTTCTCTCTCTCTATCCCTCTCCCTCTCTACCTACTCACTCTCTCTCCCTACCTACCTACTGTATTTCTCTATCTCTCTATATTTCTCTCTCTCTCTATCCCTTTATCTACCTACCTACCTACCTACCTAACTACTCTCTCTATCTACTGTATTCCCCTCTATCCCTCTTCCTACCTACCTACACACACGCTCTCTCTCCCTACCTACCTACTGTATTTCTCTCTCTCTTTCTCTCTCTATCCCTTTCTCTACCTACCTAACTACTCTCTCTTCCCCTACCTATCTACTGTATTTCTCTCTCTCTCTCTTTCTCTCTCTCTATCCCTTTCTCTAGCTACCTAACTACTCTCTCCCCCCCTACCTATCTACTGTATTTCTCTCTCTCTCTACTTCTCTCTATCCCTCTACATACCAACCTACCTACTCTCTTTCCCTCCCTAGCTATCTACTGTATTTCTTTATCTCTTTCTATTTCTCTCTATCCCTCTACCTACCTACCTACACTCTCACTCTCTCTACCTTTATCTACCTACCTACCTACCTACCTACCTCTCTCTCTCTCTCCCTACCTACCTACTGTATTTCTTTCTCTCCCTCTCTATCCCTCTATCTACCTACATACTTTTTAAAAAAAATTTGCCTCTTCAAAACCTTGGTGCGTCTTATACTCCGAAAAATACGGTATTTATTGTTTAAGAGCTGCCTATCTCCCTCACGGAGGGACTCTGGGTGGTGTACAAGAGGGCCTCGACTTACGATCGCCATTGAGCCCAACATTTTCTGTGGCTAAGCAAGACACCAATTTGAGGTTTGGCCTGGTTTTACGACCTTTCTTACCACAGTTAAGTGAATCACTGCAGTGGTTAAGATAGTAACACGGTTGCTGAGCGAATTTGTTTGTCAGACGATCGCCAAAGGGATCACGTGACTCAAGGACACAGCAACCATCATAAATGCGAACCAGTGTCTGAATTCTGATCACGTGACCATGGGGATGCGGCAACGGTCAGGTGAAGAACGGTCGTAAGTCCCTTTTTTCAGTGCCATAGTAACTTTGAAGGATCACTAAGTGAGTGGTTGTAAGTCAAGGAGTAACCTGTACTCTTCGAGGGCTAAGCAAACTTAGGTAGAGAGTTATATGTCGGTCACACGGTTGTTAAGTGAATCTGGCTTCCCCATTGACACTGCTTGGCCGAAGGTCGCAAAAGAGGATCACGTGACCCCAGGATGCTGCAACCGGCGTAAGGACAAGCCAGTTGCCAAGCATTTGAAGTTTGATCATGTGACCATGGGGATACTGCGGCGTCCCCAGTGTGTGAAAAACGGTCATAGGTCACTTTTTTCAGTGCCGTTGTAACTTTGAATGGTCACTAAATGAATATTTGTAAATGGAGGACTACCTGGAACGGAGTGTGACAGGTTGTTACAACTGTGTTTGGTGTTTGGTGTTTGTTGGGTCTGTTCATCTGAATCAACGATGGCTTTTTAAAATAAGTGGGATGGATCCTTCTTTTTATTTGTGCATCATCTTACTGTTGGATGATGATTATGCAATGATTATTAATAAGAGAATATTTGTAGCTCAGGGTTGAAATGTGGGGTCCTTGTTGCTCTGTGAGTTTGGCTGTTTTCTTGCAGATGTTTCATGACCCAAAATATGCACTGATGTTATTTAGGTTTGAGTTATGAAACATCTGCAAGAAAACAACCAAGTTTAGAGAGCACCAAAGAAGCTACAGGCCTTTTCTTCCTCCCCCCTCCTCTCTTCTAGCACTGATAATGTCACCCAGTTGGGTAATGAAATGTCTGCAGGAAAACACCTCAGAGAGCACCCAGGACCTCCCAATGATTATGTACTTCCACTGTTGTATATTTAATATCCTGAGCAGGTCAAGAAACCATGGCAGTAAATCATAAACCATTTGCCTTATTTACAAACACTTCCGAAGGAACAATATGGCTCCCCATCTCAAATGTTGCCTTCCCTTTGTTACAAGCTCTTTCTTTTAAGGAACAGGACTTGATCACAGCTAGTTGTGTGCAGAGAAGAGCCACAAAGATGATTAGGGGAGTGAAGGCTAAAACTTATGAAGAACAGTTGCAGGAACTGGGCATGGCTAGTCTAGTGAAGAGAAGGACCAGGGGAGACAGGAAAGCAGTCTTCCAATATCTCAGGGGCTGCCACAAAGAAGAGGGGATGAACTTATTCTCCAAAGCCCCTGAAGGCAGGACGAGAAGCAATGGGTGGAAACTAATCAAGGAGAGAAGCAACTTAGAACTAAGAAGGAATTTCCTGACAGTGAGAACGATTAATCAGTGGAAAGACTTGTCACCAGAAGTTGTAAATGCTACAACACTGGAAGTTTTTACGAAGAAATTGGACAGCCTTTTGCCTGAAATGGTATAGGGCAGTATGGCGAACCTTTTCCCCATTGTGTGCCAAAAGTGGGGGGGGGGACCGTAGGGGGGGGTCGTGCACAGGGGTGCCCATACCCATAATTCTATGCACGTGAACCCCCCTCCCCACTTTTGGTGCGCGATGGACCCGTTTTTCGCCTTCCCCAAGCGCCAGAGGCTTTTGTGACCTTCTGATAGTTAGTCAATGGGGAAATCAGATTCACGTAACAACTGTGGATTTATTAATTCAGTGTTTCTCAACCTTGGCAACTTGAAGATGTCTGGACTTCAACTCCCAGAATTCCCCAGCCAGCAAATGCTGGCTGGGGAATTCTGGGAGTTGAAGTCCAGACATCTTCAAGTTGCCAAGGTTGAGAAACACTGTATTAACTTATCCACTGTGGCAAGAAAAGTGGCAAAACGGGGCAAAATTCACTTAACCAATGTTTCACTTAGCAACAGAAACATTGGGCTCAATTGTGGCCATAAGCCGAGGACGGCTTATGCACAAACCGGTTCGTGCAGGAAGCTGCTCTTTGGATGTATTGGTACCCAGAGGAAACATTTGCTCTGCGTAGGGAATAAAACACGACCCTTTGAAGCAGAGAATAAGACAAGGCCACGCATATCGGCAAGAGGCTGCGGAACGGCGGGAGGGGGAGACGGTGGGAAGATAGGGAGGGGGCAGGTCAGTGGGTGCCGAAGGAGAAGCAGAGGGAGGGGGTAACATGTCTCTGCCTTGTTCTACTTATGGAGTAAAATCACTCCAGGATCCCAGTGGGTTTTTTCTATTGGCCCAAATCCAGAATAGCCAACATACCTATGGTTTTCCCTAATCCGCGGCTGATCTGGAATGTGATTTGTTTTGGGGGGGAGTTTCAAAGAAAAACACGTTTTCTATTTTTCTCTGGCCTTAATTAATAATGTGGCCATATGTCTGCCTCCAAGTGAAAGTTTCATATATATATATATATATATATATATGTATGTATGTATGTATGTATGTATGTATGTATGTATGTATGTATGTATATTTATATATTTAAAGGGCCTATTTTTCTCTGGATTACGGTGGATTTAAAGCTAGTATTTTTACTTGATTAAAAAAAACCCTCTCAACGAAAGCCATTCCTGGACCACAGCAAAATCAGTTTTAATCACCCTAGTGAGCTGGGCAGAAGGTTTATCGACAAAAGAGCATCGTCGGTAAGAAAGACGGCACAGTGGCAGGTTTCCCCCATAATCCTGTCTTTTCTGGAAAAAGGTTTAATCTTTGGCTTGACTTTCCTATTACAGGAAGTCCTCGATTTACGACCACAATTGAGCCCAAAATTTATATTGTAAAAGCGACACATTTGTTAAGCGGATTTTGCCCCTTTTTTACGACCTTCCTTGCCACAGTTGTTAAGTGAATCACTGCAGTGGGTAAGTCGATTACCCGGTTTTTAAGCGAATCACTGCAATGGATAAGTCAGGAACCCGGCTGTTAAGTGAATCTGGCTTCCCCCATTTGCTTGTCCGAAGGTTGCAAAAGGGGTCATGTGATCTTGGGACACAGCAACGGTCATAAGTATGAACCGGTTGCCAAGCGTCTGAATTTGGATCACATGATCCTGGGGATGCTACTGTTGCAACTGTGAGGGGAAAAAGGTCCTAAGTCACTTTTTTCAGTGCAACTTGGAACGGTCACTAAATGAACTGTTGTAAGTCGAGGACTATCTGTGCAAGTAGTCCTCGGCTTATGACCACAAACGGGACCTGAACTTGCACTGCTAATGGACGCAGTTGTTAAGTAAACGGTGCTTCATTTTACAACTTAAAAAGTTAAGCAGATCCCTGCTGTTGTTATGCGAGTCATGCAGTCGTTAAGCAAAGCCGGCTAGGAAGGTCTAAAGTGGTGATCCCATGACCCCAGGATGTTGCGACCGTCATAAATACATGCCGTTTACCGAGCGTCCAAATTTTAATTGTGTGACTGCTGGGGGGTGGGCGGGGGGTGGGGGGGAAATGCTTCTGCAACAGGGGGTTAAAAGTCTAAGGACCAGGTGTAAGTCACTTTTTCTCCAGATGGATGGTCGTTAAGTCGAAGATTTCCTGCGCTGTCGTGCAAACGAAGCGGAACTACTCACCATCTAACCATGAGGCCGTGCTCCAGGAAGTTTTTCAGGTTAGGAAGGGTCTGCCTTAAATCTGGAGTCCCCAGCCCATGTTGGTATCTAAGCTATGGAAAGAGAACAGAGAGGTTTAGAAGGTAGCAGCTGGAGGGGCTTCCGAGGAGCTCAGGGAAGGGAGTTGCGCCACAAACTGGAGGATTTAAGACGCTCGGGAGACCGGGAAAGAATTTCTGTGGACATTTTAGAAGGAACTCCTCTGACTCGCTTATGTGAGCGCATGTAGGGGGGGGGCACTCGATGGAAGAGACTGCATCTGTCAGAAATGGTGTAGGGAAGGGGGGTCAAACGCAAGGCCCCGGGGCCAGATACGGCCCGCAGGGTGCTTAGATCTGGCCCGCGGGACCGCCATGGAAACAGCGAAGGACTGGCCCATGATGACTCTGCCAACAAAAGCAGAGCTCGGGTGGGCCATGTGCAGTCCTCCCGAGTTCTGTTTTCACAGGCAGAGGGTTGCAGGAGGCCGTCGCAGCCAAAAACGGAGTTCAGGAGGGCTGTGTGCAGTCCTCCTGAACTCAGTGTCACTGGCAGAGTGTCGCAGCCGAAAACGGAATTCAGGAGGGCCGTGTGCAGTCCTCCCGAGCTCTGTTTTCACAGGCAGAGGGTTGCGGGAGGCCATTGCAGCCGAAAACGGAGTTCGAGAGGGCCCTGTGCCGTCCTCCCGAGCTCTGTTTTCACTGGCAGAGGGTTGCAGGAGGCCGTTGCAGCCGAAAACGGAATTCGGAAGGGCCGTGTGCAGTCCTCCCGAGCTCTGTTTTCACAGGCAGAGGGTTGCGGGAGGCCGTTGCAGCTGAAAACGGAGTTCGAGAGGGCCCTGTGCCGTCCTCCCGAGCTCTGTTTTCACTGGCAGAGGGTTGCAGGAGGCCGTCGCAGCCGAAAACGGAGTTCGGGAGGGCCCTGTGCAGTCCTCCTGAACTCAGTTTTCACTGGCAGAGGGTTGCGGGAGGCCGTCACAGCCGAAAACGGAGGCATTGCTGGCCGGTCCTTTGCTGTTTTCAGGGCGGCCCCATGGGCCTTAAGTTCTAGATTGTCTAGAACAGGGGGTTCCCAACCCCTGGTCCGGGACCAACACCTCACCACGGCATGCCAGAAACCGGGCCACGCAAACAAGCGAAGCCGCATCCACGGGAAGTAGGCGGTACAGGAAACCAAGGCCCCCTCTGATCCGTGGAAATATCTCTCTCCACGGAATCAGACCCTGGCACCCAAAAGATTGGGGGCCACTGAACTAGACCCTCCAGTACACTGTATATCGAGGGCACACTGATCACAAATGAAGAACCACCCATCTCCATAAGCAGCAAGCAATAAACGCATACATAGTCATGCTATAACACTCCCGAGGTGAACAGCCATGGCAATTTTATGACCTGTGGCCTTTATGCTGGCGCAGGAATTCTGGGAGATGAAGTTCACAGGCCATCAAGTTACCCATTCCTGCTATAAAGATAATCCTTAAATTGAAGATAATTTATGACCACAAATAAGAGCCCACAATTTTCCATTCTAACCACTGAGCCAGGGTGGCTCGGTGGTTAAGAGTGCAGTCCTGCAGGCTACTTCTGCTGACTGCAATTCGGCAGGTCGAATCTCACCAGGCTCAAGGTTGACTCAGCCTTCCGTCCTTCTGAGATTGGTAAAATGGGGACCCAGATTGTTGGGGGCAAGAGGCTGACTCTGTAAACCGTTTAGAGAGGGCTGGAAAGCCCTGTGAAGCGGTATATAAGTCTAAGCGCTATTGCTAAGCGAGACCGTTGTTAAGTGAGTTTTGCTCCATTTTACAACTTTTCTTGCCACAGTTGGTAAGTCAGCAACAGGGTCATTAAGTGAATCCGGCTTTCCTGTTGACTTTGCTTGCCAAAAGGTTGCAAAACAGATCGTGTGACCCGGGGACGCTACAACCGTCATAAATATGAACCAAGTTGCCCAAGTATCTGAATTTTGATCACAGGGCTGCTGCAACAGTCCCGTGAAAAGGGTCGTAAGTTGCTTTTTTCAGCGCCGCTGTAACTTTCGTCACTAAATGAGTAGTTGTAAGTTGAGGACTAGTACTCTTTCAAGGCTCAGCCAAATTAGGCAGAGTGCAAGGCATAAGAATCCAACAGCAAAATAACTCCATGCTGTGGAACATTTTTTGCAAGGTAGACCACCGAAAAAAACCTAAATTTATCTTCAACAAGAAAAATTCTGTAGAATTTCTTAACAGCCGATAATTCAAAAACCTACAGGAAATTCTCTTTCAAGAACTCATTTAACTTAAAAATTAAGTAAGAATGTCCCTTCAAGCTTGGCTGATCTCAAAACAGCCAAGCAGGATAAGGTCTGGTTAGTAGATTTCAGGCTGCAGAAGTGTAAGCGAAACCATAGGCCAGAAGAAAAGTGAAGAAAACCATTTCTGAGAAGAGAGTCTCTATGGAGCAAGCTGAAATAAATTCAAACAAAACACAATTTGCATTGTGCCTTAACGCCTTTCAAATTTTACTTTGAAGAACAAACAGCCATCGCATGTGGTGGGCATTGCCTATGCAATACTTTTCTTCGTGAAAGCTCAGCTTTTCAGATTTTTGTTTCGGTAAAAAAAATTGAATTGAGAGAGTTCAAGTATCAATTCAAAAGTTAGTAGCGCTTTATAAGATCTTGGTAATTGAATTGAATTGAATTTATTGCACTTATATGCTGCCCTTTTCTCCGAAGGGGTCTCAGGGCGGCTCACAATCCAAGTCAGGGAAGGGGATACAGATAAGGGATAAAAAAGACGAACAAAACAATACACAATTTAAAAGCACACAACAACCATACCATTCGAGGGGGAGCGGGGCAAAAGCTCTTTAGCCCCAGGCCTGTCGGAACAGCCAGGTTTTAAGGGCTTTGCGGAAGGCCTGGAGGGTGGTGAGGGTTCGAATCTCCACGGGGAGTTCGTTCCAGAGGGTCGGAGCAGCCACAGAGAAGGCTGTCCTCCGGGTAGTCGCCAGCCGGCATTGGCCGGCGGATGGAATTCGGAGGAGGCCTAATCTGTGGGATCTAATCGGTCTATTGGAGGTAAGACCACACATGGAATATTGTACGTTATATAAAAAATGTTGAGACTTTGGAAACGGTCCAAAGAAAAGCGACAAAGATTATAAGGGTTGCAAGAATTGAGTCTAGTGAAAAAAAAGGGCCAGGGGGGACATGATAGCAGTCTTCCAATATCTGAGGGGCTGCCACAAAGAGGAGGAGGTCAACCTATTCTTCAAAGCACCTGAGGGCAAGACAAGAAGCAATGGGTGGAAGAGAAGCAACCTAGAACTAAGAAGACATTTCCTGAGGACAATTAATCAGCAGTATTCCGAATAGCAGGAGGCAAGCTTCCTATAATCTCCACTGTCCTCACCACTCTCGGAATGGACTTTCTATCTGAGGCATCGCAGGCACCAAACCAAACAGGGATGCAGTTTGTTAAAATGCTCTCAATCGTTCCTCTATAAAAAGTGGCCAGGGCAGAAGGAGAAAGATTTCATCAGACTAAGAACTTCGAGCTAAAGATAAATTTTATGACAATGAGAACAATTAATCAGTGGAACTGCTTGCCTCCAGACGTTGTGGGGTGCGCCATCACTGGAGGTCTTTCAAGAAGAAACTGGACAGACATTTGTCTTGAATGATATAGGGTCTCCTGGTTGAGGAGGATTGGACTAGGTGACCTCCAAGGTCCCTTCCAACTCTATTATTCTATTCTGTTCTGTTCTCTGGTATGCAATATTCTGATCTTCTAGTAATAGAGAGAGAAATGATGAGGGAACTAAGATAAGCTTTTAGCTGTAGACTCATTAAAGTTCTCTACTTCACAACAAATTATTTGATATGACTTGTATTAACAGGGCAATTTAGAAGGCTGGGAGGCTTTCAATCTTTCAAACTCAAAACACACTAAGCTGTGTTTTAACTCTTTACAGCTAGACCAGTCTTATATTACAACCGGAAACTTCCTCAAACTTTATGCTTTTGGATTTACATAAACTTTTCAATACCGTTAAGCAATGTTTATCAGATATTGGCGCAAGGGTGTATTATCTTTATATGATCTCACTTGAAGGGAACTCGCTCATTAATCTAAAAACTACATCAAGCAGTTTTTCCCCCCCAAACAGTGAAAAGTTCACAAGGCCAAGAAAATCTGGAATTAAAACAAGTTTATGTTTCCATGAACAGTAAAGGTTTAATCTTACACTGAAAACAATATCCCCCCTCCTCATCCCCCAAAGATCTTGCAGTCCAAACTTCAGATCAGGTATTAAAATAAAGATGTCAATAAATTTCAAACCGGAATGAGGCTGGTTTAAGTACTAATCTGATATACAGTCAATTCCTGAAGTGAATGGATGAACCAATAATCCGATTTATGGCAAGAGAATTCTCTCTTCAATAGAGCAAATACGATCCAGGCATTTTGCTAGAATTCAACAGAAGTCAAAACTAGCACTAGAACTTTGACATATACTGCTTTCCAGCCCTCTCTAAGCAGTTTACAGAGTCAGCCTTTTGCCCCCAACAATCTGGGTCCTCATTTTGCCAACCTCGGAAGGATGGAAGGCTGAGTCAACCTTGAGGCTGGTGGGATTTTTTTTCCCAAATAATTTTTTCTTTTTTATTCTCTTACATACCATTTTAAATATACATTCACATAATTGTTATTCTTCTTTACATTTATCATTCTTATACAATTATTATTGCATTTAACAAGTGATAAAGTACATTTTGGGTTGCTTTATTTACCATCCCTTCCTTCTTTTGTAACACCTCGTTTTCCCTTTCTTTTCTCCCTCCCTCCCTTCTCTATTTTCTTCCTCCTCTCCTTCCCCTTCCTTCTTCCCTTATCTTTCTCCTACTCCTACTCTTCCTCTTCCTACCCTCTCTCCTTCTCTTCCTCTCCCTTCCATCCTCCTCTCCTTTCCCTTTCCCCCCCTCCCTTCTCTCCTTCCTCTTCCTTCTTCCCTTACCTCTCCCCTACTCTTCCTCTTCCTATCCTCACTCCTTCTTTCCCTTCCACCCTCCTCTCCTTTCCCTTTTCCCTACCTCCCTTCTCTCCTTCCTCTTCCTTCTTCCCTTACCTCTCCTACTCTTCCCCTTCCCCTTTCTACACTCTCTCCTTCTTTCTCTTCCACCCTTCTCTTTCCCTTTCCTTTCCCCCTTCTCCCTTCCTCCTCTCCTTCTCCTTCCTTCTTTCCTTCCCTTTCTCCTACTCCTGCTCTTCCTCTTCCTACTCTCTCCTTCTCTCCCATCCTCCTCTTACCTCTTTCTTCTTTCCCTCATCTTCCTTTCATTCTCTCCTCCTCTTTCCTTTTCTTTTTCTATTATTATTAGTGTATATATCAAAACTCAGTTTATGCTTCCTTGGGATGGTATTTCCACCAACCCAAATATAATTTAGTATCATTTCTTATTACAATACAATAGCAGAGTTGGAAGGGACCTTGGAGGTCTTCTAGTCCAACCCCCTGCCTAGGCAGGAAACCCTATACTGTTTCAGACAAATGGCTATCCAACATCTTCTTAAAGACTTCCAGTGTTGAGGCATTCACAACTTCTGGAGGCAAACTGTTCCATAGATTAATTGTTCTAACTGTCAGAAAATTTCTTCTTAGTGCTAAGTTGCTTCTCTCCTTGATTAGTTTCCACCCACTGCTTCTTGTTCTGCCCTCAGGTGCCTTGGAAAATAGTTTGACTCCCTCTTCTTTGTGGCAACCCCTGAGATATTGAAACGCTGCTATCATGTCTCCCCTAGTCCTCCTTTCTATTAAACTAGACCTACCCAGTTCCTGCAACCGTTCCTCATATGTTTTAGTCTCCAGTCCCCTAATCATCTTTGTTGCTCTTCTCTGCACTCTTTCTAGAATCTCCACATTTTTTCTACATCATGGTGACCAAACCTGAATGCCGTATTCCAAGTGTGGCCTTACCAAGGCCTTATAAAGTGATATTAACCCTTCACGTGATCTTGATTCTCTCCCTCTGTTGATGCAGCCTAGAACTGTGTTGGCCTTTTTGGCAGCTGCTGCACACAGCTGGCTCCTATTTCAATGGTTGTCCACTAGGACTCCAAGATCCCTCTCACAGTTACTACTGTTGAGCAAGATACCACTTATACTGTCGCTGTGCATTTTGTTTTTCTTGCCTAAATATAGAACCTTACTCTTTTCACCATTGAATTTCATTTTATTAGATAGTGCCCAATGTTCAAGTTTGTCAAGATCCTTCTGTATCTTTAGCCTGTCTTCTGGAGTGTTGGCTATTCCTGCCAGCTTGGTGTCATCTGCAAATTTGATGAGTTCCCCATTTATTCCCTCATCCAAATCATTGATGAAGATGTTGAAGAATACTGGACCCAAAACAAGAGCCTTGGGGTCCTCCATTGCATACTTCCCTCCATGAAGATGCAGTTCCATTGAGGACTACACGTTGAGTGCGGTTGGTCAGCCAGTTACGAATCCATCTGGTGGTGATGCTGTCCAACCCACATTCTTCTCCTTTATCTAGTAGTAGGTTATGGTCTGCCTTATCAAATGCCTTACTGAAGTCCAAGTAAACTATATCGATGGCATTCCTCTGGTCCACTAATTTTGTCACATTATCAAAGAATGCAATAAGATTAGTCTGGCATGATCTGTTTTTGACAAACCCATGTTGGCTTTTGGCTATTACTTTGTTTGCTTCTAGGTGTTTGCTAATTCGTTGCTTGATTATGTTTTGCAGAATCTTTCCTGGTATTGAGGTCAGGCTCATAGGTCTGTAGTTTCCTGGATCTGTTTTTTCTCCTTTTTTGAAGATGGGAACCACATCAGCTCTTTTCCATTCTTCTGGTAGTTCCCCGGTGCTCCAGGATCTAATTCTCTTACCTTCACTAATCTACCCTAGTTATGTTTCCCCCCTTTATATCTCGCTCTTGAATATATACTTATATATTGGGCTGGTGGGATTTGAACTGCCAAATTGCAGGCAGCCAGCAGAAGTAGCCTGCAGTACTGCACTCTAACCATTGCGCCACCGAGGCTCAAAACTGGAACAAGAGAACAAATCAGGATTAATTTCCCCCCCTGATCGCTCTTGTAAAATTCGCTATTGCTCCTCGCCACCTATCTTTTCGTTTCATAGGATTTTCCAGTGTTTTTTGTTTCATAATTGGCATTTTACAGATAGTCCTCGACTTACAACATTCCTTCAGTGACCGTTCGACGTTACAGTGGCACTGAAGTGATTTAGGCCCGTTTTTCACACTTCTACGACCGTTGCAGCATTTCCCCATGGTCATGGGATCAAAATTCAGCCAATTCTCGGCAACTGACTCACATTTATGACGGTCACAGTGTCCGGTGATCCTCCGTTGGCGACCTCCTGACAAGCGAAGTCAAGGGGGGGAAGCCAGATTCACTTAACACCCGTTAATAATGTTTAATTTTAATATATTATCATTTTAAGATTAGAGAATTGATATTAATGTGAAGGATGCTGTTAATGCTGAAAGCTGATGCACAGAGATATTTGTTCCCAGGTGACACACTGTTTGAGGAAAGATGGAATGCTTGTATGTTGAGAAATCAAAAACTTTTTATCAAAGAAACCAACAGTGGTTCGCTGAACAAATGCAGTGATTCGCTTAACAACGAGGGCAAGAAAGGTCATACAACGGGACGTCTTCGTGGGGCAATCCGCTTGGTTCCACACAAAACCGCGTTTGACTAAAGCGCGCTCGACGAAACCGCGTAGCTGACGTCATCACAGGGCGACAACGCGGAGACAGAAGCACGCTGTAAACGCTAAACCTAAAATTAACCCCTAAACCTAAACCTAACCCCCCTAAACCTAATCCTAAACCTAACCCTTAACCTAACCCTAAACCTAATCCTAACCCTTAACCTAACCCTAAACCTAACCCTTACCTTAAGTTGAATCGGCTTGCTTTCAAAGCGCTATTTGAAGCGCCCTTCTTTCTCCGCGCTCGCTGTTGTCGCCCTGTTGATGATGTCAGCGACGCGGTTTAATCGGGCGCGCTTTAGTCGAGCGCGGTTTTGTCATGCCACAGATCCGCTTAACAGTGTTAAATCAGGGGCTCAACGACGGTCATAAGTCAAGGAGTGCTTGTACTGACAAAATGCCCAGGGGGTGTATGTGACTGTCTTGCCTTTCGTACTTCAATTCTAGAGCCGAGGTGGCGCAGTGGTTAGGGTGCAGTACTGCAGGCTACTTTAGCTGACTGCTATCTGCAGTTCGGCAGTTCAAATCTCACCGGCTCAGGGTTGACTCAGCCTTCCATCCTTCCGAGGTGGGTGAAATGAGGACCCAGACAGTGGGGGCGATATGCTGACTCTGTAAACTGCTTAGAGAGGGCTGAAAGCCCTATGAAGCGGTATATGTCTAACTGCTATTGCTATTGCTAATTCTTTCTCCGTCTGTCTTCAGTTACCCTGATTTTTTTTTCCATGAAAAAACGTAAGGACAGTTCTTCTCTTCGGTTCTCTGGCAGGGGTGCTACTTTTACGTCAATCCGGGGTCTGCTGGAGAATTTTCCCCTATCCTGGAGAAAACTATCCACTTCCCAACTTTTCTGCCCACACATTTAATGGAGATAAACAGCTGCTACGTATTCTCTAAATCGGTGTTGACTGCAGGCCCTCCTATTTCTTAATGTATAAATACTGGAAATGCAGCTGAGATCTTCCCTTGGCTCACCAAACAGAATCACAGATGGAAGGAAGGACAGCAGCCAACGGCTCCATCCAACTGTAACGCTCGTCCCTCCTCATTTCCCACCATTTGACGTTCAGCTTACTTAGACGGTTCTCTTGTCCATGGTTAAAGTGGGTGGAAAAATCCCAAACACATCACTGAATTCTTCGCCTTCTACTTCTGACTTGCTATCTTGCACACTTTTTTCTTTCTTTTTTGCTATGATGGGTCCTGTTTGTTTTGCTTCTTGGTTAATAGCACTTTCAAAAAAAATCCAGGCTATGTCCTCCTAACGTGATTTCTTGCAGGATCTATCTATCTATCTATCTATCTATCTATCTATCTATCTATCTATCTATCTATCTATCTATCATCTATCTATCATCTATTTATCATCAATCTATCATCTATCATCTATCTATCATCTATCTATCTATCTATGCATCCATCCATCTATCATCAATCTATCTATCATCAATCAATCCATCATCATCTATCTATCTATCTATCTATCTATCTATCTATCTATCTATCTATCTATCTATCTATCTATCTATCATCAATCCATCCATCATTACCTATCTATCTATCCATCCATCCATCCATCATCTATCTATCTATCTATCTATCTATCTATCTATCTATCTATCTATCTATCTATCTATCTATCATCTATCCATCATCAATCCATCCATCCATCATCATTACCTATCTATCTATCCATCCATCCATCCATCCATCCATCATCTATCTATCTATCATCAATCTACCTACCTACCTACCTACCTACCTACCTACCTACCTACCTATCATCTATCTATCTATCTATCTATCTGGGTAAAGGTTCCCCTCGCACATATGTATTAGTCATTCCCGACTCTAGGGGGTGGTGCTCATCTCCGTTTCAAAGCCGAAGAGCCAGCGCTGTCCAAAGACGTCACCGTGGTCATGTGGCCAGCATGGCTAAATGCTGAAAACGCACAGAATGCTGTTAATTTCCCACCAAAGGTGGTTCCTATTTTTCTACTTGAATTTTTTACCTGCTTTCAAACTGCTAGGTTGGCAGAAGCTGGGACAAGTCACGGGAGCTCACTCCGTTTCGCGGTGCTCAGGATTCGAACCGCCAAACTGCCAACCTTTCTGATCGACAAGTTCAGTGTCTCAGCCACTAAGCTACCACGTCCGACTTTATATATATATATGCTCTTAAAACAATCCTGTTTTAATTTTCCTCCACTTGAATACATCCAGTGAAAACAGAAGCAGTCCTCAACTTATGGCTACAAGTCATGAAATGGGCTGGTTTTGCCGAAAACCAGAAGCGAATGCCAGTTTTCCACAAAAAAAAATAATAATAATAAAACAAGTTCACAGGACTGTGGGATGCTGCAAATGGCTGTCAGTGCCTTGTTGAGTTAATAAAACGGTCGTTCAGCGAATCTGGTTTGTCCGAAGGTTGCAAAATATGATCACGCACCGCGACACTGCAACCGTTGTAAACATGAAGCCACATCTCTGAATTTTGATTGCATTGAAACAGACATGATGCAAAGCATCATAAGTCGCTTTCTTCAGTGCCCTTGTAACTTCAGTCACTCAATGAACTGTTGTGAGTCGAGGACTCTGTGTTATATTACTTCTGCTCACTGCCGGCTGCCTGCAGTTTGGCAGTTCGAATGTCATGAGGCTCCAGGTTGACTCAGCCTTCCGTCCTTCTGAGATGGGTAAAATGAGGACCCACATTGTTGGGGGCAATAGAATGACTCTGTAAACCGCTTAGAGAGGACTGTAAAAGCACTGTGAAGTGGTATGTAAGTCTAAGTACTATTGGGAAGGAAGGAAGGAAGGAAGGAAGGAAGGAAGGGAGGGAGGGAGGGAGGGAGGGAGGGAGGGAGGGAGGGAGGGAGAAGGATGAAGGAAGGAAGGAAGGAAGGAAGGAAGGAAGGAAGGAAGGAAGGAAGGAAGGAAGGAAGGAAGGAAGGAAGGAAGGAAGGAAAAGTGGTGTTGCAGTGGTTATAATGCAAGCTAACTCTGCCCAAGGCTAGGAAGTTCGATCCTGATGGGCTCCAGGTTGACTCAGCCTTCCGTCCTTCCGAGGTGGGTCAAATGAGGACCCAGATGGTTGGGGGCAAAAGGCTGACTCTGTAAACCGTTTAAAAAGGGCTGGAAAGCATTGTGAAGCAGTATATACAGTATGTCTAAGTGCTATAGCTGTCTGCCTGTCTATCTATCATCAAGAGCCATGGTGGTGCAGTGGTTAGAATGCAGTACTGTAGGCTAATTCTGCCCACTGCTAGGAGCTTGAATCTGACCAGCTCAAGGTTGACTCAGCCTTCCGTCCTTCCGAGGTGGATCAAATGAGGACCCAGATCGTTGAGGACAAAATGCTGACTCTGTAAACTGCTTAGAGCGGGCTGGAAAGCAGAATGAAGCCATATATAAGTCTAAGTCCTATTGCTAAGTGCTATCACCGGCACGTATTGTGGTTTTTTTTTGCCTTTTGCAAATTCCTAATTATGGACCGTTGGCTTTTATTGCAACCAGTTTCCAGTTTTTAGCAATCCTTTCTTGCACTGCTGTAGCAGTTAGCCTTACGTCAGTTGGGAAGGGGGGGGAGAACCTTTGCAACCCTTCAGTTCCAAGTAATAACAGGAATCGCTGTATGTGATTAGTTATGACTTCTTGGGGAAAGAAAAAGAGAGAGAAAGGGGTCCTTTTAAACTAAACAGATGGAAGCCATTATCAACTAGCCGAAATGGAGCACGCTGATATACCGTTACACCCATTCAAAACGACGCCCATCATGATCTGCAGGGATGGTTATTGACCGGCCTAGAATTCCACCTTAACGGTTCTCCGAGGAAATCAGTTGTGGCTTCACAGCAGAGATTCCATCTCCTCCGCTTCGGGGAAATGTTTTAATTGTGCAACGATTCTGATCTGTGTATCTTGGTCCTTTCAGTCCCCGTCCCCCCCGGCGAGGGAATCTGAGAGTTAAGATGCAGGCCATCGAAAATCCAGCGTAAAGGCTGGCCAGTAACTTTCAAAAGCAGCCAAGGCAAATTATAACGTGTTGCAGGAACCGATCTGAGTCGGTCACAGGGACCGGAGGTTTATTCTTCCGAGCTTTTGGGCTCGTGGCTGGAACCCATCCTCAGGGATCTTCCCTCTTCTCCAGAATATGGGCTGTTCTACCCTTTGTATTTATACGGTTTCTGGCTGTGAATAGGCTTAAGTTGTTAACTAGGGTGTTGATGGCTGGATATTAAGGTGTTAGTTGTTGGTTCCTTGTGTCTGCCACACCCTCCAGCTTCTAGGTAGATGCGGATTAATAGAATTGGAAGGGACCTTGTAGGTCATCTAGTCCACCCTACACAATTTCTGACAGATGGCTGTTCCATCTCTTCTTGATGCTTTCAGTGATGCTTTCCCACAACTTCCGAAGGCAACTTCTGTTCCATGGGTTGATTGTTCTCACTGTCAGGAAATTCCTCATTTCCAAGTTGAATCTCTCCTTGTTCAGTTTCCATCCATTATTCCTTGTCTGGCCTTCAAGTGCTTTGGAAAATAGCTTGATCCCCCTCCTCTCTGTGGCAGCCCCTCAGATATTGGAAGGCTGCTCTCCTGTCTCCCCTGGTCCTTCTCTTCACTAGACTAGCCATGCCCAGTTCCTGCTACCGTCCATCGTATGTTTTAACCTACAGTCCTCTCATCATCCTGCTTGCTCTTCTCTGCACTCTTTCTAGAGTCTCAACCTCTTTTTATAGTGTGTTGACCAAAACTGGATGCAGTATTCTAGGTGTGGGATATTTGGCTAATTGTAGATTAAGAGGGGGGGGGGGGATCTTCTCCCGCAACATTTATGAGGGTCAAGAGGGGAAAAAGGGAAAAAAAAACAATAAAAAACAAGCGGTGCAAATCAACAGGGCAGGGCATTCAGAGAGTATTCAGATCCCTTTTGTCAATTTTGTTATGCTGCAGCCCGATTCTACAGTTGTTAAAATTTCATTTTTCTTCTCATTAATCTACACTCAGTATACCCCTACAATGACAAATTGAAAAAAAAAGAATGTTAGAAATGCCTGTACGTTTATGAAAAAGAAAACACTTTCTGAATGCATTGTACTTGGTAGGCCAGTGGTAAATCAGCACTCGTACCGACTGGAAAGGGCCCGTTTCCCAGGCTTCAATCATTTCTCTTGCTATTTTTGCCCCTGCTCGGCCAACAATCATGGTAGCAATAGCAAGAGCACGTAAGACTTCTATACCACTTCACAATGTTTTTACAGCTCTCTCTAAGGGGTTTAAGGAGTCAGCCTCTTGCCCCCAACAATCTGGGTCCTCATTGTACAGGCTTCAGAACAACGGAAGGCTGAGTCAACCTTGCACCTGGTGAGATTCAATCTGCCAAATTGGTGGCAGTCAGCAAAAGTAGCCTGTGTCAGGCCTGCAATTATATTCCTTTCAGAATTTTGGCCTGCCACACTTTCTCTTATTTCATTATGCTGTTTCATTAGTATAGTTGATGGGAGGGGGGAACAGACAGGAGTAGGATTGTGGAATGTATTGTTTTCATTCTTGTCTAGAGGCCAAGGTCATCTTTTGTCTCCGCACTTTTACACCTGACCGGAAGCAGCTGGGTGTGAGACGCCAGCGTGGAAGAAGATTGGACCATGTGATGGATTGTGGGTGTGGGGACAAGATCATGAACTTTTAACTGGGTGGAATTGTGATGTAATTTCCAGTATTGGGATTAAAACAGATGTGCTAATATGTCTGCTTTATTAAATTGGAACTTTAAGGATCGTTTTGCCTTGGACTCTGATTTAATTCTACATGATACTTGGAACGCTGACAGCCTGCAGTACTGCATTCTAACCACTGCGCTGTAGCAGCTCTACAATCATGGTAGCTGTAAAATGGAATGTAGGTCTTTGCTCGTTGCAATGTGAGATCTCCTCATTCATTCACTCACGTTCTCACAATCTGGTGGCTACTTCCCTCCCAGGTAGTCCCAGGGGAAATCCACGTAGGGAATCGGCTAAATCACGCTTAAAAGTTAATTCATGCTACCAGTGGAACTATCTGACGATAGTCCTTGTTTGCCTTAACATTTCTGATCCTGGTGTTCTTAGTTCAAACCAATAATTGGTTCAAATAAAGAACAACAGGTTAAACTGAGCCTCCCGCTTCATATTCTTGTATGGCCTTTAGCTGCCCAAGTTGGCACCAAATGTGGCCATAATAAGCAAAGAATGATTGAACATATAAATGGACAAGGCTTCTGGTATAGAAATCCCACAGCTATGTGATGATAGAATAGTACAGAAGGTCCTCATTTCACAACCACTTGTTCAGTGACCATTCAAACTTGTGATGGCATTCTGCAAGTGGTCCTTATGACCAATTCTCAAAGTTTCAAAGTGCCCCTGCAGACGCACTGTTGTGATCTGGCACAACAACCAACCTGGATTTCTACTCATGATTGTGATTTACAATTTTTCCTGTTGGCTTCCCACAAAGTCACTGGGGAAGCAGGTCAGGAAGTCAGTCGAGGGCAGGTGAGACCTTTAACGACCCGTAATGATCAGCTTAATGGGACTACCGTAACTGCTGTCGCTAAAGTGTATGGCCATGCGATGTCATGCTTAAAACCGCATTGCTTAGCCATGGAAATTCCAATAGCTCAGGGTTGAAATGAGGTGCTTTCTGAGCATGGTGGTTTTCTTGCAGACATTTCGTTACCCAAGTGGGTAACATCATCAGTTGAAGGGAGGAGGGAAGAGGAGAAGGAAGACTATGGGTCCTTGGTGCTCTCTGAGCATGGTGGTTTTCTTGCAGACGTTGCATTACCCAACTAAGTAACATCATCAGTGCTAGAAGGGATTGGAGTTTGCAGAGAAGGAGGAAACTATGACCTCCTTGGGTCTCTTTCTGAGCATGGTGGTTTTCTTGCAAACATTTCATTACCCAACTGTTCTGACCCCTCTCCGTACGGTGAGGCACGCCGACACAAGATTACTGCTAGAGAATTTATTCACAGTAAATTAACACACCGACAAGACTTTGGCAGCAACTGAGACTTCCACAGATAAGAAATACACACGAGAGCTTCTCCAGCTTTACTATATTAGTTGAATCCTGCAAACAGCCTCCTCCCAAAGTATCTCCTTATATACTCTCTTGGGAGGGGCCTAATCACAACCACCTGGGTCCAATTATCTCCTTTGTCTCCTTAATTGCTGCCGGTGTTTATCCGCCCGTCTCTGCCGGGCATCCGGGACCCTCTGAACCTCATCACTGCTCAAAGGCCTGACGTCTTCACCACTGCTCCAGGGCCTGATGTCATGGGCACACTCCCTTTGGCTTTCACCGCTGCTCCATGCCTCAGGCGCCTCCTGGTGGCCAACCAGCCTCTCTGGTCCCTGCTCAGAGTCTGAACCCTGTCCAGGGTCCTCCACATCTTCCAGAGCCGACTCATAGGGCCCCTCGCTATCGGAGTCTGTTTGCAGCTCCAACGGCTCCTGCTGGGCCACAACACCCAACTAGGCAACATCATCAGTGCTCTGATAATGATGATCAACACTGATGATGTTACCTAGTTTCCGTAATGAAACATCTGCAAGAAAACCTCCATGCTCAGAGGGAGCACCAAGGACCCCTCCATGGAAATTCCAATCTCAATTACCGTCATTAAGCGAGGACTTCCTGCAACAGCCTCCTCCCTCTCAACCTCCACTCTTCCCATCCAGAAGGGTAACTTGCTTAGAACGAACATACCTGCGCAATATTTTTGTTCAAAAGGAAGACACCGTAATCAAACTGTAGTTTCTCTCCTCCTTTTAGATAGAGCGGAAATCTGAAACAAAAAAAAAAAAGGGAAGTGTGAATAAATCCTAGTCATTTTTGCTGTCATCCCCTCAAATAAGGAAATCTGCAGGTGCACACTGAAAAAGAAATGACTTTATATATGGATATGTTTATGCCTGCAGGTGTTTTTAGGCTTCCTCCTGCAGAATTTCCAGGTAGCCATTAAGAGTGGTCTGGCCAGCAAGACTGCGGCCTACTACAACTAGTAGAATCTCTGGTGGGACACAAGAATGCCAAACCGCCTTTGGAGGCTGCTATGAGTGAGGAGGAAGAACAGCTGGGGCCTGTTCCAGGTGCACGTGTGCGCAGAGCAGTTAGGAGAGGAGAACAACGGAGGACAAGGAGTCGGCTCTGGAAGCAAGGCACACGTGGATGCAGAATGGGCCCTCCCTGTCTGGGGAATAAATAGAAGGAGAGGGGAGTGGTGGTCGTAGGAGACAACAGTTCTGGAGATGTTGCTCATTGTGTTTCGTGCATTGCCAGAACTGAGCCGAGGTGGCGCAGTGGTTAGGGTGCAGTACTGCAGGCCACTTCAGCTGACTGTTATCTGCAGTTCAGCGGTTCTAATCTCACCGGCTCAAGGTTGACTCAGCCTTCCATCCTTCCGAGGTGGGTGAAATGAGGACCCGAATTGCTGTTGGGGGTGATATGCTGACTCTGTAAACCGCTTAGAGAGGGCTGAAAGCCCTATGAAGCGGTATATAAGTCTAACTGCTATTGCTATTAGAGCCGAGGTGGCGCAGTGGTTAAATGCAGCATGCAGGCTACTTCAGCTGACTGCAGTTCGGCTGTTCAAATCTCACCGGCTCAGGGTTGACTCAGCCTTCCATCCTTCCGAGGTGGGTGAAATGAGGACCCGAATTGTTGTTGGGGGCGATAGGCTGACTCTGTAAACCGCTTAGAGAGGGCTGAAAGCCCTATGAAGCGGTATATAAGTCTAACTGCTATTGCTATTGCTATTAATTTGCAGCCTTTCAGCTGGGAGCAATTATCACCAGGAACTGATAAGGTCTGTTGCTGCAATTAACTCCTTACAGGATTCTTGCTTGGAGTTTTCAGTGGCTGAATGCAATTAATTCACAGGAGATAAATAAAGAGGAGGGTTTTCCCTGACAAGGAGTCCGTTTCTCGCTTCGGCTAAGACTGGGTCAGAACAGAGCCGTCCGCAAACCAGAAAGGTAAAACAGGTTTTATATAGACATAAATGTAGGAAACCCCCACCATCAATTTAGGGATATAAAACAGGGGTCCCCGACCTTTGTGGCTTGGGGACCCGGTGAGGGGGGCTGGGAGGGGAGCTGTCCATGTATGTGCTGGCCACTCTTGCAAATCAAGCTGCTTGCGTGTCCCATCATCATCTTCTTTTAATGACCCCATAATCCCTTACGGGGTGTAGTCTGGGCAACTGAATGGAGCTAAGTGTTGACTGGCCAGATGCCCTTATTATCGCCAATGCGGAGTTATATTCAACAGATATATTCTCAACGTGCCCAGAGAGAGAAATATCTACCTCTACCTGGGATCAAACTCACAGCCTCCTGGTTGTGAGGCGAGAGCTGCACCCCTAGGCCATCGTACCACGCTGCCCGTGTGTCATATAATGGGGTGAAATTCACTTAACAACTGTCTCACTTAGCAACCAGAAGCTTGGGGCTCAATTGTGGCCGTACGCTGAGGACTACCTGAACAATAAAACGCAGCATCAGGTTCTTGGACGATGATCAACAATCTCAGCTAAACTATCCAACCCAGAATCAGAAAAGAAGCTGAAATATTGGACCGACTTCCTAACATCTTGTCTTAAAAATGATGCATTTTTGTCCAAAGAGTTTCTCAGGCTGAAATATTAGAAACAGAACACGTGAAAGCTTAGATCACTACACAACTATGTAGTGAAGTCACTAGAACTAAGCTGCCTCAGTTTGATGCATATGAGAATATTCTCATTTTGTGGATAACAACACCCTGTTGGCAAAAACGGTGATTTATTACACCTCAGTAGACCACAGCTTAAAAATACAAGAAATTGTGCCCAATTTTTTTTTTGGCTTTTCTATTAAGCAATCAGCTAAGGATTCTTCCACAATCATTCTTGAGAGCCCTCCCAGCCATAACTGCGGGGAAAAAATAATAACATTTGGAACCAAAGAGTTTCTTTTCACCTATTCGTCTTTTTGATTTTGTAACCCCTCTCCTTACACAAACACTTCCAAAAAGCATTCGACCCTCCACTTAATAGCATATGCTGTTGCTCAGTGCATCTCAGTGGGGGCGCAATGGTTAGAATGCAGCCTTGTAGGCAAACTCTGCCCATTGCCAGGAGTTTGATCCTGACCAGCTCAAGGTTGACTCAGCCTTCTGTCCTTCCAAGGTTGGTAAAATGAGGACCCAAATTGTTGCGGGGCAATAGGCTAACTCTGTAAACCGTTTAGAGAGCCGGGGTGACTCAGTGGTTAGAGTGCAGTATTGCAGGCTAGTTCAGCTGACTGTTAGCTGCAGTTCAGCAGTTCAAATACTCACCAGGCTCAAGGTTGACTCAGCCTTCCATCCTTCCAAGGTGGGTAAAATGAGGACCCAGATTGTTTAGGGCAAGAGGGTGACTCTGTAAACCACTTAGACAGGGCTGGAAAGCAGTGTGGAGTGATATATAAGTGGAAGGAAGGAAGAAAGGAAGGAAGGGGAGGAGGGAGGGAGGGAGGGAGCTATGGTGGCACAGTGGTTAGAATCTAGGAGTTCGATTCTGAACGGCTCAAGGTTGACTCAGCCTTCCATCCTTCCAAGGTGTGTAAAATGAGGACCCAGATTGTTGGGGGGCAAGAGGCTGACTCTGTAAACCGTTTAGAGAGGGCTGTAAAAGCACCATGAAGCAGTCTCTCCCTCCCTCCCCCCCTCTCTCTCTACATACATACATACATACATACATATGTATTTAGTGCCACAACCCCTGGTATGCCCATATATTTATCAGCACAAATACAACACACACACACACACACGTGTGTGTGTGTGTGTGTATGTATGTGTGTGTGTATGTGTGTATGCATGCATGTATGTATGTATGTATGTGTGTGCATGCATGTATGTATGTATGTATGTGTGTGTGTGTATGGTCATATATATATCCAAGTGCAATAGCTGTTGCTATCTTGACTTGTCTGCTGTATAGTTTGACTTGTTCTCTGTATAATTTGAAAAAAAAGAAACCTGCAATGTATATTTTATCAGGTGAGTCAAATGTTAACTGTTAAAACAAAGCTAAAACAATGTATTCTTGTTTTAAAGAGAAAATCCTCTTCAGCTTAAAAACAAAAATGCTATCTCGGGTTCTCAATTATAAAAATATTTACAGGTAAGCCTTCAATTTACAAGTTCATTTAGTGACCGTTCAAAAGTTATAACGGTGCTGGAATGACTGTTTTTCCATACTTACGACAACGGCAGCAGTCCCATGGTCAGGTGATCAAAATTTGGACATTTGGCAACTGACTCATATTTATGACGGCTGCAGTGTCGCTGAGCCATGTGGTCGCTTTTTGCAATCTTCAGGCAATTAAAGTCAATGGGGAACGAGGCTAATTAAAAACTCTGCTCCTTACTTAACAACGGCAGAGATTCACTTAACAACTGAAGGGACAGGGAAGGTCGTAAAATGAGGCAAAATCCACTTAACAACCACCTCGCTTAACAGAAATGTTGGGCTCAATTGTGGTCGTAAGTTGAGGACTACCAGTGTTGTTAAATTCTGTGGCTTGTAAACTTTATATTCCAAGGCATCAATTTCATAGGTGCCAAAAGGCCAGTGACTATGTTTATAGCAGTTTCTTAACCTTAGCAACTTTAAGTAGTCTGGACTTCAACTCCCAGAATTCCCCAGCCAGCTAGGCTGGCTGGGGAATTCTGGGAGTTGATGTCCAGACCTCTTTAAAGTTGTCAAGGTTGAGACCCCTGGTGACATCTGCCTTTAATCCAAACTACTGTACTTTTTTCAAAAGTGTAAAACACCGAATTGTTTTTTAAACACCTGCCGTCTGTTTCTAATCTCCCATTAAAATAAAATTTTAAAAAATGTGGTTTATAAGGGAGCCTGATTTTTCTTCTAATCAAACGTTCTGCTTGCGTTTCAAACTGAACCTGGAAAAGCCCCAGAGGAGACAAACGCAAAAAGAAAAAAGAGGCTCGGACGAAGAAGCCTCGAGTAAAAATATATATATATATATATTTCGCCGGCTCACGTTCTCTCAACGCAGAACGGCTTAAGCCTCGATTCACGGAGAAGTCCAAATCGTGAAAAACGATCCTTTCCAACCGAAATCGTTTGATTAAGCATAATGGCTGGGCAATTTTGTGCATTGCACATTAAACAAGCGGGGGCGGTGGGGGGGAATAAAATGTTGCAGGCCTTGGATTCTGGCACTCTTTCCTTCCACCCCTTACAACTCTGGTTAAGATCACGGGAAAGGAAGAGGATGGAAGATTACAATGGAGCAATCAGCCACATCTCAAGCTGTTGCCCTACTGCCCTTCTTCCCATGAGGATCTAATGGAAGGAAAATAAAAAAAGGATTTTTTTCCCCGCCCTTCTCCTAACTTGTTTTTTCAACTTGACTCCTTTCATCAGCCTCTTCCCTCACACCAGATTTCTAGGATTTCATCCTATTCTAGTTTTAGAGTCGTTACGCTGCCAAAAACTTGAAATTAAGAGAGTGGAGGCCTTTGAACTCTGGTGCTGGAGGAGACTCCTGCATTGAGTCCCTTGGACTGCAAGGCCATCCAACCGGTCAGTCCTAGAGGAGATCAACCCTGACTGCTCTTTAGAAGGCCGGTTCCTGAAGAGGAGACTCAAAGACTTTGGCCACCTAATGAGAAGGAAGGACTCCCTGGAGAAGAGCCTCATGCTGGGAACTATGGAGGCCAAAGGAAGAAGGGGACGGCAGAGAAGAAGATGGCTGGATGGAGTCACCGAAGCAGTCGGCGTGAGCTTGAATGGACTCCAGAGGATGGTAGAGGGCAGGAAGGACTGGAGGAATGTTATCCGTTATCGCGATGGGTCGGACACGACTTTGTAACTAACAACAACAACAACGCTGCCGGAAAGATGTACGGACAGCATGCATTTATGGGATTTCTTTTCAAATTTCTGGAGGAAAAAATAACAATGGTGCAAGCCCACAACAAATTTCCTCTCCCAAGTCCTGAGTTTCATAGCTTCCTTTTGTCAGGGTTCCAACAGGTGCCCTAATTAAATCATGAGCCTCAAGCCAAGCTTCAAAATAAATCCAGTTATTTATTAGGAGCTTCATGTAGGCATGTTCCTAAGTGAAGCCAGCTCTGACCCCACATAATTTACGGCCCCAATCATGACCCTGTTTCACCCACCCACCCCCTTCCAGAGTGTGTCATCAATCACATTTGCCAAAGGGGGCAATTTCACAGGTTGTAGAGATCACTCCCCTCCGGCCTCTTGTAAGTAAACCTGGGATACAGCCTTGAGGGATACAAGTCTGGAATGTGCATCTGTCTTTTGCTGCCATGTTGTTTCATCGGTTTCCCATCACCCCCTTTCCTATGGCAACTCGAGAGCAGAGCAGGGGTGCTTCGCGAGTTGACACCTTTCTTCTAACATTCCTACGAATGGATTTCCAGAGAAAAATTGCAGACTACAGGAACCATTTGCACCACTCAGGCGACCCTGAGGACACAGGTCAACCTCCAAGGGCTTCAACAGCCCTCTAAAAGGATGCAAATGACCAGCTGTCTGCAAGGAGTGTCAATCCTTCCATTCCCTCACCATCCTGTCGGAGCTGAAGAAGCTTCCCGGATGAGAAGCAAAACGTCTTCAAAAGAAAAAGCAAGGAAGTCCAGGGGCCTCCTGAAAAAGGGGACAGCCAGGACTTGGATGATGGAGAATCTCTGCAGATTTTTTTAATAGGACATCTAGTGAATATTATAGATGGGGCAAATCAGAAGCAGCTGTTTTACCATGCTCTAGGACAGTGTTTCTCAACCTTGGCAACTTGAAGATGTCTGGACCTCAACTCCCAGAATTCCCCAGCCAGCGAACGCTGGCTGGGGAATTCTGGGAGTTGAAGTCCAGACATCTTCAAGTTGCCAAGGTTGAGAAACACTGCTCTAGGAGAACGAGACAGTCAACTTCGTTTCAACAAGGAGGTCTTGGCAATAGCTTTCCGAACGTGCTACTTGCAGGAACCTGGAGAGGTTTTTTAATTCTCCTCTTAAAAAAAACCCCGACAAGCAAGAATAAAGTGTGTTTTACTGACTACTGTTTAAGACTTCTGTACCTATTCCCAAAGGTCTTGTGTTTCCTGTGGCTTCAACACTGCTAGAAATTTCACGAGGCCTCAGAGCTTCGCTTCTAGCCCGTTAAAGACAACATGGTTAAGTTGCCTTCAACGAGGGGGGGGGGGAGAGAATGCAACTGAACTGCAGGTGTTGAGCTCGGGGTGTGTGTGTCTTCTTGGAGAGTAAGTACCACTAACAAAACTATCAACAAGCTGTTAGTCGCCTGGAATCGCGTCTGGCCAGATGGGTGGCATAAAAGTTTGATAAATCAATCGAGGGAGAAGACACTCCTGGATAAGTTAAAATGGTTTTGACATGGGATTTATTTATTTTTTAACCAGGGGTGTCAAACTCAAGGCCCATGGGCCATATCCGGCCCACGGGGTGCTTAAATCCAGCCTGCGGGGCCACCCTGGAAATATCAAAGAAGCGGCCCGTGGTGTCTCTGGCAGTTGAAATGGGCGGCATGCAGGCCCCTGGGCCTTGTTTCTACCCTTTATGGCCTCCTGCAGCTGTCAGGCCTGCAGCCATCTTTTATTTTGGGTCTTTGGCCTGCCACACTTTCTATTTATTAGGCATTTTCTATGGTGGGAAAATGGGAGGGGGGGGGATTGTATGGAGTTAGATGATATGCAGCCATAACAACATTCTTTCTAGAAAACCAAGGTCATCCTTTGTCTTTGCACCTCTGCACCTGACCGGAACTGAATGGGTGGAATCTGCCAGCGTGGCAGTGGGAGATTGGACTATGGGATGGACTTGTGGGTGTGGGGGGCAAGATCTTGAATTTTCAACTGGGTGGGGGAAACTGGGAAGCTTTCACAGATTCGGGTTTTCCCAGCTGTGCCAACACGGCTCTCTTCATAAAGTGGAACTTTGAGCAATACTTTGCCTTGGACTCTGATTTACTTTTGGATGCTGTTAGGGGTATCTCCGCTGGGAGACAGAAAGTAGCGCAGCGGAATGTACAGCTAGAGAGAAGGAACGTTGCTAGTAGAAGTAAAAACACACGAATAGAGTCTCAGACACTGCCAGTAAAAACAAGTAGCTTTAGTACTACTAATAGCTTCACAAGCAGTGATAGTAGGTATTCGTCCAAACACAATTCAAAGAACAAACAATTGCTTACAGTTGCAGTTCATGTTCCAGTCATCAAGCGAGCAAGTAGTTATGAAGCATAGGACAAGCAGAGAGAGTGAGCTTTCTGACTCCCTCTTATTGCAAAGTTAATTGCAGCTGATTGTAAAGTTAATTACAGCTGATAAGTACATTCACCCATTTAAAGCAACATCGACCATTTATTATTGTATACGAATCTATATTTCCTTCCCAACACTAGGAGAATACTCCCAACAGATGCTATTTGGAACCCTGACATCAACACTCCACCGGCCCCCAAAACGGGCCTGAAAATGGGCTGCACGCAACCCGTTTTCAACCGGCAAAGTGCTGCAGGAGGCCATGAAGGGTGAAAATGAGGCGCAGGGGGCTGCTTGTGGACCCACCGACCCTGTTTTGGCCAGCAGAGTGCTGCTGGAGGCGGTCATCCTGTCTATCCCCCTGCCCCCACCAGCCCACAGAGGAGAACTACAATGCTGATCCGGCTCTCGAAGAAATCCAGTTTGACACCCCTGTCTCAGACCAAGACTAGGCGAAGACCCCTTCAACAAAAACGAAGCCTTTAGCTCTCAATCCTTACAGACGCTCAAATCGGATCAGTTACCATTCTTGAACCTTGGTCAATCGGCCTAATTATCCACGAAGATCGAGGAAGAGTTTAATTTGAAGTTTACGAGAAACTGACATGTGTCCTACTCGGAAGGTCGCTGAGGTTAGAATGACCGAAACACCAAATCTGGATTCGCTTGCAAACCACTCTAATTCCTGATCAGTGGGGCTGATAGGTGAGTTGCTATTTAGATTAGTGAAGAGTTTTACATGCTGGGGTTAAGTGGGCCACAGAGATGTTAGTTTTGCTCTGATATATAACACCTGAGCAGCTCCGTTGTGGTTTATAATTCTCCTCCCAAGAAAAAAATCGGAACTACGGTGAGAATATCGCTAGCGTGGCCAAACACACAAGAGACGTTATAGTGTTAATTAAGGGAAGACTTGGATTGCCACTGAATTTTTTTCAATGAACTTAACCCGGATAAATTTAGACCAAGGAAGAAATTCCTTGCAAGGCACATGAAGGTTTGTTCCTCGCAGTCTGAGTCTCCTTCCAGTGCTTTTTTAAATTTTTTCTTTGCAAATTCCCAAGTGGGCTTCCGTGTGTTTTGAACACTGAGGCTAGGCTTCCATCTAGCCACTCTGCCATAAAGCCCATATTGGTGGAGGCCTGCAGTGATGGTGGTCTATCCTTCTGGAACTCTGACCATTTTCCAACCATTTGTCTGAAATGGCCTAAGGCCGGGATGGCGAACCAATGGCACGCGTGCCACAGGTGGCACGCAAAGCCATTTCTCAGGGCACGCGAGGCATTGCTCTGTCAGCTGGCCAGAGCGCATGTGTGCGCTGGCCAGCTGAGTTCACCCTTTTTTAAAGCCATTTTTCGCACTCCCCAGGCTCCAGAAGCTTTATAGGAGCCTCAAGAGGGAGAAAAGAGCCCCCCCCCCCCCCGGAGGGTTCAGGAGCTTCCCTAACCGGCCCTGTGGGCAAACAGGAAGTTCCGGAACGGACTTCTGGTTTGCTCGTAGGGCCGGTTTAAGCCCTCTGGAGGCTTCAGGGACCTTCAGAAGGTGTCCCTGAAGCCTCTGGAGGGCTTAAACCGACCCTACGAGCAAACCAGAAGTGACTTCCGGTTTGCTCGTAGTCTCCTTTTATGCCCTCTGGGGGCTTCAGGGACATCTTCTGAAGGTCCCTGAAGCCTCCGGAGGGCCTCCGGGGAGGCGGGGGTGCTCTTTTCACCCTCCCCAGGCTCCTATATAGCCTCCGGAGCCTGGGGAGGGCAAAAAAAGCATGCAAAAAATAGGGGGGGAGCGCCTCTCATGCACACTGGGGAGGTTGCATTATGGGTGCGCACGACCTCACTTATGGCACGCGAGCCAAACCCCTAATGCAATGCCCTCCCCACCATGCATATGCACACAACCCCCCTTGCATGCGATCTGGCCTCACTGAAGCCGCCAGACTTCCGGTAGGCCCGTTGGGCCGTTTTTCACCTTCCCCAGGCTTCAGGAAAGCCTCCAGAAGTTTGGAGAGGGCGAAAAACGTCCCAATGGGCCTACTGGAAGTCTGGAGTCTTCAGTGAGGCCTGTGTGCATGGGCGGAGGGGAGCACCGGGGGGTTGTGCACGTATGCGCGGGGGGGAGAGGGCATTGCAGTATGGGTGTGGTCCTCTGGTAGGCCGAAAATCAGTTGGCCAGCATGTGTATGGGCCCTGGAGATGACATAGGACAACGCCTCGTGTGCCCTCAGATATGGCTCCACATGCCACCTGTGGCACGCATGTCATAGGTTTACCATCACGGTTCTGTTCTATTCTATTCCATTCCATTCTCTATTCTATTCTCTATTCTATTCTCTATTCTATTCTCTATTCTATTCTATTCCATATTCTATTCCATTCTATTCCATTCCATTCTCTATTCTATTCCATTCCATTCCATATTCTATTCTGTATTCTATTCTGTATTCTATTCTATTCCATTCTCTATTCTATTCTATTCCATTCCATATTCTATTCTGTATTCTATTCTATTCCATTCCATATTCCATTCTGTATTCTATTCTATTCCATTCTCTATTCTATTCTATTCCATTCCATTCTCTATTCTGTTCCATTCCATTCCATATTCTATTCTGTATTCTATTCTATTCCATTCTCTATTCTATTCTATTCTATTCTATTCCATATTCTATTCTGTATTCTATTCCATTCCATATTCTATTCTGTATTCTATTCTGTATTCTATTCTGTATTCTATTCTATTCCATTCTCTATTCTATTCTCTATTCCATTCTATTCTATTCCATATTCCATTCCATTCCGTATTCTATTCCGTATTCTATTCTATTCTATTTTTAAGCCCAAAAAACCCCATATTATCCTTCAAGTATGTGGTGTCCCCTCCTTCTTCAAAATGAGAGTTAAAAAAAGATACTTACTCTCTTTCTTTCTCAGTCAGTTTGTCATTAATGTTATCTTTGATGGCCGACCGGGAGCCCTTGTGAATGATGGGATACCTGAGTGGTACTTGCAAGAAGTAGGAAATCATGGAGACCAGGTGAGCCGTATAGCCCAGAGCGACGGCAATGCTCCCATCATCCTTTGCTGTAAAGAAGAGCAAACAAGAGCACACGCCGTTCAGTCCATCTGACCAATTCAAGCTTTCAGAGCGGGACCCACAGTTGTGCTCTCCAGATTTTGGGATTCGTTCTTAATTGAGGGATTTAGATTATATTTGTGGGCCTTCGAATCAGAGCTGAGTCCAGCCAGACTGCCTGGACAAATCCTTGCAGTTTTCCAGGCAAGATTTTGGAAGCTGTTTGCCATTGTTTGCTTCCTAGGGCAGGGAGGAAGCGACTGGCCCAACTGTCTTTCATGCCTTGGGTGGGACTAGAACTCACAGTCTCCTAGTGATCTGCCCAAAGTCACCCAGCCAGTTTACATGGCTAAGTCAGGACCAGAACTCACAATCTCCTAGTGATCTGCCCAAAGTCACCCAGACTAGAACTCACAGGCTCCTAGTAATCTGCCCAAAGTCACCCAGCCAGTTTACATGCCTAAGTCAGGACTAGAACTCACAGTCTCCTAGTGATCTACCCAAAGTCACCCAGCCAGCTTACATGCCTAAGTCAGGACTAGAACTCACAGTCTCCTAGTGATCTGCCCAAAGTCACCCAGCCAGTTTACATGGCTAAGTCAGGACTAGAACTCACAGTCTCCTAGTGATCTGCCCAAAGTCACCCAGCCAGCTTACATGCCTAAGTCAGTACTAGAACTCACAATCTCCTAGTGATCTGCCCAGTCACCCAGCCAGTTTACATGGCTAAGTCAGGACTAGAACTCACAGGCTCCTAGTGATCTGCCCAAAGTCACCCAGCCAGTTTACATGCCTAAGTCAGGACTAGAACTCACAGGCTCCTAGTAATCTGCCCAAAGTCACCCAGCCAGTTTACATGCCTAAGTCAGGACTAGAACTCACAGGCTCCTAGTGATCTGCCCAAAGTCACCCAGCCAGCTTACATGCTTAAAGTGGGATTAGAAGTCATAGGCTCCTAATGATCATCCCAAGATCACCCAGCTGGCTTTCAGGACTAGAACTCCCAGTCTCCTGGTTTTCTAGTCCAATGCATTCATCACTACCGGTTTAATTGAGGTATACGGAAGTCAAAACAAGAGTGCTTCAATAAGAGAAAGAATTTGAGCTGGATAAAAGGATTGCAGATGGCAATTTTCATGCCCAGCACTGCTTTTAATTTCACTCAAAATTAGCCCTTTTGTGTAGCACCTTTCCCCAAATACCTCCTGTCCAGGGAAAGCATCCTTCATGGCCAAAACAGCGGTCCCCCACCTGGCCACATCCCCCACTAGCTCACAATCTCCTTCATCTTCCTTGGAAACTCCCCATTTCTCCTCTTCCTTTTTCTACTTTTCCTTTTTTTTTCTACACAGAAAACTCAGGTTTATGGAAGACAGAAGGATGTTAGTGGAGGAACTAACTTATCGTCTATGCGTCTGAGTTTTTTGTATAGAAAAAAAAATCATTTTCTGGGGCAAACCTTAAAAGACATTACAATTTTTACTTGTACAAATTTGTGTCAAGGTTTTTTGGTGACAAGAGACAACACAGGAAACCTTAAGAAAAGAGATATTAGATTAAAAAAATATGATTTAGAGCAAGAGGGGAGGGGAGGGAGTTGTTAGTTCAAAGACCTTTGATTTTATGGATTAACTTTATCCTCTGGGGTTCAAATCTGTGTTTTCCATAGCCTCGTTCCTTTAATTCTTTCCCTCTCCAAAATATATTAAAAAAAGATGAAAGCAACTCTCCCTCAATGCAATCTGATTTCATTTTCCTCTCCAAAATTTTTAACCATACTGTGGGACAATTGAAGAGTTTGTAAAAATATTAACAGCCTCACAGGCACTATCAAATAGCAGCCTTAAGAAACAGTATCCAGCTGTTGAGGAATATCAAGATGGTTTCCTTTCTCTCAGTTTTATCCTCTCCTTTTGCTCAAGTCCAATTCATAAAACGTGCCACATAATGCTAAGATCGTGCCGTTGTTTTGCAGGTTTCTTCGCGATTTGGGCAATATGGCTTTGAAAACAGGAGTAAAATGCTTCAAGAATACTGTTCCAGGACTGAATCTACTCCAAGCTACTCACAATTTTCTAGTGCGGCATTTTGCAATCATGGCAAGAGGTTGATTGAAGAGGTGTGGACTTCAATGCCCAGAATTCCCCAGCCAGCAATTTTTTTTTGGTCTCAACAACAACAACACAGTTTTAACAGAACCGGGGGGGGGGGGGGTTGTTGGCCTATTCCATTGCACAAAATGAGATCACAAAACGAGAAGGTAAAATCCCCAGTTACCTTGGAAGTTTTCAGAATTGGGCAGCTTCACTCCACAAATAAAATAATGTTCTTGATCGTTCTGCGGATTGAATGGCAGAAAGTGAAGTTGTATCAGGGCCATGTTGATAAAACTCCCGATTCTGACAGCAAGCTGGCACACATACTGTACATCTTAATATATATACATACATGTATGTATGTAAAGGTTTCCCCTGTCCAGCCAAGGGGACCCAGCATTGTCCGAAGAAGCACACAGAACGCTGTGACCTTCCCCACCAAAGTGATTCCTATTTATCTCCCTGCCTTTACATCCTTTCCAACTGCTAAGTGGGCAGGAGCTGGAGCAAGGGACGGGAGCTCACTATATATATATGTTATATTTGTGCTGATAAATAAATAAAGGGAGACTAGTATAGATCTATTTCAAGCTATTTAGCTCTCATCAGCTAGCCATACCCTTGCTGGGAATCGAACCTGTGCTAGCTGATGAGAGCTAAATAGCTTGAAATAGATCTATACTAGTCTCCCTTTATTTATTTATCAGCACAAATATAACAAATGTAACAAAAAGGCAACAGTAAAAAATATTGGGTTTCTGTCTGGATGGTCTCTTGTGACAAGCCGAAGGACAGAGAATGGAAGTGTGATCTTCCTCCCATATTTGGGCATACCAGGGGTTGTGACTTAAATAAATAAATAAATAAATAAATAAATAAATAAATAAATAAATAAATAAATAAATAAATAAATTATATATATATATATACATATACATATATATATATTAACACACATATACACATACACATACACATACACATACACATACACATACACATACACATACACATACACATATATCTAATATGTGTATGTGTATGTGTATGTGTATGTGTATCTAATTATATATATAATTAGATTTTTACAACCCCTGGTAAGCCCCAATTATGGGAGGAAGCTAACTGCTTCCATCATCTGTCAATCGGCTCGTCACAAGAGTCCATCACGACAGAAACCCAATATTTTTACTGTTGCCTTTGTTATATTTGTGGGTTTTTTTATTTGTGCTGATAAATAAATAAAGGGAGACTAGTATAGATCTATTTCAAGCTAGTTAGCTCTCATCAGCTAGCCATAGGTTCAAATCCCAGTAAGGGTATGGCTAGCTGATGAGAGCTAAATAGCTTGAAATAGATCTATACTAGTCTCCCTTTATTTATTTATCAGCACAAATAAAACACACACACACACACACACACACACACACACACACACACACACATATATATATATATATATATATATATATATCTTCTCACCCACCCACCCAACCTCCCCTCCCCTCCCCATCCATCCATCCATCCATCCATCCATCCAAAATTTATATGCTGCCCCTTCCACTTTAGACAGTACATGACTGCGAAGTGTTAGCTGATTCCTTCCCGCCGCCTCAAATATTTCAATAAATACAATGGGAGAAACTACAGGCAGTCCTCAACTTACAACTATTCATTTAGTGACCATTCATACAATGGCACTGAAAAAAAGTGACCTATGACCGTTTTTCACACTTGCGGCCATTGCGGTATTCCCCATAGTCGTGTCATCCAAATTCTGAATGATTGGCCCTTGGCTCATATTTATGACGGTCGCTGTGTCCCGGGGTCATCTGATCCCCTCAATTTGGCAAGCCAGATTCACTTAACAACCAGGCTACTAATTTATCAACTGCAGCGATTCATTTAACCACCGTGGGGCAAAACAGAGTTAACAAATGTCTCACTTAGCAATGGAAATTGTGGGCTCAAAATGCGGATGTAATTTGAGGACTACCTGTACTGGCCTCTCCCAGCCCTATCACCCCTCTGAATTTAAGACCCCAGGAATTGAACCTGGAAATATAGGGATGCAGAACCTTATGTCCCAACAAATGAGCTCTGGGCTGCTTGAGATAAGGTCGTTTTTTGTTCATCGTGGATAGTTAATGTTGAGGACAGTGTTTCTCAACCTTGGCAACTTGAAGATGTCTGGACTTCAACTCCCAGAATTCCCCAGCCAGCGAATGCTGGCTGGGGAATTCTGGGAGTTGAAGTCCGGACATCTTCAAGTTGCCAAGGTTGAGAAACACTGGTTTAGGATAACTGAGGTTCAGATTTTCCTCCAGCATAAAAGCCAGACACTTAACTAAACTCCCGAAACGGCCCTTCCTCCTTAGAAAAACCCGTCACTCACCGTATCAATCGGATAAATACAGGAAAGCTCTGAGAGCAGTTGCCTCCGCCTGATGGTCAGCTGAGCATTGGTCTTCAAGAACTGCTCTCTGGGGAAGGGGAAGACAGAAACCGGTCAGATGTGCAAGGACGACTTCGTGAAACAGCTGTCGACACACCCGTATTCTCTGAGAAATTGTTATTTCTGCCGCATTGAGAGAGGGGCCCTACTCTTAACTTCCAATATACGGCATAGCTGGGCTGAAAATGGCCAACTTTAAGAAAGATACCTTTCCTGCGTAATGCGCTGATATGGACATTAGGGGGGAAATGATGTCTTGGGAAGTTTTAACCTAGGACAGGGATGGCACTGAGTGCCCAAACCAGAACATGCATGAATGAGGGCACATGCGGGCACCGGCCAGCTGGTCTTCGCATGCCCAGAGCATCGGAAACCCAAGGCCAGCTGGCTGGTGCACGCACGCCTGTTATTTTGGTTGTTTCTGGCTGTTTCCAATGCTAGAATACAGCCAAAAATACGGCCCCAAAAAGAGGTCCAAACCTGGGATTTTTGGCCATTTTTCGGGCCGCTTTCAATGGTGTTCTCCAGCACCCACGAAGACCAGGTGGCTGGCGTGTATGTGCGCATCGGAAATTATAAGAGCAGCTGGCGACAGTGCCCGTGTCCACAGAGAGGGCTCGGCATGCCACAGGTTCGCCATCAGGGCATTAGACAAATAAAAACCTTGGTAGTCATTGAATTTTGTCAGCTGCAGGAATTAAGTGTCCAGCAAAATGATGGACACCTGATTCTCGCAGCGCCTAATAAGTATATCTTTAGCAGATGTTTTTATTATTATTATTTTTTCCCTTCTACAACACCTTACAGTCATTACATCAACATTGTTATGTCATCATACCTGTACATGTATGTAATATTTCACTTCTATATTTACACACTTTATACACAGTTCTATATAGAATTTAGAATAGAATAGAATTTTATTATTTGTATTTAGATATTGTTCTATATATATCTATATATATCTATATATATCTATATATATCTATATCTATCTATCTATCTATCTATCTATCTATCTATCTATCTATCTATCTATCTATATATATATATATATATATATATCATCTATCTATCTATCTATCTATCTATCTATCTATCTATCTATCTATCTATCTATCTGGCTTAATTAATTTTATTCTTGTTTTGCAGCCATTTGTACCAATTGTTCCAAATTTCATAATATTCCGACTCTTCTTTATCTTTTAATTTCAGTGTTAATTTGTCCATCTCTGCACAATCCAAAGTTTTTTTTAATCACTAATTCGTCCGAGGGGGTATTATTTTGTTTCCAGCATTGGGCAAATGCTATTCTAGCTGTAGTTAGCAGATATGTGTTAATATGTACTTAATTTTCTTTGTATATCTCCCTTTGATTATTCCCAGTAGAAAGATTTCGGGTTTGCATTTTATAAGTATATCTAACTAACTTTATCTCTCTAACCATCTTCTCCTCTGCCCTCCCTTTCTCCTTTTCCCTTCCCTCTTTCCCAGCAGCAGAACCTTTTCCAAGAAGTCGTCTCTTCCCCGTTAGTGGCAAAAATATTTGCGTTTCAGCTTCAGTACCTGTCTTTCCCAAAAAACCCAGGCAAGTTTGGTTTTCGTTTAGGATATGTGTTGGTTAGTATACAAACAAGCAAAAGATACACAAATCTCCCTGCCCCGATTTAAGAGTGCTTTTTACCTCTTGGCAGTGCATTCTTTCCTTAATTCTTGTAGAGGTTCCTTATCTAAGAGGAGCTTTGAATGTTCTTCTTCGAACACTTTTCCTACCGAAATCATTTGAGGAAGAAGAAAATAGCGGAGGTTACTCTTCAGTTGGAAAGACTGGCAATTAAGCAACACTGTTTAATTAGTTAAAGCATTGGTAATACGCAAGATCATTCTACGGCATTATCTCGTGCCAAATCTCTAATCCTATTCTGCCATAATAACCCTTTGTCCTGACCAAGGCTACCCAAGAGCAGGAAGCAAACTCCTTTTATTAATTTAATGGTGAATTCTTCACATCAAGCAAAGTGTTTCGAGGCAGGATTTACAGTCACAGACCTTATCTGGCTTGGAGAGCTGCAAAACTTGGCAAGGGGTCTCGGAGAGTGACGAACCAATTAAGCGAACTAATTGTCTCCTGCAAACTCCACTCCCCTTTCGCTCCTCTTTTATTCCCTCTGGGAGGGGCCGTTTATCGTCCACCTGTGGCCTTACTCCCAAGTCGACCCCTGTTCTTTAGCTGTTCCCTTCGTCTGGCAACTCTGCGCATGCGCACACTGGGAACAGGCTCCAGCTGTTCATCTGCCTCACTGATGTCTGACTCTGAAGGCAGCTGATAACTGTCAGATGGCCCTGGCTTCCTCTCTGCCTCCGACACAGAGCCCTCATCAGAGCCTTCCCCAGACTCCAGGACTGGCCCATCTTCCTCCCCAACCTCCTCACTGTCTGAATAGGCTGGCAGCTCCACTGGCAGGCCACAATACTACCTAATCCCACAAATGCACAAATGTTTTGTCGCATTTTTTTCACATGCTTTCCCGCCACTAGCACGGTCTTGTTCCCACCTGGCCACGGATCAGTACTAGCCCGTGGGCCAAAGATTAGGGACCCCTGTGTTAAGGCCTCTTTCCCTGGATGTATTAACATCCATAGTAAAATATTTATTTTGCACTGTTTTCATTGCTCTGTTTCTGAGGGCTCCTTGGTGCTCTCTGAGCTTGGTTGTTTTCTTGCAGGCGTTTCATTAGTCTACCCCTAACACTGATGAACAGATGATGTTCCCTAATCGGGTAATGAAATGTCTTCAAGTGAACACCAAGGACCCCTTTGTTTCAACCCTGAGCCGAGGTGGCGCAGTGGTTAGAGTGCAGTACTGCAGGCCACTTCAGCTGACTGTTATCTGCAGTTCGGAGGTTCTAATCTCACCGGCTCAAGGTTGACTCAGCCTTCCATCCTTCCGAGGTGGGTGGAATGAGGACCCAGACTGTGGGGGCGATATGCTGACTCTCTGTAAACCGCTTAGAGAGGGCTGAAAGCCCTATGAAGCGGTATATAAGTCTAACTGCTATTGCTATTGCTACGTGACCCGTCAAAACCGCGCTCGACAAAGCCGCGCCCGATTAAACCGCGTCGCTGACATCATCAACAGGGCAACAACAGCGAGCGCGGAAAAAGAAGGGCGCTTTAAATAGCGCTTTGAAAGCAAGCCGATTCAAGTTAAGGTAAGGGTTAGGTTTAGGGTTAGCTTTAGGGTTAGGGTTAGGTTTAGGTTAAGGGTTAGGGTTAAGGTTAGGGTTAAGGGTTAGGGTTAGGTTAAGGGTTAGGTTTAGGGTTAGGTTAAGGGTTAGGTTTAGGATTAGGTTTAGGGGGGTTAAGTTTAGGTTTAGGGGTTAATTTTAGGTTTAGGGTTTACAGCGTGCTTCTGTCTCCGTGCTGTTGTCGCCCTGTTGATGACGTCAGCGACGGGGTTTAGTTGGGCGCGGTTTAGTCGAGCGCGGTTTTGTGGTGGAACCCTATTGCTATTTATTCTCTGTTATTTAGGCCAGTGTTTCTCAACCTTGGCAACTTGAAGATGTCCGGACTTCAACTCCTAGAATTCCCCAGCCAGCGAATGCTGGCTGGGGAATTCTGGGAGTTGAAGTCCGGACATCTTCAAGTTGCCAAGGTTGAGAAACACTGATTTAGGCTTGGTTTTTGGGCGGCAATGTCACTTGTTGACATCAACTCGAGAAGTTAAGAGACAGCTTAGCAATGTTGTCGAGCAAGGATTTGAACCTCAGGATCTAGTGTAACAGCTGCAGAGTGAACCAATTACAGGCAGTCCTCGAGTTACGACCACAACTGAGCCCAAAATTTATGTTGCTAAGTGAAACATTTGTCGAGTGAGTTTTGCAGGGCTTTTCTTGCCACAGTTGTTAAATGAATCGTTGCATTTGTTGAGTTAGAAACACGGCTGTTTAAGTGAATTTGAAATTTCCCGTTGATTTTGCTCCTCAGAATGTCGCAAAAGGTCACATGACCCTGGGACACTGCAACCGTCATAAATATGAACCCGTTGCCAAGCGTCTGAATTGTGATCATGTGACCATGGGGATGTTGCAAAGGCCACAAGTGTGAAAAACGGCCCTAAGTCACATTTTTCAGTGCATTGTAACTTTGAACCGTCACTAAATAAACTGTTGTAAGTTCAGGGACGACCTGGATTTGGGTTTTACTACCCTCTCTTAACATTATTACCGTGGATCAATTCAGCTGAAGCGAAATTCTAAACGTTCCTTGGTAATTTATTCCATTTAAGCATTTGTTCTTTGGACTACGCAGTCCAATTTCTACTGCTGGTATTAATTTATAAGGAGGAAATCTCCGGACCAAACATAATTTCTAATGTTGGATTTTTCCCATTACCAGAGGGAGCCCCCTTGTGGAGGACTGTGAAGCCGTTACCACAGCAACTCCACTGCGCTCTACAGTAGAAGCCATTTTACGGCAGTACAGTAGAAGCCATTTTACGGCACAACAGGCTGTATCTTAACAGAACGCACACACACACACCCCGAGGAGTGTTAGGGGTGTCTTACCACCACAGTATTTTTTTTCCAGAGGGTAAACTGTCTGTGTACCAAGTTTGGTTGAAATTTCTCAAGCCGTTCCAGAGTTATTCTGGAAAACACAGACACACAGCCATTTTTAGATATAGATTGATATAGATTAATCTTTGGAATACGATGCTCATATCCTATTCCGGCAAGCCAGGGCAGAGTTAATTTAAAGAATATTAAATTAGTCCTTAGTGAGAAATGGGGAGGTTTTTCTTGTTTTTCAATCACAGGGTTTAGCAAAATTCATATAAAATCAAAACAGTCTATTCAGTTCGATTCCTTCCCTCTAATGTTAACAGCGCTATCTATCAACTTCTGCTTTCATATCTTCCCTGCAGCTATTTGTTACATGTACATCTACATTAAGCAGTGGGAAATGGATTTTTTTTTTCTTCTACACAAGACTAACAAAGGCATGATCTAAGTTCCTGATGTAATTTGCAAATTACAAATTGGACACTTTGCAGAATTTTTAACAATTCTCGAACAAGGATTTCAGAGCCAGAGCAGTTGTTCTGCTCTCGAAAACACCATTCAAGGAGAGGTATTATTTACTGACGTGCTCTGGGATTCCCTGCTCACACTTCTGGCGTGAAATCTCAAAAAGTGTGAACATGATTTGGGGCTGAATCGTCCCCATATTAAGGGCGTGCATGTTCTTCTTGGCTAGATTCTCAGGGCTAGGAATATTTCAAAACGTCGAAAACGGTGAACTTTTCACACGTTAAGAGATGGCCGAGAGCCTTGGAAAGAATAACTTCTACATTTGAAACATAGCAACCGATGGCTGTGTTATCTGTCAACCTCTGAGGCAGATTTGTTTGGCAAAGGAATGGATTTTGAAGCATTTTTTGCTCACGTTTTTAAAGAGCTATTTTTATATCATTTCTTTTTCTAGATTTGGTCCCATGCTGTTCTCAGCTTTGTTTAAAATTGAGTAACAAGCATGTCATTACTAGGGTTAATTTTAAGGGTCTATCCTGTTTCCCTGAAAATAAGACCTCCTTGGATAATAAGCCCAATTGGGCTTTTGAGCACATCCGCTGAAATAATCCCTCCCCTTGAAAATAAGCCCTCCCTGAAAATATTGCAACAGAGCAGCAGCCATGAGGTGACCACGCTCTCCGTCTCCTGCACCTCAAAAATAATAAGACCTCCCCCAAAATAAGGCCAAACAATTCAGGGGTCAAAAGAAAATAAGACCCTGTCTTATTTTTGGGAAAACACAGTAGTCGTTACCACAGGTTTTTGCTACTTGCTGGTGTTTCACTCATTACAGCTAGTCCTTGACTTATGGCCACCATTGGGACCAGAATTTCTGGTACTAAGCAAGGTGGATGTTGTGAGGCGTGCCCAATTTTACCACTTTTTTTTTGTTGCCATATTTGAATCATGTCGTTAAGAGAATCCAGTATTTACTTTGCTTATGTGAAGCTGCCTGGGGGAAAAAAAATCGCAAATTTTATTTATTCCTTTTATTTTTACAAATAACCCAGGGGCACCAAATATATCTCTAACACACCTTCCACCTCCTCTTTTCCCCACAACAACCACAACACTGTGAGGTGTGCTGGACTGGCCCAAAGTCACCCAGCTGGCTATCATGGCTAAGGCAAAAATTAGAACTCACAGTTGCCTAGTTTTCAAGCTTGGTGCCTTAACCACTAGATTGTTTAACCCTTAAACTGGCCAACGGGGATAACTGTGTTAAATGCCCAAATTCTGATCACGTCACTGTGGGTATGTTGCAACACACACACCCCTCCAGAGTCATAAATGCGAGGACTGGTCACAAGTCACTCTTTCCAGTGCCATTGTAACTTTGAATTGTCGCTAAACGGATGGTTAAGTCAAATGCTACCTGTACAAACTGTAGTTTGGCCTGTCTTCTTCAGACTTCATAAAGCAATGGGAGATATTAGGAGACGATCTGGGATTAAGAAGTTGGGAACTCTGAACCACTAGGGTGGCTTGAAGGAGGAAACTTCTAATTTGATCTCTCATGACGTATAGCAGGGGTGTCCAGCCTTGGCAACTTTTAAGACTTGTGGACTTCAACTCCCAGAATTCCCCATGCTAGCTGGGGAATTCTGGGAGTTGAAGTTCCCAAGTCTTAAAGTTGTTCAAGGCTGAACACTCCTGATCTACAGTACAGTATCACCAGGAAAGATGCCTGGCTTAGAAAATTTTGGTATTAAATATTATGGATGTTTAGCTAGAATAGGATATGAGGATTTACTGTTAATGGAGGACTTTATAAATAAGTAAATGAAATGCCAGTATGTAGTTATGGCTTAAATCTTGGTATATTTTATGATGAAAGACGTTTAAATAATCATAGTCAAATAAAAGTGGAGGTATGATGATGGTAAAATAATAAATATCCGAGTTAAGATATTAGAATTAATATGAATTATATTTGATAACAGTGGAAGAGATCCACAAAAGCCTTTTGTAACCAACTGATACACTTTCTATGTAAAGAAGGAGGATTTGTATGTTTGTTTTGAAAATATATATATATTTTCAGTTAGCTTCCTCCCATAATCAGGGCATACCAGGGGTTGTGACACTAAATATATACCTACTTCCCTGGCTTCAGCTGATAAGGAGGAGGACCTGTGGCTTAATGGTTAAGACATCTGCCTAAGATGTAATACAGCACAGGTTCGAATCCCAGTAAGGGTATGGCTAGCTGATGAGAGCTAAATAGCTTGAAATAGATCTATGCTAGTCTCCCTTTATTTATTTATCAGCACAAATACAACACAAATGTAACAAAGGCAACAGTAAAAATATTGGGTTTCTGTCTGGATGGTCTCTTATGACGAGCCGATGGACAGAGAATGGAAGCAGTGAACTTCCTCCCATATTTGGGCATACCAGGGGTTGTGACTTTAAATATATACCTTTCTCCCTGGCTCAGCTGATAAGGAGAGGAACTCTGTGGCTTAATGGCTAAGACCTGCCTAAGATGCAATACAGCACAGGTTCGAATCCCAGTAAGGGTATGGCTAGCTGATGAGAGCTAAATAGCTTGAAATAGATCTATACTAGTCTCCCTTTATTTATTTATCAGCACAAATAACAAACACACACACACACACACACACACACACACATCACTACTTCCATTCTCTGTCCTTCGGCTCGTCACAAGAGACCATCCAGGCAGAAACCCAATATTTTTACTGTTGCCTTTTTGTTACATTTTGTTGTATTTGTGCTGATAAATAAATAAAGGGAGACTAGTATAGATCTATTTCAAGCTATTTAGCTCTCATCAGCTAGCCATACCCTTACTGGGATTTGAACCTGGGCTATATTACATACTAGGCAGACATCTTCGCCATTAAGCCACAGGCTCTTATCCGTTATCAGCGATAATATATATATATATAAAAGAAAAAAGATATATATATAAAAGAAAGATATCTGGCTACCATCTGAGCAAGACCCAGAGAATGTAAAGAAGCCAGTAACAAGCAATCACAGCCTGCAAAATTATATATATATTTTTAGGAGCAACCTGCTCTCAAATAAGTCCTCATTCTTGGTCGTTAGGCTGCAGGGGGGCGGGTACAAGAACACTGGTATCGTTCGCACTCACCTCTTTCAAGTAGTGCCCTTTGTTCCTTATGCAGTAAGGCTACTTCCCGGCCCAGGGCTCTTTTCTGCCTCTCTAGCTCATTCTGAAGCACCAGAATCTTCAACTGTAAACACTCACTCTCTTTTTTCTATAAAAACAAAAACGAAACAAGGACAAGGATTGCTCAGAATATATGCAGACACTTCGGGGAAAAATGCTACCGGTGAATATTATACATTTCCGTGGAAAATAAGATTATGAGCGTTTCAGAAGAGGTAACCAAGAGAATACTTGTAGCTCGGAGCTGAACTGTGGAGTCCTTGGAGCTCTCTGAGCTTGGTTGGTTTCTTGCAGACATTTCATTACCCAACTAGGGAACATCATCAGTGCTAGATGTTACAGAATAACAGAATTGGAAGGGACCTTGCAGGTCATCTAGTCCAACCGAGGTGGCGCAGTGGTTAAATGCAGCACTGCAGGCTACTTCAGCTGACTGCAGTTCTGCAGTTCGGCGGTTCAAATCTCACCGGCTCAAGGTTGACTCAGCCTTCCATCCTTCCGAGGTGGGTGAAATGAGGACCCAGATTGTGGGGGCGATATGCTGACTCTGTAAACCGCTTAGAGAGGGCTGAAAGCCCTATGAAGCGGTATATAAGTCTAACTGCTAACTGCTATTGCTATAAGTCTAACTGCTATTGCTATTGCTAGCCCCCTGCTCAAACAGGAGACCCTATCCTATTTCCAACAAGGGACTGTCCAGTCTCTTCTTAAAAGCCTCCAGGGGATGACGCTCCCACAACTTCCAAAGGCAACTTCTGTTCCATGGGTTGATGGTTCTCACCGTCAGGAAATTCCTCCTTATTTCCAAGTAGAATCGCTCCTTCATCAGCTTCCATCCATTGTTCCTTGTCTCGTCTTCTTCAGGGGCTTTGAACAATAGGTTGTCCCTCTCTTCTTGGTGAGGATGGGGAGGAGGAAGAAGAAGACCATGGGATGCTCGGTGCTCTCTGTGCTTGGTTGCAGGCATTTCATGACTGGCCTAGGCAACATTTTAAACGCTGGAGTATGGTTGGCTCAATGCTTATATTCAAAATACCATGATTCTAGCCATTGTCTATCTACTGTTGGATGAAGGCCACTTCTCCTTGTTCCCAACCAATACTGCCCTGTGCTTTCTTTGGCCAATTAGGGCCACCATACTTGCTGATGTCGTCACTCCATCCTGTTTTAGGTCTCCTTCATGGATGCTTTTGATCAAGTGGGATCCATTCTACGACTGTCTTGGTCCACCTACCCTCAGTTCTTCTCGGATCTGGCGAGCCCGTTTCCATTTCAATTTTTTTTTTTACTCTTTTGATGGACACTGTATATTTTTCTGTGGTCTCTAATCCACGCGCAGGGCTTTCTATCTTGTCTCGTGATGCCGAGCGTGTCTCTTTCCGTGGCTCTTTGCGCCATTCACAGCTTTCGTACCGATTGTGAGGTCCCCTGTCCATGTTTTCGCTGCGTATGTTAAAGCAGGCAACACGCACCAATTGAAAACTTTTCTCTTCAGGCCTAGGGAAGAAGGTTGCGCTTGAAAATCATGCTTAGCTTGCCAAAGACCTGCCAACCGTTCAAAGTATATAAATATTTATAGGTAAACAGAGAGCAAACCCCACTGCCTTCTAGCACTGATGATGTCACCTGGATGGGTAACTAAATTTCTGCAACAACATAACTGAAGATGACTGGCAGAAATCTCCTTCTGACACACAACCCCAGACATCTAAAACTCAAGTTATTGTGTTGTATACATTTGCAGCCTGGAAACTCACAGCATCACACCGGCAATCTTTAATGCAAAATCACCCACGATCACACCGATGCTACTGTTTTCATTTTAGAAGGGTGGTGGGGGGAAACAAACGTGCAAAGCACGTTTTCACCCCTACCCCAAAATAAACTACCGTTCTTGTCTTTTTAATCACTTCACAGAAAGACAAATGCCGAGCGCATTTCCATTCCATGCAGCTCTCACATTTTATTTTTTTGACTTATTTGTTGAATTTATAGCTCTCCTGACTTCCCGTGACTCTGGGTGGCTTGCAACGGTGGAAGAAATCAAAACAAGAAAACCGAAAAAGAAATTGTAAGTGGCTTGAAAGTAAACACAGAAAAACCTCTTCCCCCCAAAAAAAAACCCCTCCATCCAGCGGGTGTGTGTGTTTGTGTGTGTGTGTGTGTGTTCAACCATCACCCTTGCCCCAAAGCCTGGGAGAATAGCCAGCCCTTTTTAACAGCTTCCAGAACTTCATCAGGGTGGGAGCCATGCGGATCCAATTTAGGCGAAGATGCAACGGCTCTCTACGTTACAAAGTCTTCCTGAAAAGCGGTAACTAAACAGAGTTTTCGGTTGGGTTGTGTTTGCGTGTTTGTCTAATTGTGGTCTTTCATGGAAAGAATAGCAGCCGCGCTCCGTTTCCAGGACGACAGCCAACCCGACAACAAAGTTTGGATGCTGTCTCTTGAAGGAGACACTGATGATGATGTCCTAGAAAGATTATAGCGAACGCTGGGAAAGGCTTGCAAATAATGGTGTAATCCTCTGGCTAAGGGAGAGTGCGGAGCAATGCCAAAACTCTTCATCATTGTCAACCTGCGTCGTGGAGGAGTCCGACTTTTTCCTTGCTTCTCAGAATTGACAAAAGCTGCAGAAAACCCAATTCAAATCTTGACTCCTTGGGTCAAGGGCCCAGCATAGAGCCACCGTCCTCCTATCTCGCCGTCCTCCGATCTTTATAAAGAACTACGACTTTATAAAATTCATACAGGTAAAGGTTTCCCTTGCACATATGTGCTGGTCGTTCCTGATTCTAGGGGGCGCTGCTCATCTCCGTTTCAAAGCCGAAGAGCCAGCGCTGTCCAAAGACGTCTCCGTGGTCATGTGGCCGGCATGACTCAAAGCCGAAGGCGCACGGAACGCTGTTCCCTTCCCACCAAAGGTGGCTCCTGTTTTTCTACTTGCATTTTTCACGTGCTTTTGAACTGCTAGGTTGGCAGAAGCTGGGATAAGTCACGGGAGCTCACTCTGATATGTGACACTAGGGATTCGAACTGTCGACCTTTCTGATCCACAAGCTCAGCGTCTTAGCCATTGAGCCACCACGTCCCATTCATACGCGTATTCCTCGACTTACAACTGTTTGTTTAGTGACCAAATCCAAGTTGTAACAGCGCCCAGAATGTGACTTATGGGCAATTTTTCACACTTATGACCGTTGCAGCATCCCCGTGGACATGGGATCAAAATTTGGAGACTTGGCTAAACTAATAAATGAGTATGTGTCTATGACCTTGGGTGTTCTGTCCCAAGGTCAATTTAATTGCCATTTGCAACCTTCCCAGCTGGCTTACGACCAGCAAAATTGGTGGGGGAAGCCAGATTCCTTTAACAAAGGCATGATTCACTTAACAATTGGCAGTGATTCGCTTTAATAGCTGTGGTTGAAAAAAAAGGTTGTGAAACGGAGCACAACTCCCTTCGCGGCCTTGCTTAACAACTGAAAAGATGGATTCAACTGTGGTCGTTAAGTTAAGTTGAGGACTAGCTGTACAGTTAACTAGTTGCAAGCCGGGCTTTAGCTATCCAAATTTTTAAATGCAATCATTAGCTAGAATGGAACTGGAAAAGGCTAGAATGGAACTAGTTTTGGTCACCACACTATAAAAAAGATGTGGAGACTCTAGAAAGAGGGCAGAGAAGAGCAACCAGGATGATGAGGGGACTGGAGGTTAAAACCTACGATGGACGGTTGCAGGAACTGGGCCTGGCTAGTCTAGTGAAGAGAAGGACCAGGGGAGACATGAGAGTATCTTCCAATATTTGAGGGGCTGCCACAGAGAGGAGGGAGTCAAGCTCTTTTCCAAAGCACCTGAAGGCCAGACAAGGAATAATGGACGGAAACTAATCAAGGAGAGATTCAACCTGGAAATAAGGAGGAATTTTCTGACAGTGAGAACAAGTTCTAGGTTGGTTCTCTCCTTGATTAGTTTTTGTGAATATTTTATTTTATATAACAAATCGACATTGATGTGCTTAACTGATGTGAGGAACGGTTTCAGGAACTGGGCATGGCTACTCCAGTGAAGAGAAGGACCAGGGGATACATGATGTTCACTGTTCTAATATCTGAGGGGCTGCCACAGAGAGGAGGGGGGGTCAAGCTATTTTCTAAAGCCCCTGAAGGCCAGACAAGGAACAATGGATGGAAACTGACCAAGGAGAGATTCAACCTGGAAATAAGGAGGAGTTTCCTGACAGGGAGAAACAATCAACCAGAAGTTGCCTTCAGAGGTTGTGGGAGCTTCATCACTGGAGGCTTTCAAGAAGAGGACTGGACAACCATTTGTCTGAAATGGTATAGGGTTTTCCTACCTGAGCAGGACTAAGAGGACCTCCAAGATCACTTCCAACTTTGTTATTCTGTTAGAATGGTTCCTATTTCAATAGCTGGTCTCACGGAAGGCTTTCTTCCAAAGCCATAATGCGTCAGTCCTAAGCTGGCCAGTAAAATGCACGTCCCAGCACCCAAAATGTCATCCGTTCCTCCTGTTACTCGTCCTCGAAACCTTAGAGCATCACCCAGCTGACGTGGTTACGAGATTCACCACTCTTTCCAGCTGGCAATTGATGGATTTGCGAGAGGTTGCGTTCCCTGGCAACCCTCTCGCTCACCACCGAGTCCACTCAGATGCTTTGTAACCGGAGAGCATTAGGAGACCTATTAATTCATTTCCCCGCCCCCCCTAGGTTTAATCCAACATATTAAGCTGTTGGACTTTCCAGATAAATATTTTCATTTAATGGTAATAAAAAAAGAGAGGTTTTGTTACGCGCACGGGGGAGAGCGCTTGAGAAAATGCTTGTAGTTTCGATTAATACCAAAAGAGTCCTCTTGACATGCAAAGCGGGTCATTACGGAAGTTGAGAAAAAAAGGGAATAAATTCTATAATTGCATTTCGTTCTTTCAAAAAATTCTCTCCCGTCAGTTTAAAAAAAGGGGAGGGAGGGGGGAAGGTCTGAAACGGTATTGGATTTCCTGCCTAAGAAGGGGGTTGGACTAGAAGACCTCCAAGGTCTCTTTCAATTCTTTTCTTCTCTTCTATATTCTATTCTACTGTAGATGCCATTCTATTGTTCTGTTCTGTTCTGTTCTACTCTATTCTATTCTATTCTTACATCAGATGCTTCAACGTTCTCCATCATCCAGGTCATGGTTGTCCCAAAGGGGCTTTTTCAAGAGGCAACTGGACTTACTCGTGGCACGACAAAACCGCGGTCCACTAAAGCGCGCCCAATTAAAGCGCGTCGCTGACGTCATCAGCAGCGCGACAACAACGACCACGGAGAAAAAAGGGCGCTTTAAAAAGCGCTTTTAAAGCAAGCCGATTCACGTAAAGGTAAGGGTTAGGTTTAGGGTTAGGTTAAGGGTTAGGTTTAGCGTTAGGTTAAGGGTTAGGTTTAGGGTTAGGTTTAGGGTTAGGTTTAGGTTAGGTTTAGGGTTAGGTTTCGGGGGGTTAGGTTTAGGTTTACGGGTTAATTTTAGCTTTACCGCTCACAGCGTGCTTTTTTCATCGCGCTGCGATGACGTCAGGTACGCGGTTTCGTCGAGCGCGCTTTAGTCGACCACGGTTTTGTGGTGGAACCGGACTTACTTAGTTTTTCCTTGAAGAGGTTTCTCTCCTCATCCAAGAAGCTTCTCCAGTTCTGGCTGAATGGTGGAGAATGGACGCATTTATATTCCTTGCAGTCATGTGGTCCTTAGCCCTCCCTCTCAGAGTCGCGGACTCAACGTGGACTCTCAGAGAAGAGTACTAAGATGACTGCAAGGAAGATAAATCCTTCCATTCTGCACCATTCAGCCAGAACTGGAGAAGCTTCTAGGACGAGGAGCGAAAGATCTTCAAGGAAAAAGAAAGGAAGTCCAGTGGCCTCTTGAAAAAGCACCTTTGGGAGAGTTTGTCTATAAGTTTTGATATTTGCAGTGTTCAAATCGGGAAACTTAAAATTACCTCTTACAGGTAGTTCTTGAGTTAAGACCATAATTTCTGTTTGCTGGGAATTTTACGACACCTGTCTGAGACAGACACCCCCAGACCCAGTTTAAGAAAAAAAAAAAAGCATACCAGTTCGTTGCTTGTAGACGTAAGCCTCAGTTTCTCTTCAATCTCCCTTCCTATTTTCTGAACGGTTACCTGAGTCTGCTTAATGGCGCACTGGGCCCGGTGGAGCCTGCGGAAAAACACACACAGGTACAATTCAACGTTACTCAGGTGGCCAAGCAGCAGGACGAAGCGTGATTCGAAGCCAGTCTCTTGAGGATTGCTGAAGCTGGGCAGCTAAAGCACTGAGCTACGAGTCATAAATTGTCTACCCGACTACTTTAAGAGTGCTGTGAAACCTCAAAGGTGTCAATCAGTGCTATTGGCCTTGAAGGTTGAAGGTTGATTTTATTTATATGCCGCCCTATTCCTCCCTCCCTCCCTCCCCCCCCTCTATCTATCTATCTATCTATCTATCTATCTATCTATCTATCTCTATCAGCAAATCATCTATGAATCTGTCTATGTACACATATTCTCTCTCTCTCTCTCTCTCTCTCTCTCTCCATCTATCTGCAAATCTATCAGCATATCTATCCATCCATCTATCAATCTATTTTTTCTATCAGCAAATCTATCTATGTATCTATGTATGTATCTATGTATGTATCTATGTATGTATCTATGTATGTATCTATGTATCAATGTATCTATCTATCTATCTATCATCTATCTATCTATCTATCTATCTATCTATCTATCTATCTATCTATCTATCTACCAGCAAATCTCTCCATCTATCCATCCCTATCCTCCTCTCTCTCTCCCTCTCTCTCCATTCATCTATCAACAAATCATTCCATAGTATAAATTATTGTTTTTAAATTTTCCTTTGGTTCACCTGCAGCCTCCTGCCAATAATATAGCAATATAGCAATAGCAGTAGACTTATATACCGCTTCATAGGCCTTTCAGGCCTCTCTAAGCGGTTTACAGAGAGTCAGCATATTGCCCCCAACAATCTGGGTCCTCATTTTACCCACCTCGGAAGGATGGAAGGCTGAGTCAACCCTGAGCCGGTGAGATTTGAACCGCTGACCTGCTGATCTAGCAGTAGCCTGCAGTGCTGCATTTAACCACTGCGCCACCTTGGCTCTTATAAATTACCTGAATCAAGTCCTCCTGTTTGAGATTTTTTTTTTTAAAAACAAACCTTACTACTACAGATAGTCCTCAAGTTACGGCCACAATTAACGTAAAGAGAGTGTGCTTTATTGAAAAAAGCAACCAAATATCTCAGACACATAAACTAGTTGGTCTGATTGATCATAAATCATTCAGCCTGTTTGTTGCTGAGGCAATTCCGATGAATGCCAGATTAAAGGGTGACCATCTGCAAGCAATGAAATCTAAATAAGTGAAATATATTGTTTCAGGCAGGTCCGTTCTAGGCAGGCTTCACGGTTCCTCTCGTTTGCTCCAAATCCATCTGCAATCTTGTTTACCTCCACATTTATTCTGCGCACCCAAACAAACAAACAAAAAAGCTTGCTATTTCTAAATTTCCTCATGAAACAAGACCAGAGGAAATTCTTCCCTATAGTCAGTTTTGAGATGCAAAGCCATTCTCAGTTGGGAGAGCCTGGGTATTCGTTTCATGTAAATAAAAAAATAAAGAAATAGGTGGAACACTTAAAATAGAAAAAGGAAATTATCCTTCAATGATGATTGTCTGAGGCGGCATGGGGCTTCCTGCTTGAGCAGAGGGGGTTGGACTGGAGGACCTCCAAGGTCCCTTCCAACGCTGTTACTCTGATTCAATTATGTTGTAAGATGGATCTCCAATTATTATTTTTTAAAAACCCACCATTTGTTTCTCTCTAAAAGATGCATATAGAAAAAGATCTAACCATACTGCACTATGGACGGTGAACTTAAGAGACATGTGTTCTGGACCAGTGATCACCAACGGGTGGTCCGTGAGAAAAATTTGGTGGTCCGCGTAAAAATAATTTGCATGTTTTATATTGCACTAAATCAGGGGTCCTCAAACTACGGCCCCCGGGACGGATACATGCAATGAACGCTTGTGTTGCTGCAGAGAGTCTCCCCCTTCGGGGTCTTTTTGTGGGGGTTGGAGGGGGGCAGAAATTCCAACTTTGGGTCTGCTTCAGCCTCCCGGTGGGGGGCTTTGGGCGAAGGCTGGAGGGAAGAGCCGCTGGTGACGAAGAGCCGGAGGGCCTCGTTCCAGTGGGACTGCATCATGGTCTGGAACTGGCTGACCATCTCAGCCCGTTGAGCCTCCAGGCGCCAGCACCTGGCCTTGCACTCCCCCAGGTCTTTCTTCCGTTTGGAAAGCCTGTGCTCCTAGTCCTCAGTGAGGTGCTTCTGCTGAGCCTCCTTCTCGGTCAAATCCAATTTGAACTGAGCTGTTTTGCCAACTCTTTCTCCTGGTGGCTGCTTAGCTCCAGCAACTGCTCCCTGTTGGGGCCTTAAGGAGCCCGGGCGAGCAGGCAAGGAGGGGCTGGGAGGGGAAGGGGTGAGTAGAGGCCGGTGCGGCGCCCCTTGACATGAGTGACATTGAGTTGGCCATGCCCACCCAGTCACATACCACCTAGCCACGCCCACCCAGCCGGTCATTAGGCAGATCGTAATTATGAATTTAGCGGTCCCCAAGGTCAAAATGTTTGGGGACCCTTGTTCTGGAAGGTCAAGAAGCTTCTGGAAAAAGCACCTTTGGGACAACCATGACCTGGTTGACTGAGAGTCTCCATGGATAACACGAAATCCCAACAGCATCACTATTCCAGAAGCCAGACGCTCTGTCTTTTAACCTCAAAAGTGTGGTAAGCAGACAGAAAAGGAAAAAGGAGATAACAGCACTGAGAAAAATGGAACTTTTCAGTAGAGGTATTACTCGACTTACAACAGTTCATTAAGTGGCCGCTCAAAGTTGTGACGTCACTGGAAAAAAGTGACAGGCGCATTTTTCACACTTACCAACCATCCCAGCATCCCCATGGTCATGTGATCAAGATTCAGATGCTTGGCAACCGACTCATATTTATGACGGTTGCAGTGTCCCGGGGTCACGTGATCCCCTTTTGAGACTTTCTGACGAACAAAATCAATGGGGAAGCCAGGCTCATTTAACAACCAGGTTACTAACTGAACAAGTGCAGTGATAACAACAGTGGCAAGAAAGTGGGGCAAAACTCACTTAACAACTACCTTGCTTAGCAATAGAAATTTGGGTCATAAGACAAAGACTACCTGTATTTGAAACTGGTAAGGCTTTTGGCACTTCTGGTTTGCCTTTCGCTTGAGTCACAGAAGTAGCCACTTATTTATGATATATAATACTATTTTAAGCTCTGAAATTTGCTTTTGAACCAGAATAGAATGGAATGGAATAAGGAATGGAATAGGAATGAATAGAATTCCGAATAGAATAGAATTAGAAAAAGAAATAGAAGAGAACAGAATAGAACAGAATTCAAAATAGAATAGAATTCAGAATAAAATAGAATTGGAATTAGAATTAGAAAAAGAAATAGAAGAGAAGAGAATAAAATAGAACAGAATTCCGAATAGAATAGAATTAGAATTAGAAAAAGAAATAGAAGAGAATAGAAGAGAATTCCGAATAGAATAGAATTAGAAAAAGAAATAGAAGCGAAGAGAATAGAACAGAATTCAGAATAGAATAGAATTAGAATTAGAAATAGGAGAGAACAGCAATAGCAATATAATTCTTTATTGGCCAGGTGTGATTGCACACACAAGGAATTTGTCTCCCGTGCATAAGCTCTCATCATACATACAAGCAACAAATGATAAACCATGGTCATAATCATATGTGAGCTAACCTCTGAATGTGCAAGAAATGTAACAGCCACTATATAGGACAGACACACAGACAACTAGCACAGCGCAGCCAGATATGCCAACTAGAAGTTGGAAGACATAATGAAAACTGCTTATTTTGCAACTCATGGGCAAACTTAACTATAGTTTTGAGTGGGAAACTGTGAGCATCCTAGATTAAAGCAAATCCCAAACTGCCAGAAAAATTCCTGGAAGCCTGGCACTCAGCCAAATAGTGCCATCAATGACATCTACATACCATTCAAAAGAAGCAAAAGCAAAAAAAGAAAGAAAGGAAGGAAGGAAGGAAGGAAGGAAGGAAGGAAGGAAAGAAAGAAAGAAAGAAAGAAAGAAAGAAAGAAAGAAAGAAAGAAAGAAAGAAAGGACCAAAATACCTCCTCACCACCAAACAACACTCAGATGAGTAGAGATTAACACCAAGATTAATACTAGACCAACAATCACAAAGCAAACAATATGTTTATTATATTTATATGCCTGTTTCTGTTTATTATATTTATATGCCGCCCTTTTCCCCCGAAGGGGACTCATATGCCAGTCAAGGAACTAGCTCAGACAAATAATCAAGCAGTGAACAATAGGAACCAACAAAAACACTCCCACCAACACCTGTACATAAACAGAGAGTAAATCTCATTTCTTTCCAGCACGGATGATGTTATCTAGTTGGGTCATGAAACATCTGTTAAAAAAAAAAAAAGCTCAAAGGGCACCAAAGGGCACAGTCCTCTTCCTCCTCCATTCCATAAAACTCATTCCCTCCTTGCACTGATGATGTTACCTAGTTGGGTCGTGAAACGTCTGCAAGAAAACAACCAAGCTCAGAGGGCACCCTGTGGAATTTTTCAGGACTAAAATCTATCCCATTTCCTCACACATGAATTTGTTTTGTGTTTGGCTGGAAGAATTTTTTTCCTTCCAGAAGTTTACTTTCAGCATGATTTAAAACACTTTTTGTTTTAATTAAACCGAAAAAGCGAACCAGAAGCCAGGAATCATTTCACTCCGTCCAAGTTTTTTAATTTGTTGATATCCTTTTTTCAGAAAACTGTGCCTCGTCCCGGGCTTTGCAAACCCCCCCCCCCCCCAAAAAAAAAAATCTTGCAAACTCTCAGACAGCAAACAGGCTGTTTATGGAGAAAGTCTGTTCCTTCCTCCATGGATGGAAATTCTTGTTTTCAAAGGCAGGGAAGACATTTGAACCATGTCGGTGGTCCTCAAGAATCCTCCTGAAGTGGCACTGAGGAGATGTGGATGCAACACCGAGAGAGCATAAATGAAAAAAAGATGTCTGGTTGACTTGCTTTTTCAATTGCTTGTTTAGTTTGAAGACAGATTCACAGATACATCCCCTGTTGCCCTGAAAATAAAACTTCCCCAATCGGGCTTTTGAGCATATGCACTAAAATAAGCCCCCCACAAAAAAATGTTTAAATGCATGCGCAGCCAGTCCCTGCCGTTTGCTGTGGGGGGAAAGGGGAGGGAACATGCCTCATGCGCTTCACATGCACCTGCTATCCACGCGGGACGGCCTCGCGGAGGCTGCTCCCGCAAACCCTAGGCTCCCGCGCCCCTTCTCTTAGTGGCGGGCCACAAAAACAGCGGCAGGCCCAGCGATGCGAGGGCTGGCAAGAAACAGAGGCAGAACTTCCGGCCCTCTCTGGATCAGCTGAGAGGTTAAGGGGCCTCCTGCACCTCCAACATAATAAGACCTCCCCGAAAATATAGTCAAGGGCTTATTTTAGGGGTCGAAGGAAAATACGGTAGGATACTATACAATACAATAGCAGAGTTGGAAGGGACCTTGGAGGCCTTCTAGTCCAACCCTCTGTCTAGGCAGGAAACCCTATACCGTTTCAGACAAATGGCTATCCAACATCCTCTTAAAGACTTCCAGTTCTGGAGGCAACTTCTGTTCCACTGGTTAATTGTTCTGACTGTCAGGAAATTCCTCCTCAGTTCTAAGTTGCTTCTCTCCTTGATGAGTTTCCACCCGTTGCTTCTTGTTCTACACTCAGGTGCCTTGGAGAATAGCTTGACTCCCTCTTCTTTGTGGCAACCCCTGAGATATCAGAAGACTGCTATCATGTCTCCCCTAGTCCTTCTTTTCATTAGGGGTAGTCAACCTTTTTATACCTACCGCCCACTTTTGTATCTCTGTTAGTAGTGAAATTTTCTGACCGCCCACCGGTTCCACAGTAATGGTGATTTATAAAATAGGGAAGTAACTTTACTTTATAAAATTTACAAAGCAGAGTTACAGCAAACCGCCCACCGCCCACCATGAAAGCTGGAACGCCCACTAGTGGGCGGTAGGGACCAGGTTGACTACCACTGAACTAGACCTACCCAGTTTCTGCAACCATTCTTCATATGTTTTAGCCTCCAGTCCCCTAATCCTCTTTGTTGCTCTTCTCTGCGCTCTTTCTAAAGTCTCCACATCTTTTTTACATCGTGGCGACCAAAACTGGATGCCGTATTCCAAGGGTGTCCTTACAAAGGCCTTATAAAGTGGTATTAACCCTTCATGTGACCTTGATTCTATCCCAGCGATACTGACTCCATCTCCTAACAGAGGGATAAAAGTAGGTCAATAGCAATAGCAATAGCAGTTAGACTTATATACCGCTTCATAGGGCTTTCAGCCCTCTCTAAGCGGTTTACAGAGTCAGCATATTGCCCCCAACAACAATCCGGGTCCTCATTTTACCCACCTCGGAAGGATGGAAGGCTGAGTCAACCCTGAGCCGGTGAGATTTGAACAGCTGAACTGCAGAACTAGCAGTCAGCTGAAGTAGCCTGCAGTGCTGCATTTAACCACTGCGCACCTCAAACCTTGCCTATCAACATAGCTCTAGTAATATAGATGCAGGGAGTCCTCGATTTACAACTGTTCATGTAATGACCGTTCGAAATTACAATGGCACTAAAAAAACGTAACTGGTGACTTTTTTTCACATTTACAGCCAGTGCAGCATCCCCATGGTCAAGGGACCCAAATTTGGATACTTGACAACTGGTTCGTATTTACGACGGTTGCAGTGTCCCGGGGTCAACGTGATCCCCTCCTTTTGCGACCGTCTGGCATGCAAAGTCAATGGGGAGGCCAGATTCATTTTAACAACCGTGTTAATAACAGCTGCAGCAGTGATTCACTTAACAGCAATGGCAAGCAAGGTCGTAAAATGGGGCAAAATTCACTTAACAAATATCTCAGCAATTGGAAGTTTTGCGCACAATTGTGGTCATAAGGTGAGGACTGCCTGTAGTGGTTTATATACAGGCAGTCCTCGACTTACGACCACAATTGAGGCCAGAATTTACGTTGCTAAGTGAAACATTTGTTAAGTGAGTTTTGCCCCATTTTACGGCTTTTTTCTCCACATTGGTTCAGTGAATCACTGCAGTCGTTAAATTAGTCACACGGTTGTTAAGTGAATCTGACTTCTCTGCTTGTCAGGTTGTCGCAAAAGGGCATCACATGACCCCGGGACACTGCAACCGTCATAAATATGAACCAGTTGTCAAGGAGCTGAATCTAAATCCACAAGACCGTGGGGATGCTGCAAGGTCATAAGTGTGAAAAATGGCCACAAGTCACTTTTTTCAGTGCCCTTGTGATTTCAGTCACTAAATGAACTGTTGTAAATCGAGGACTACCTGTAATGTCACCAGTAAGATACCACATAAAGCCCCATTTAACAAATCGCTACCTCAACTTTTCTTTTTTTTTCTTTTCTTTTTTTAAGATGTTTTATGCTGTTTATTTCATAGATACACCCACGTTACACCGATCCTCCGCGAGCTGCACTGGCTCCCCACTGAACTCCGGACTCGCTTCAAGGTGCTAGTCGTTACTTTTAAAGCCCTACATGGTTTAGGACCTGTCTACCTGAGAGACCGCCTCCTGCCACTCACCTCCCAACGACCAACAAGATCGCACAGGCTGGGCCTCCTCCTGGTGCCGTCAACCGGACAATGCCGACTGGCGGCTCCCCGGGGGAGGGCCTTCTCTGTTGCTGCGCCGGCCCTGTGGAACGATCTACCCGCAGAGATCCGGACCCTTACCACTCTCCTGGCCTTCCGTAAAGCCATTAAGACCTGGTTGTTCCGGCAGGCCTGGGGCTGTTGATGGATATCCAGCCCCCGCTTAGATGGAATGGATGACGTGAATTTTTAATATTGTATTTTTCTATTTTAAAATTTAAACTGTTTCTGTCTTGCTGTGAGCCGCCCAGAGTCCCGATGGGAGTGGGCGGCATACAAATTTTAATAAACCTTAAACCTTAAGCCATAGTGCCCAGCTCTTTTTTATTATTATTCATAAACATTTTGAATACAGTGTATTGTCAGGGCATATCATTTACAAAAAAGCAAGGAAAGAACAAAAAGAAATATTAACCCATATACTAATAAGGATAATAATAATAATGGCGTAACATAATGTTTTTAACTAGATTTCTCTTTATATTGTCTTGTTTGTTAATTCTGTTCATTATATTCTCTACCTCAAACTTTCAACTGCCCAGATTCCTTTTTCCCCGGTGAATATCCCCTCTGATCCAGGGGTCTGGTTGGTTGGAGGATTCGGGGAGTTGAAGTCCACAAGTCTTAAAGTTGCCAAGTTTGGGGACATCTACACGTCTGATCTCTCTCCAAATGGCAACCACCAGGCCTTGCTTTACTTATCCCATCTTCAAATGTGAGCCCAGAGACACTTCGTGCACCCCAAGTTTAAAAATAACACAATAGCCATAGACGGATGAATAATAGATGCCGCGCATTTTGCAAGAGGCGCTTCCGCAAAAGATGATTGCAGTCCAAATAAGCAACCTTTCAAAACTGTCCCAGATACGCCGCACGCAATAATTGCGCCCAATTTTGCTCCGCAATCAATTCCTCTTAGGCGGAAAGGGCTCTAGGATTAACCATACACCAGAAATCACCGTCAGGTTCTTCCATTTCCTGGCACAACATAATTCTCCTGATAAACAATAATGCCTTGGAACGGGGCCCAGCGGTGACCCAATTCAATCTGAGGAAAAGCTATCGTTGCAAGATTTAATACTAATTGCGTGGATTAGGGCATGATGGGTTAGGGCATGATAGGTTGTCACGAAGTGCTTTAATTTCCCGCAAAGGGGTCCAGGAAGTTCAGAGAAGTTGGCCAAGGGCCAAGAGATTTCCAAAAAATTAAGCTTTCAAAATCTTAAAAGAGGTTGATAGGAACGGCATGGGAACAAGCCGGGCACATCAATTCAAGTCTTGCAGAAAGTAAATATTTTCGTTCAGAATTGGAATGTATTATCAGATAGCCCCCAGACATACATCTATGAGAGAAACATTAATTACGATGGACTGACTTATTAAGTGTAACTTATTAAGTTACAGTGGTAACTACCACTGAATTCAAGATCGATTTCTTGGATTTAAATGCCAAGATTTATCCAGGAAAGAATGTGCTTTGGGGAAAGAAAGAAAGAAAGAAAGAAAGAAAGAGGGAGGGAGGAAAGAAGGAAGGAAGGAAAGGAAAGAAAGAAGGAAAGAAGGAAGGAAAGAAAGAAGGAAAGAAGGAAGGAAGGAAAGAAAGAAGGAAGGAAGGAAGAAAGAAAGAAAGAAAGAAAGAGAAGGATGGAGGGAGGAAGAAAGAAGGAAGGAAGGAAGGAAGGAAGGAAGGAAAGAGAAGAAAGGGAGAGAGAGGGAAGGGAGAGAAAGGAGGAAGGAAGGAAGATACAAGGAAAGAAAGAGAAAGAGAAAGAGAAAGGAAGGGAGGTAAGGAGGGAGGAAGAAAGAAAAAAAGACAATGGAAGAAAGAAAAAAAAGAAAAATGCCCTAACCATTTATTACAGGTTGTCCCCAACTTATCACCACAATGGAGCCCAAAATGTAGCTTGCTAAGTGAGTTAAGTGAGTTTGTCCCATTTTACGACCTTTCTGCCACAGTTGTTAAGTGAACCACTGCAGCTGTTAAATTAGTAACTCGGTGGTAAAGTAGATCCGGCTTCCCCATTGACTTTGCCTGTCAGAAGGTCGCAAAATGGGATCCACATGATCCCCAGGGGCACATGGTAACTGTCATAAAGGAGGAGGAGGAGGATGACTGTGGGGTCCTTGATGCTCTCTGAGCTTAGTTGTTTCCTTGCAGTTGTTTCATTACCCAACTAGGGGACATCATCAGTGCTGGAAGGGGGGAGAGGGGGCTTGCAGGAAGAAGAGGAGGAGGACAAGGACTAGGACCATGGGGTCTTTGGTGCTCTCTGTGCTTGCTGTTTTATTGCAGACGTTTCATTGTCAAACTAGGGAACAACATCAGTGCTAGAAGGGAGTGGGGTTTATGGAGAGGAGGAGGAAGAGGTAGAGGAGGAGGACTGTGAAGAAGAAAACCAGAAAGTCCAGTTGCCTCTTGAAAAAAAACGCCTTTGGGACAACCATGACCTGGATGATGGAGAATCTCCATAGCAATAGCACGTAGACTTAATATAGAGCCGAGGTGGCGCAGTGGTTAGGGTGCAGTACTGCAGCCACTTCAGCTGACTGCTAGTTCTGCAGTTCAGCGGTTCAAATCTCACTGGCTAAGGGTTGACTCAGCCTTCCATCCTTCCGAGGTGGGTAAAATGAGGACCCGGATTGTTGTTGGGGGCGATATGCTGACTCTGTAAAACCGCTTAGAGAGGGCTGAAAGCCCTATGAAGCGGTATATAAGTCGCTCTACATGGGGCTGCCCTTGAAGAGTGTTCAAAGACTTCAGTTAGTCCAGAACGCAGCCGCGCGAGCGATTGTGGGTGCACCCAGGTACACCCACGTCACACCTATCCTCCGCGAGCTGCACTGGCTACCCATTAGTCTCCGAATCCGCTTCAAGGTGCTGGTCGCTACCTATAAAGCCCTACATGGCATCGGACCTGGGTACCTGAGAGACTGCCTCCTGCCGATTACCTCCCTCAGACCGATTAGATCTCACAGGCCTGTGAAATATCCAGCCCCACGGAAATTTTGAATGTTGCGGTTTTGTTTTTAAAGTGTTGTCTTTGTCTAGTTTTCCCCCTTTACCTTGTCTATTGTGAGCTGCCCGGAGTCCTTCGGGAGTGGGCGGCATACAAGACAAATAAAATCAATCAAAATCAAATTAACTGCTATTGCCATACCGCTTCATAGTGCTTTTACAGCCCTCTCTAGGCGGTTTACAGGGTCAGCCTCTTGCCCCCCGCAAAATTTGGGGTTCAGAAAAAGGCAGGTTCAAAAATCGAAGAGATACAAATTGCTTCAAGCTTTAAAAGCCAGAGTTCAGGATTTCAGGCATCACCTGAAAATATTCTTATTAAGACCCAGTAGAGAATCAGCTCATCTTTCCTCTTTTTCTTTTTTTCATGCACATTCTCTCCCCAGATCAACCTACAGTTCACCAAGATCTCTATCTCCAGGCTAATACTCTGCACCCACTTGCCAGCTGTTAACATTCCTCGTCTAATCCTTTTTTGCAAGATGTCCAGAGGTGATGGCCGCCCTTCCCCCGCAACCTAATAGAAAATTGCACTGTCAGGACTTATTAAGGAGAAAAGGAAGGAAAGGGCTTGGGTGTTTTGCTCTCCTCTCCTCTCTCCCCGTGAGTAAAATACAAAGCGAGTTGCTAAACTCAGGGTTGCTGAATTCAGGCGGGGCTGCTCCTTATCCTTGAGGTTCTTGGAAGAATTTAGGATTCCTAACCAACCCATCCGTCATGATTAGCGTGGATTTTGAGAAACGCTGGCATGTATTTTATGTATTTTCTTTGGAGACTGGGTTGCAAGTTGGCTAAGAATAAAACGGTGGAGGAGAGAGAGAAAGTCATCCTTGGGAAAAGATAGGCCTATTTTCAAATATTACTAAAGCCTTAATTCTCACTTAAGTCCACCCTGGCCAAATAAAAATTCCCACCACTACAGTCACGGTCTGCTCTGATTACTAGAATACAAATGATTTCACCTATTAATTTTTCCTCCATCAGAAGCCGGTATTGTGTTTTTCTTCCAGTTTTATTATAAAACACCAAAATACCACAGACTGGGTTTGCCTATCCCCATCAAACCATGGTTTGTTTAACTACAAGTATTGAATGAACTATAGCTACCTAGGTTCATACACTGCTCTAAACCATCATGTAGCTTCATTCTGGTACCTTACTGGGAGAGAATGAAGCTTCGTGCTGGTGTCCCCAAAGCTATGGTTAATACGGGGCCACGTTTTAATAAGACATTAAAGGGATTTGGGGAAACAAGCTTTGATTAATGGCTGTCAGGCAGGAAAATAGAACTTCCATGTTCCCCGATTAGGAAAAATCTCCTTGGATAGGAAATCATCACCGTCAGTCTTTCTGGAGGAATCTAACAGGCCATTGTTGGAAGGAATCTCCATTCGGTTCAGATCCACTGGAAACATGGGGGCTGATGGAAAAGAGGGTTTAATGGTGAAGCAGAAGCACATGGGTCGTTCCGGGCAGCTGACCACATGGAGTGGAGAAAGAAGGGTATTTATACCCTCCCTTGGGCCTTGCCCTTGAGCTTCCTGTTCCTGTGCAATAGCCTGCATTCTAGTGGCTGTGGTCAGACTCCCACGGGGCCATGTAGAGGTCATGTTTGTCTGAGATAGGTTTGGTTGAAGTTTGCCAGATGATGCATTGTCCTTAGGAGATTTTGCAATGCAGTGAGCTCTGCTGTTAGATAATCCTATTATGTCCCAGAGGGTCATGTTTTAATCCCATCACCCTGGAGCTGGAGATCTTTTGTCTGGCAGGTAGGCTGGCCCAGTCCTTCTCAATGGGCACCAAATGGGCTGGGGCCAGGGAGCTGGTTTCTGTCTTTAAAAACTTTTTTTCTCCTTTAGGGAAATATAATTTCCCCCCTTTTTAAAATAGTTCTCAAAATATTTCATTCTTCTAGGAGGGGGAGACTTCCCTCACAAGCCACATTAAGTAAAACTTTGCACTGGATCAAACACATCTATTGCTTTGGTGGTTGTTAAGATTTTTGATTGATTAGCTTTATTAACAAATAAGCAACCTTTTAAGACGAATGAAGGCGAACATACCTGTCTCAGGATAATGTCGCAGGATCCAAACTGGGTCGGTCCCAGTTGACGCAGATCGAATCCTGCAGCCTTCTAAAAAGCCCAATTTACATGCAAAATGTTCTACCTGCTTTTGATTACGACGACAGAACCTCGGGTATTTTGAGAATTTAAGAATTTTGCTTCCAACAGGTTTTTTTAGAAGTTTGGGATTCAGAAGCCTGAACTAGAGGATTCAGTTCAGCTCTACCCTAACTTCTTGCAAGGCAACAGTGACATCTGCTGGTTTGTCTCCCACAAAGGAACTTGATTTACCAAATGCCAAGCAAACTCAAGTGAAGTTTTGGAAAGTTTTATTACTATCCTTTATTTGTGAAACATATGTGGCCGCCTATCTTACTTGTCGAGCAACTCTGGGTTACGAACAACATAAAAACAAAGGTAAACAGCATTCAAATTATTATTTTAAGGATATTTGCGAGGTTGGGAAGCAGATCTGCACAAACTTTGAAACTCTTAAGCATTTTCAACAGCTCAGCTGGAGACCCAGCAGAAATTCTTTACAGTAGTTCAGTAAGGGCACTCCCACGTACAG
>NC_045546.1:3323328-3385828 GCF_009769535.1 Thamnophis elegans
CTGATATAATCCAAGCTGTCAATTTTGCCATCTCTGCCAGTTCCATTGATTTCACCATCCTTTCATCCAGCCTAGGCTATGTCAAATCTCTTCACTGTTATGAATATAAAAGTCTTGCGACTGTTATCCAATAACTGTTATAGTAAAGGTAAAGGTAAAGGTTCCCCTCGCACCTATGTGCTAGTCGTTCCCGACTCTAGGGGGCGGTGCTCATCCCCGTTTCAAAGCCGAAGAGCCAGCGCTGTCCGAAGACGTCTCCGTAGTCATGTGGCCGGCAGGTCTAAACACCAAAGGCGCATGGAACGCTGTTCCCTTCCCACCAAAGGTGGTCCCTATTTGCATTTTTTATGTGCTTTCTAAGTGCTAGGTTGGCAGAAGCTGGGACAAGTAACGGGAGCTCACTCCGTTAGGCGGCGCTGGGGATTCGAACCTTTGTCCATTGGCCCTAAAAGGAATATCTTTGGTTTCCATGGCAGATTCAGCTTGTGGCTTGGATGTTTTCAGTTCTTGGTTGCCAAAGTTTGTGGCTTTGGTGTCTCATATGAAAGAGAGATGAGTGTCTTCCGGCACGTTGTACTTCAATTTATGGTCCTCAAACAGTTTGCAGAGGGCCTCCAGGTACTTCCCGTGTAGCTCATCAACTTCTTCTTGGCTGGGATTGTGCTTCTTCCTCACCGGGAGGGGCTTTCCCACTGGAGGTGTCGAACAGGAGAAAAAGAAATTTTAATTAATAATTTAATTTAATTTAATTTAATTTAATTTAATTTAATTTAATTTAATTTAATTTAATTTAATTTAATTTAATTTAATTAATTTAATTTAATTTAATTTAATTAATTTAATTTAATTTAATTTAATTTAATTTAATTTAATTTAATTTATTAATTTAATTTAATTTAATTTAATTTAATTAATTATTTTAATTTAATTAATTTAATTTAATTTAATTTAATTTTAATTTAATTATTTAATTTAATTTAATTTAATTTAATTTAAATTTAATTTAATTTAATTTTGATTGATAATTTGATTTGATAATTTGATTAATAATTGATTTGATTAATTTGATTTAATTTATAATTTAATTTAATTTAATTTAATTTAATTTAATTTAATTTAATTTAATTTAATTTAATTTAATTTAATTTAATTTAATTTAATTTAATTTAATTTAATTTAATTTAATTTAATTTTTTGATTTGATAATTTGATTTAATAATTTGATTTAATAATTTAATTTAATAATTTAATTTAATTTAATTTAATTTTTTAATTAATTTAATTTAATTATTTTAATTTAATTTTTTGATTTGATAATTTGATTTAATAATTTGATTTAATTTATTTAATTTAATTTATTTAATTTAATAATTTAATTTAATAATTTAATGTAATAATTTAATTTAATTTAATTTAATTTTTTAATTAATTTAATTTAATTAATTTAATTTAATTTTTTGATTTGATAATTTGATTTAATAATTTGATTTAATAATTTGATTTAATAATTTGATTTAATTTAATTAATTAATTTAATTAATTAATTTAATTTATTTATTTAATTTATTTTATTTATTTTATTTTATTTATTTTATTTTATTTATTTATTTTATTTAATAATTTAATTTAATAATTTAATTTAATAATTTAATTTAATAATTTAATTTAATAATTTAATTTAATAATTTAATTTAATAATTTAATTTATTTAACTTTGTTTTGTTATTCTATTCTTTATCTTATTTGACTTGACTTATTTTACTTTATTTTACTTTATTATATTTTACTTTATTGACCTTATTTCATTTTTTCTTTATTTTATTTACTTGGCAAAATGGGGCAAAACCCACTTAACAACTGTCTCGCTTAACTACAGAAATGTTGGGCTCAATTGTTGCCATAAGTTGAGGACTACCTGTAACGTAAGCTTAGCATATCCAGTTGTGTTCCCTTTCTCATCTACCTGGGAAGGCTAATAAGAGGCAACGGAGATTATTCTTATATCTCTACTTAAAACTAACTGTGCCCAGACAACACGCTGTTCAGATAGATATGGAACTTTTTATGTTTAATTTTTTAAAAAAAATGTATTAATAAAACATATATTTTATTTTTTTTAAAAAGAGGCAACACAGAATAATTCAAAAAGAAGGAAGGATGTGTCCAGTACTCCTTTCCTCATTCTATCTACCTCTTTTTTCTGGATGCCACCAAGGGGTAAGTTCCGGCAGCCGCTACTCCTGGTTCACTTGTGGGTGTGCCATGCATGCACAAGCGCAGTACAATAAAAATGTTTTGTGCACGCGCAGAAGCAAAAAAACAAGATGGTGGCGCCGTAGGCGAACCAGTTGAAGGGTGTGGCAGGCCTGGGTCGCTGCGGGTTCCAGCGACCCAGGCCGCCAAACAAGTGTGGGTTTCTCCCAGTTCGCACCGGTACGCCAGAACCGGTTCGTGAAATTTAGCGTACCTTTTGAAACCCAAAAGGAAGGAAGGAAGGAAGGAAGGGGGAGAAAAACACACAAGAAAGGAAGGAAGGAATGGAGGGAGAGTGAGAAAATAAAGAGAGAGACAGATAGCAATAGCAGTTCGACTTATATACCGCTTCATAGGGCTTTCAGCCCTCTCTAAGCGGTTTACAGAGTCAGCATATCGCCCCCAACAATCTGGGTCCTCATTTCAGCCACCTCGGAAGGATGGAAGGCTGAGTCAACCTTGAGCCGGTGAGATTTGAACCGCCGAACTGCAGAACTAGCAGTCAGCTGAAGTGGCCTGCAGTACTGCACCCTAACCACTGCGCCCCTTCGGCTCAAGGTTGACTCGGAAAGAGAAAGAGAGAAAGAAAGAAAAAAGAAAGAAAAAGAAAGAAAAAGAAAGTGGGAGAGAGATGAAAGAAAGAAAGAAAGAAAGAAAGAAAGAGTGGGAGAGAGACAAAAGGAAGGTAGGTAGGTAGGTAGGTAGGTAGGTAGGTAGGAAGGAAGGAAGGAAGGAAGGAAGGAAAGAAAGAAAGAAAGAAAGAAAGAAAGAAAGAAAGAAAGAAAGAAAGAAAGAAAGAAAGAAAGAAAGAAAGAAAAAGAAAGAGACTTTATGAGCACAATCGAGCCCAAAATTTTGGTTGCTAAGCAAGAGCATTGTTAAGTGAGTTTCACCATATTTTCCAAGTTGCCCACCAAGTCATGCCCACCCAGTCACATGACTACCGAGCCACTCCCACAAAACAGGCCACACCTACAGAATAGGTTCTAAATTTTTTTGAAACCCACCACTACCGCCAAACCACTACTGATTCAGCCGAACTGGGCCGAGCCGATAGCAACCCACTACTGATGCCACCTAAGAGACGAGGACATACCCACAGTGTAGATTGGCTTCCGGTAGGGCACGAAACCGAAGGTGTATTGGAAGACCCCTCTGGCGTGGAAGAGGGGCAGGGAGATCCCCATGATCTTTTGCAAACGCTCTTGCGTCCATCTCAGCCAAGATCCTTTGGGGTTTTCGACCTGGTCGAAAAGCTCATTCTCGCCGAAGGAGAACACGGGAACGAGCGGCGTCCTAGGAAAAGAGAAGAAAAAGAAAGGAAAGATGGGACCAAACAGGTTGGGATAATTGCAGGTGGGATTCAGCCGGTTCGGACTGGTTTGGGAGAACTGGATGCTAATTTCACATCTGGTTTGCCGAACCGGTTGTTGCGAGGAATGGCTGGCCCTGCCCATCCCCTCCCAAGAGTCTCCATGCGGCCTGTTCATCATGCTGGGTAAGTGCAGGGCCCGCGTGGCGGCTCAGAGATAGGGGGGAAAGCGGCCATGTTTTGTGGGCATTTTTCGGGCCGTTTTCAGGCCATTTTTCAAGCCAAAATCGGCTTGAAAATCAGCCTGAAAACAGCCCACAAACAGGATATTTTTCAGACTGTTTTCAGGTCATTTTTCAGGCAAAAAATAGCCCTAAAATGACTTGAAAAAATGCCCACAAAACAGGCCATTTTGGGGGCTGTTTTTTGGCCGTTTTCACATCCAAAATTGGCCCGAAAAACAGCCTGAAAATGGCCATAAAACAGTCATTTTTTTCAGGCCATTTTCAGGCAGTTTTTCCATCCGAAATCGACTCGAAAAACGGCCTGAAAAATCGTCCCCCAAAATGCCCCAAAAAACCAGCTTATCCAGCTTCTCTTCCTCTTGCAGCAAACTTTCCCAGTCTAGCTTGATTCTCTCTCCCTCCCTCCCTCCCTCCCTCCCTCTCTTTCTCTCTCTCTCTCTTTCTTTCTCTCTCTCTCCCTCTCTCTTTCTTTCTTTCTTTCTCTTTCTTTCTCTCTCTCTCCCTCCCTCCCTCTTTCTTTCTTTCGCTCTCTCTTTCTCTTTCTCGCTCTCTCTTTGTTTCTTTCTCTTTCTCTCTCTCTCCCTCTCTCTTTCTTTCATACTTTCTTTCTCTCTCCCCCCTCTCTTTCTTTCTTTCTCTTTCTTTTTCTCTCTCTCCTTCTCTCTTTCTTTCTTTCTCTTTCTTTCTCTCTCTCTCTCCCTCCCTCTCTCTCTCTTTCTCTTTCTTTCTCTCTCTCTTTCTCTTTCTTTCTTTCTTTCTTTCTTTCTTTCTTTCTCTTTCTTTCTCTCTCCCTCCCTCTCTTTCTCTTTCTTTCTCTCTCTTTCCCTCTCTCTTACACACACCCCACACACCCACACGCACACGTTGCATCTTTCTTTCCTCTGCGCCCCCCCCCACCAGATTCCTTCCCCAACCATGCCTGTCCCATACAGGTACCACCCACACAAGTCCTGTAGAGTTGGCCCTGCCCACTCAGTCACATGATCCCACCCAGCCATGCCCACCCAGCAGAGAACCAGTTGTTAAATATTTGGAACCAACCCCTGGATAACTGGGATAACTGAGGAAGGCTGGGTAGCTGCAAATATAGCGTAGTTCTCGACTTACAACCACAATTGAGCCCCAAATTTCCATGGCTGAGTGAGGCCTTCATTAAGCGGGTTTTGCCCCATTTTATGACCGTTCTTGTCACGGTCGTTACTTGAATCACTGCAGTTGTTAAGTGAATCTGGGTTTCCCCATTGATTTTGCTCCTCAGGATGTCGCAAATGGGGATCATGTGACCCCGGGAGAATGCTGCCATGGTCGTAAGTGTGAAAAACGGTCATAAGTCCCTTTTTTGTAACTTGGAACGGTCCCTAAATGGACCGTTGTAAGCTGAGGACTACCTGAAAGGGATTCGGGAAGTGTTTCTTCTTCTTAGAAGCTAAGTCAATGGGGTTCACTTAACGACTACGTGATTTGCTTAACAATGCCAGCGTTTCTTTTAGCAACCCTGGCAAAAAGGTCATAAAATGGGACACAGAGCTCACTAAGCAACTGTCCTGCTTAGCAGTGGAACTTTAGGGCTCAATTCTGGTCGTAAGTCGAGGGCACGGCCCCCAGGAGCTGTTCCTACTCACCCATTCTCTATGGCCAGTCGAACGAAGCCCTTCCGGTTCTCCAACAGGAGAGTGTAAGCTCCAGGACGGGCGTCCAGCGCTTCCTGCGCCCCTCCCACAGCGATGACCACGATATTCCCACCTTCCTTCTTCCTCAAGAGATACAAACCGGATTCCTTGTCCGAGGGGATTACACCTGGGTGAAGCAAAGCAGGAGAAAGAAGGAACATGAAAGCGTGCCAAGTGGGCAAAACAGAACAAAACCCCACAAATAGCCTTCACAGAGAATAACAGGATTGGGAGGGATTTGGAAGGTAAAGACCTCCATGTAGAGTAGAGTAGAGTAGAGTAGAGTAGAGTAGAGTAGAGTAGAGTAGAGTAGAGTAGAGTAGAGTAGAGTAGAGTAGAGATAATAGGGTGGGATGGGATGAAATAGAAATAATAGAAATAGAAATATTAATAGAAATAGAATAGAATAGAATAGGGAGTAGACTAGAGTAGACTAGAGTAGACTAGAGTAGACTAGAGTAGACTAGAGTAGAGTAGAGATAATAGGGTGGGATGGGATGAAATAGAAATAATAGAAATAGAAATAGAAAGAATAGAATAGAATAGAATAGAATAGAATAGAATAGGGAATAGAGTAGAGTAGAGTAGAGTAGAGTAGACTAGAGTAGAGTAGAGATAATAGGGTGGGATGGGATGAAATAGAAATAATAGAAATAGAAATAGAAAGAATAGAATAGAATAGAATAGAATAGAATAGAATAGGGAATAGAGTAGAGTAGAGTAGAGTAGAGTAGAGTAGAGTAGAGTAGAGATAATAGGGTCGGATGGGATGAAATGGAAATAATAGAAATATTAATAGAAATAGAATAGAATAGAATAGAATAGAATAGGGAGTAGAGTAGAGTAGAGTAGAGTAGAGTAGAGTAGAGTAGAGTAGAGTAGAGTAGAGTAGAGTAGAGTAGAGTAGAGTAGAGTAGAAATAATAGGATGGGATGAAATAGAAATAATAGAAATAGAAATAGAAAGAATAGAATAGGGAGTAGAGTAGAGTAGAATAGAATAGAATAGAATAGAATAGAATAGAATAGACAATGAGAAGAGAAGAAGGGACAACAAAAAAATGGAATGGAATGGAATAGAATAGACTCGAATAGAATAGAATACAGAATGAGAAGAGAATAGAGAAAGAGAAGAGAAGAAGGGACAACAAAAGAATGGAATGGAATAGAAAATAATATAGAATAGAATAGAATAGAATAGAATAGAATAGAATAGAATAGAATAGGAATAGGAATAGGAATAGGAATAGGAATAGGAATAGGAATAGGAATATGGAATGAGAAGAGAAGAGAACCTGGAAGGGACCTTGGAGGACTTAGCTTACCTCCACTCATCACGTAGTCCCGGAAAAAGGGGGCTCGGAACCACAAATTCAACATCATCATGTGAGGCTTCAGCCTCGGGAAGAGTTTGGAAAAGCCGGTGGCTTCGGTGCAGAAATTAATGAAGGCCCCAGCCACCATGATGCCATGGGGATGGAAGCCAAAGATGTAGTTTTGGCTTGGGTCCAAATCCGCCGTCTTCACCAGCTGTAAGAACAAAGAGATTTAGGACACTTATCTATTATTTTATGTTATTATTTCACTTCACTCCATTGTATTTATTGCTATTGTTTTTGTTATTTCGTTTCTATTTTATTTCCATTTCATTTCATTTATTTTTATTTCATTTCGTTTCGATTTTATTTATTAATACCCTGCCTTTATTATTCTTATGAATAACTCAAATATATCCAACCTACCTTTCTCCTCTTATTTTTCCCACAACAACAACTCTGTGAGGTGGATTGGATTGAGAGAGAGACCCAAAGTCACCCAGCTGGCTTTCATGGCTAAGGCAGGACTAGAACTCACCGTCTCCTGGTGATTGGCCCAAAGTCACCCAGCTGGCTTTCGTGCCTAAGTCAGGACTAGAATTCACCGTCTCCTGGTAATTGACTTAATGTCACCCAGCTGACTTTCATGCCTAAAGCGGAACTAGAATTCACTGTCTCCTGGTGATTGACCAAAGTCACCCAGTTGGCTTTGATGCCTAAGTCGGGACTAGAACTCACTGCCTCCTAATGATTGGCCCAAAGTACCCAGCCTGCTTCCCTGGCTAAGGCAGGAGTTGAACTCCCGACCTCCTGCTTTCTAGTCTGGTCCTTTAACCACTAGACCAAAGTAGCTCTCTTAGCTCTCTTTTGTAAGAAAGCTGAAAGGATGGGTTATACTGGGTTGGAATGGATGACCTCTGAGGTCCCTTCTGACTCTTATATTCCATGATGATCCTCCCTTCATCTTGTTTCTCAAAGCACAGCTGCCGTTATATTTTCCACACTCAAGGATCTGAGGACATAATAACAATAACCTAACAGTTTTTCTCCTCCTGAATGTCACTGGGGTTAATTTGTCACCGGGAGCTTCAGGCACAGACAGAGCCCAGGTGTTTATTAGCCACTTGCAACGGGCTCCTTTCACCCTTCCGTCTGATTAATGAGACTGTTATGGCGCTCCCAGCTCTCAACTGTCCTGGCTGGGTACATCATGTTCCCCCCATTTATCCTTCCAAAGTTATTCCTTTGGAAGGGGGGTTCTCTCTCTCTCTGCCGTCTCCCAATCTATTATCTATCATCTCTCTCCTCTTTCTCTCATCTCTCTTTCATCTGCTTATGTCTGTAGCTATCACTCTAGTTATCATCTATCATCTCTTATCTATCTATTTATAATCCCTTTCATTTGTATGTTGTCTGTCTATCTGTCTCTCTCTATCTATCTATCTATCATCTCTATATCTATTATTCTATCATCTTTCTATCATCTCATCTATCTATATATCTATGTCTGTCTGTCTGTCTGTCTGTCTATCTCTATCTATGTTTCTATCGTCTTTATATCTATTATCTCGTCTATCTGTCTCTGTCTGTCTGTCTATCTATATCTATCTATCATCTCTATATCTATTATTCTATCATCTTTCTATCTATCATCTCATCTATCTCTATATATCTCTATCTTTCTATCTTATATCTATCATCTTTCTATCATCTCATCTATCTATATATCTATGTCTATATCTATTATTCTATCATCTTTTATCATCTATCTATATCTATCTATCCTCATCTATCTATATCATCTTCATATCTATTATTCTATCATCTTTACATCTATCATCTCCTCTATCTATCTCTATATCTATCTATATCTATCTATCTATCTATCTATCTATCTATCTACTCTATTATCCTCTTTCTATCATCTCATCTATCTATATATCTATGTCTGTCTATCATCTCTATAACTATTATTCTATCATCTTTTATCATCTCATCTATCTATATCTCTCTATCCTCAACTATCTATCTTTATCATCTTCATATCTATAATTCTATCATCTTTACATCTATCATCTCATCTATCTATCTCTATATCTCTATCTATCTATCTATCTATCTATCTATCTATCTATCTATCTATCTATCTATCTATCATCTCTATATCTATTATTCTATCATCTTTACATCTATCATCTCTATCTATCTATATCTATCTATCTATCTATCTCTATCTCTATCTATCTATCTATCTATCTATCTATCTATCTATCTATCTATCTATCATCTCTATATCTATTATTCTATCATCTTCACATCTATCATCTCATCTATCTCTATATCTATCTATCTATCTATCTATCTATCTATCTATCTATCTACTCTATTATCCTCTTTCTATCATCTCATCTATCTATATATCTATGTCTGTCTATCATCTATAACTATTATTCTATCATCTTTTATCATCTCATCTATCTATATCTCTCTATCCTCAACTATCTATCTTTATCATCTTCATATCTATTATTCTATCATCTTTACATCTATCATCTCATCTATCTATCTCTATATCTATCTCTATCTATCTATCTATCTATCTATCTATCTATCTATCTATCTATCTATCTATCTATCATCTCTATATCTATTATTCTATCATCTTTACATCTATCATCTCTATCTATATCTATCTATCTATCTATCTATCTATCTATCTATCTATCATCTATCTATCTATCTATCTATCTATCTATCTATCTATCATCTATCTATCTATCTATCTATCTATCTATCATCTATCTATCATCTATCGATCTATCTATCCTCATCTATCTATATCATCTTCATATCTATTATTCTATCATCTTTACATCTATCATCTCCTCTATCTATCTCTATATCTATCTATATCTATCTATCTATCTATCTATCTATCTATCTATCTATCTATCTACTCTATTATCCTCTTTCTATCATCTCATCTATCTATATATCTATGTCTGTCTATCATCTCTATAACTATTATTCTATCATCTTTTATCATCTCATCTATCTATATCTCTCTATCCTCAACTATCTATCTTTATCATCTTCATATCTATTATTCTATCATCTTTACATCTATCATCTCATCTATCTATCTCTATATCTATCTCTATCTATCTATCTATCTATCTATCTATCTATCTATCTATCTATCTATCTATCTATCATCTCTATATCTATTATTCTATCATCTTTACATCTATCATCTCTATCTATATCTATCTATCTATCTATCTATCTATCTATCTATCTATCTATCTATCTATCTATGATCTCTATATCTATTATTCTATCATCTTCACATCTATCATCTCATATCTCTCTCTCTCTCTCTCTCTCTCTCTCTCTCTCTCTCTCTCTCTCTCTCTCTCTCCAGCCAGCCAGCCAGCCAGCCAACCATTCATTCATTTACTATCATATATTTATTTCATTTCTAGGGCTGCCCAACTCAACCAAATGACTGAGCAACTTAACACTTCTAAAGAATTTTCAGCACCATGGTAACTTCAAACGGCCACTAAATGAATATTTGATGGTTTTAAAGGTATCCTGCGCAGGTTGTAAGTTGAGGGCTGCCTGTGTCGTATGTTGTTCACATAACAGCATCCCTCTTTGACACAATTCATCTCAATTCACCCCAGTCAAAGAAGTTATCCAGAGGTTTTTTTTTTTACATTCATGAAATGCCTTTTAATTACTGGTTAGACACAACAATCAAACCTGTTTCAGGGACCAGGAGAATCTGCATTTCTAAAAGAATAAATGTCGATTCTGGACATTTTGCCAAATTTTGCTCTGCTGCATAAAAGAAGAGCCACTTAGCACCATCAACTTCTTATAAATTTGAGAGTCAAAGAATTTAGCATGGTGTAGACTTTCATTTTGAAGAGGTAATTGGATGACATGGAGTGGATGATTCGGCAAAGAAAAAGATTTATGGAGCTTCAATTTTCGACCCTGGGCGTATACGTGGAGTTGCCCAATTGCTCATCTCAATTTCATTGGCACACAAAATCTTCTCTTTGACCAAGCATTGTGGGTTTGCTTTGCATGAAGTTACCCAACTTATTTGCCCATTTTAATTAAAAAACAAACAAACAATACAATACAATAATGTAAGGGAACTAAATTACTATTCAGCTTTTGAAAGCGGTGCCAAATAACACTAGAAGGAAGCAACAAAGAATATTTATTATTATGGGTCTCATACAGCCAGGCACTTAGACTGGGCTGGGCATTTTATCTACCCATCGAGTCCTTCGCAAGGACCTGAGAGAGCACATAGGGATGTTTGATAGCTTTAAAGGTGTTCCGTGAAAGGATGTCAGCTGCTCCACGTCAAACTACCTTTTGAAATTGACCGGTGGAGATTTTGTCAATGCCGATGGTATCCAAGGGGTGCTCCAGATGTTTTGGGGTTGCACCCAAGATGCCTAATTGCTACTGGTCCTACATTTGCTTTCTTTGGCCACTGTTGTTCTATTTCTATTCGTAGGTCTGGTATTTTATGATCTCCAGAAGATGCCAGATCTTCTCTTCTCTTCTGCTGTCTCCAAGTACTGCCATGTCCTCTGTTCAGACTTTCTTTGTCTTTTTATTGACTATCATTGGCAATAATAATAATAGAACAACTGTGGTAAAAGAAATGGTTGGGTATCTGGGTGTCTTTCTGGGTGTCTTGTCTGTCTGACCATGTCAGTCTCTATCCCTATCCCTATCCATCCATCTCTCCATCCATCCCTGTCTCTCTCTCTCTCTATCGATCGATTGGTTGATCCTTATCATCAATCCATCCATCCATCTATATCTACATCTACATCTACATCTACATCTACATCTACATCATCTATCTAGATCTAGATATGGATGTTTTCGTAGATTTTCACGGGTGTAGGTAGGCTGGTCTTGTTGTATTCAGGTCTTTTCTCATGTAAGAGTGAGATTGTCCTGGCAACGTTTTGGCGAGTGGGATCTTGCCAAAACGTTGCCAAGACAATCTCAATCTTACATGGGAAAAGACCCGAATACAACAAGACCAGCATATATATATGGGTATGGCTAGCTGATGAGAGCTAAATAGCTTGAAATAGATCTATACTAGTCTCCCTTTATTTATTTATCAGCATAAATATAACATATATATATATATATATATATATATATATATATATATATATATATATATATATATATACACACATATATATATATACATATATATACATATATATATACATACATATATATATATATATATATATATATATATATATATATATATATATATATAATATCTTTATATCTTTATATCTTTATATCTATCTATAATCCATCCATCCATCCATCCATTCCTATCTCTAGCTCTCCCTCTCTCTCTCAATACATCCGTCCATCCTTATCTATTTATCTATCTATTTATCAGTCTATCTAGCCATCCATCCATCTATCGATCTATCTATCTTAATCTATCTATCTATCTATCTATCTATCTATCTATCTATCTATCTATCTATCTATATCTATATCTTTATCTCTATTTTTATATCTATCTATCTATAATCCATCCATCTATCCATCCATCCATTCCTATCTCTAGCTCTCTCTCTCTCTCAATACATCTGTCCATCCTTATCTATCTATTTATTTATCTATCTATCAATCTATCTATCCATCCATCCATCCATCCATCCATCAATCTATCTTAATCTATCTTAATCTATCTATCTATCTATCTATCTATCTATCTATCTATCTAATCTCTCTAACTTTATATCAATCAATCAATCAATCTATTTCTATCTATCTATCTATCTATCTATCTATCTATCTATCTATCTATCTATCTATCTATCTATCTATCTAATCTCTCTATCTTTATCTATCTATTTATCATCCATGCATCCATCCATCTATCTATCCATCTACCTATCCATCCCTCTCTCCCTCCCTCTCTCTCTCCCTCCCTCTCTCTCTCTCTCTTGCTGTCTCTCTCTCTCTCTCCATCCATCCATTCATCCATCCACCCATCCATCTCTTTCCCTATCTCCATCCCTATCGCTATCTATCATTCTCTCCGTCATCTGTAAATGTTTCCGCTTCTCACCTGGCCCTCTCTCTCTCTCTGTCCTCCTGGAACAGCAAACTCCAAAGAGCCATTAAACCAGATTATATTGCATAACGAACGGGGCAGTTTACATAACCCATCCGCACTTCCTGGTACCCTGGCAACCTTGGGATGAGCGAGGGAGGGAGGGAGGGAGGGAGGGGCATTACTTGGAAACCAAGGTAAACATGGGCAGCTGATCATTTTTTGGAAGAACACATTTGCTCTTTAAAGGTCTCCTGATCACAGAGACAATTCTGGTGTTGTGTTATTTCTCTCAAGGCAGAGGTCATCTAGCCCACTCAATATGACACCAAAACCTCACCTACAATAGAGAGTCCTCGACATATGACCGTAACAGAGTCGCCCCCTTACAGCCGTAAGTCATTGTAAAGTTGTAAATTGGAATCACCACCCTGGTTAAACAAACCAATTGTTTACCATGGGCCAATTTGGCCAAAAATGCTGAGAGGATGGCTTCTGTATCGACCCCACTTCCCCACCTATGGGCTATCCCCTGCAGGAAACAGAGTTTAAGGTGCTGGCCTAGGAACCAGGAGATGGTGAGTTCTAGTCCCACTTTAGCCATGAAAGCCAGCTGGGTGACTTTGGGCCAATCACCAGGAGACGGTGAGTTCTAGTCCCACTTTAGCCATGAAAGCCAGCTGGGTGACTTTGGGCCAATCACCAGGAGACGGTGAGTTCTAGTCCCACTTTAGCCATGAAAGCCAGCTGGGTGACTTTGGGCTAATCACCAGGAGACCGTGAGTTCTAGTCCCACTTTAGCCATGAAAGCCAACTGGGTGACTTTGGGCTAATCACCAGGAGATGGTGAGTTCTAGTCCCACTTTAGCCATGAAAGCCAGCTGGGTGACTTTGGGCTAATCACCAGGAGATGGTGAGTTCTAGTCCCACTTTAGCCATGAAAGCCAGCTGGGTGACTTTGGGCCAATCACCAGGAGACGGTGAGTTCTAGTCCCACTTTAGCCATGAAAGCCAGCTGGGTGACTTTGGGCTAATCACCAGGAGACCGTGAGTTCTAGTCCCACTTTAGCCATGAAAGCCAACTGGGTGACTTTGGGCTAATCACCAGGAGATGGTGAGTTCTAGTCCCACTTTAGCCATGAAAGCCAGCTGGGTGACTTTGGGCCAATCACCAGGAGACGGTGAGTTCTAGTCCCACTTTAGCCATGAAAGCCAACTGGGTGACTTTGGGCTAATCACCAGGAGACCGTGAGTTCTAGTCCCACTTTAGCCATGAAAGCCAGCTGGGTGACTTTGGGCTAATCACCAGGAGACCGTGAGTTCTAGTCCCACTTTAGCCATGAAAGCCAGCTGGGTGACTTTGGGCTAATCCCTCTCTCTTCAACCCACCTCGCAGAGTTATTGTTATGGGGGGAAAGGAGGAGGAAGGAGTATTAGGTATGTTCTCTGCCTGGAGTTACTTATAAATAACTTATATCCAGGCAGGATAACAATCAAATAAATTAATTCATTATAGCACATTCCTTTGCTTCATCTGTTTCTAGATTAACTATCAAAGTCCCACCTCTTCAATGCCAGCGAAACTAAATATTAATTATGGCTTTGAAGTTTGGTGAAACTTCGGAGTCTTAATGGATATTTCATTTCCCTGATATGAAGTTCCCTCTACTGCATTTTTCTTTTAAATGTTGCAAGTGGGCTAATTCTAATAAATATTGAAATATTGTCGGCAGCAGTGAGGTTGACTCAGCCTAAGGTTCCAACCACAGGCATTTAGCCATCTTAGTTTTTAAAAAAAATACCCCAAAACTTGCAAATGCACACATTTTGCTAAGGACTAAACTGGGCTGTTTTTTTTTTTAACTAGGTGGCTCAGTGGCTAAGACACTGAGCTTGTCGATCAATAGCAGTTAGCAATAGCAGTTAGACTTATATACCACTTCATAGGGCTTTAAAGCGGTTTACAGAGTCAGCATATCGCCCCCACAGTCTGGGTCCTCATTTCACCCACCTCAGAAGGATGGAAGGCTGAGTCAACCTTGAGCCGGTGAGATTAGAACCGCTGAACTGCAGATAACAGTCAGCTGAAGTGGCCTGCAGTACTGCACCCTAACCACTGCGCCACCTCGATCAGAAAGGTCGGCAGTTCAGCGGTTCAAATCCCCAGTACAGGTCTCCTGCATGAGCAGAGGGTTGGACTAGATGACCTCCAAGGTTCCTTCCAACGCTGTTACTGTTTACGGTTTACGGTTTTGGTTGTGCGAAAACCCAGCCCACTTTGTGCAACCTTTTAGGCCAGTGATGGTGAACTTATGCATGCCATATGCCATCACGCTTTTAGGCCAGTCCGAAATGCAAGTTAAGTTAATTTAGGAGTCAGCTTCGGGGTGTCGTGCGAATCCTGACACCAGGGTCTTGACCCTTGGAAAGGTTAGGATAGTTTGAAAAAGAAGAATAGTGGAGGATTTTTTTGTGGTGCGTACAACCTTTTTAAAAGGCAGGCCAAAAACAAAGCTTTGTGTTCAGTATTTCGAAAGCCTGCAACACCTGTTTGGTCGTAGGCCAAAGAATCCCCTCAAAGAAAGATAATTTCATGGGAAAAAGAACCCCTCGGCGATCTCTCCTTTGACCAAAAGCCCTCATTAGGCCTCTCCCCACAACCACAAAGAGGCTCTTGAAGCCATTCAAGTGGGAACAACCTGGCTCAGGTTGACAGGAGGATGCCACGTTCTAGATTCGATTGCAAAAGTAGAAAACCACAATTCAGCTGATGGCGTCAACTTATCCCCCGCTCTCAAATTCCTCCTCTTCTCTTTAAAAGAGAAGGAAGCACAAAATGCTCTGATCGGAATTACGCAACCTTTGTGGTTATCCTAAACTTGGTATATTATTCCCAGAGCAGTTTTGGAGGGCCAGTGTAAAAAAATATAGAAATAGAATAGAAAGTATAGAAATAGAATAAAATAGAATAGAGAATGGAATGGAATAGAATAGAATAGGAAATCAGAATAGAATAAGAAATAGAATAGAATAGAATAAGAAATAGAATAGAATAGAGAATGGAATGGAATAGTATAGCATAGCATAGCATAGCAGAGAACAGAACAGAACAGAACAGAACAATAGGATATCAGAATAGAATAGGAAATCAGAATAGAATAAAAAATAGAATAGAATAGAATAAGAAATAGAATAGAATAGAATAAGAAAGAATAGAATAGAATAAGAAATAGAATAGAATAGGAAATCAGAATAGAATAGAATAAGAAATAGAATAGAATTGAATAGAACAGAACAGAATAGGATATCAGAATAGAATAGAATAAGGAATAGAATAGAATAAAATAAGGAATAGCATAAGGAATAGAATAGAATAGAATAAGGAATAGAATAAGGAATAGAATAGAAAAAAATAAGGAATAGAATAAAATAAGGAATAGAATAAGGAATAGAATAGAATAAAATAAGGAATAGAATAAGGAATAGAATAGAGTAGAATAAGGAATAGAATAAGGAATAGAATAAGGAATAGAATAGAAAAAAATAAGGAATAGAATAGAATAAAATAAGGAATAGAATAAAGAATAGAATAGAATAAAATAAGGAATAGAATAAGGAATAGAATAGAGTAGAATAAAATAAGGAATAGAATAAGGAATAGAATAGAATAGAATAAGAAATAGAATAGAATAGAATAAGAAATAGAATAGGAAATCAGAATAGAAAAGAATAAGAAATAGAATAGAATAGGAAATCAGGAATAGAATAAGAAATAGAATAGAATTGAATAGAACAGAACAGAACAGAATAGGATATCAGAATAGAATAGAATAAGAAATAGAATAGAATAAAATAAGGAATAGAATAAGGAATAGAATAGAATAAAATAAGGAATAAAATAAGGAATAGAATAAGGAATAGAATATAAGGAATAGAATAAGGAATAGAATAAGGAATAGAATAGAAAAAAATAAGGAATAGAATAGAATAAAATAAGGAATAGAATAGAATAGAATAAGGAATAGAATAGAAAAAATAAGGAATAGAATAGAATAAAATAAGGAATAGAATAGAATAAAATAAGGAATAGAATAAGGAATAGAATAGAATAGCAGAGTTGGAGGTGACCTTAGAGGTCTTCTAGTCCAACCCCTCCTCAAGCAGAAGATCTTACACCACTTCAGACAAATGGTTGTCCAATCTCTTCTTAAAAACTTCCAGTGTTGGAGCATTCATAACTTCTGGAGGCAAGTCGTTCCACTGATTCATTGTTCTAACAGTTAGCTGGTGCCCAGTGGACAAGGGACTATCAAAACTACAGCTCACGTCCCACTATAGCATACTTTCTACAGGTAGTCCTCGACGTACGACCACAATGGTGCCCAAAATGCCCATTACTAAGCGAGACAGTTATTAAGCAAGCTTTGCCCCATTTTACAACTTTCCTTGCCACAGTTGTTAAAGGAAACACTCCAGTTGTTGAGTGAGCCACACGGTTGTTAAGTGAATCCGGCTTCCCCACTGACTTTGCTTGTCGGAAGGTCGCCAAAGGGGAATCACGTGACCCCGGGGAAACTGCGACTGTCATAAATGTGAGTCGGTTGCCAAGCGTCTGAATTTGGATCCCGTGACTACGCCCGTCGTAAGTGTGAAAAACGGCCGTAAGTCCCTTTTTTTTCCAGTGCCATTGTAAGTTCAAACGATCACTAAATTAACTGTTTGTAAGCTGAGGGCTATCTGTATTGCAAGCATGAGAAATTAACCACTTATTTGTTTCCAGCGGTGAAAATTTTCCTAAGCATAATATTCCCTTTTATTGAATTTTGCCTCCAAGTGAGTCTTGACTCTTCACAGCTGCTCTTGCAGCTGTTGCTGCTGTGGCTGTTGTGTTGGTTTTTGCAAGGTTTACAGTTTTTGTAAACATTTGTAAAAACTAGTAAATATTTTTTCTTAAATTTTCTGCTCTGGAAAAAAAAAAACCGCCCTCCTTCTGCTTCCTGCTTTTTTCACATATCGTCAACAGGGGGCAGCACCTGGCTGCTTTGCCTGTACTGAAAAGCTAATTGAGGTCAGGGCTGCTTATGGCCCAAAAGTGGTTTGTTTCAGGTTAGAGTTTAGTCGATTTTAGAGACTAAATCTCTTGTGCCTTTTTATCTTCATCTCTGTTCCTTTGCATGGATAAGGTAATTTAATGCATCTGATCTGCTACATCTAATGCACAGGTAGTCCTCGAATTACAACAGTCCATTTAGTGACCATTCAGAGTTGCGAGGACAGTGGGTTCCTGCCAGTTCTAACCTCTTCTATAGAAGAGGTTCCACAAATCTACTGTGCCGTTTAGAACCGGTTCCAGCTCCCTCCCCCCTACCCGTCCGCACATCATCAAGATGAAGAGCGAGAGGAGGAATTCTGGGAGTTGAAGTCCACAAGTCTTAAAGCTGTCAAGTTTGAACACCCCTGGGATTTTTTTCCTAAAGGGTTAGGGGTGCAAGGGTCTTGTAACTCGACAGCTTTAAGACTTGCACACTTCAATGCCAGAGTTCCTGAGCCAACATGACTGGAGGAGGAATTCTGGGAGTTGAAGTCCACAAGTCTTAAAGCTGTCAACTTTGAACACCCCTGGGTTTTTTTTTTCTAAAGGGTTAGGGGTGCAAGGGTCTTGTAACTTGACAGCTTTAAGACTTGCGTGCTTCAAATGCCAGAGTTCCTGAGCCAACATTTTGGTTGCTAAACAAGAGCGTTGTTAAGTGAGTTTCAACACATTTTACAAGTTGGCCATGCCCACCCAGTCACATGGCTGGCAAGCCACTCCCACCTGGTCACATGGCCTGAAAGCCATTCCCACCCAGTCACATGGCTGGCAAGCCACTCCCACCTGGTCACATGGCCTGAAAGCCATTCCCACCCAGTCACATGGCTGGCAAGCCACTCCCACCTGGTCACATGGCCTGAAAGCCATTCCCACCCGGTCACATGGCTGGCAAGCCACTCCCACAAAGCAGGCCACACCTACAGAAGAGGTTCTAAAAAAATTGAAACCCACCACTGGAGGACACCGAATTAAAGTGACTTCAGACCATTTTCCACAGCGACGGTTGCAGTGACCCGGGGTCACATGACCTGCCTTTGCGACCTTCTGACAAGCAACGGGGAAGCCAGATTCACTTAACAACGGTGTTGCTAATTTAGCAGCTGCCGTGATTCCCTGAACAAATGTGGCAAGAAAAGTCGTAAAAAGGGGGGGGGGAAATCCACTGAACAAATTTCTCACTTAGTAAGATAAATTTTTGGTCTCAATTATGGTCACAGCATCTCTTCGCCTCCGTCTCCCAAGGTCTTTCTCGCGTGCTATTATACCCCCTTGCCAGTAGGGGGCCCACGTACCGTAATGGGGAAATAATCTTTCATGTATCGCCAGACAATGCAATTCCGGACGCAGCACAATCTCCGCCCACCTTTGCTGGGGGTGTCCCAGTCGAAAGCCCACCAGACAGCGTAGAGGGCGCTGATCAGCCAGAAGCGAGTGAAGAGGAGGAGGATGAAGACGGCAATGCAGCACTGAGCTAGAGGGAAGGAAATGGAGGCTGGTTAGGGATCCCTCAAATCAAGAGCATCTTCACACATTTCATTCCCTACTCAGGAATAACAGAATAACAGAATCGGAAGGGACCATGGAGGTCTTCTAGTCCAACCCCCTGCTCAAGCAGGAGATCTGTTGTGGCCCAGCAGGAGCCGTTGGAGCTGCCACCAGACTCCAATAGCAAGAGGCCCGATGAGTCGGCTCTGGAGGATGTGGAGGACCCTGGACAGGGTTCCGACTCCGAGCAGGGCGCAGAGAGGCTGGTTGGCCACCAGGAGGCGCCTGAGCCTTGGACCAGTGGGGAGGAGACAAGGGAGTGTGATCCGGACGTCAGCAGTGGGGAGGAGCCAAGGGAGTTGTTCCTAGATGCCCGGCACCGGAGAGCTAATAGGCGTAAGGAACAGTTACTCAGTTACAGGAGGTAATTGCACTCAGCTGGTGGTTATTAGGCTCCTCTCCAGACTATAAAAGGACTGCTTGTGCACACGCCCCTTTTGCAGAAGTCAACACAGGAACTAATGTCGGAGAACATTATTGTGAGCTTGGCAGGCTGGATTGCTGCCAGGGCTTATCTGTGCTGGATTGCTGCCCAGGCTTGTCTGTGCCGGTTTGCTGCCAAAGACCTGTCTGTCTGTGAATAAATTCCGTAAAGTATCTTTGGCTTGGAGTGTTTTGGTGTGGGACGAGGGGGGTCAGAACAGATATCTATACCATTCCAGACAAATGACTGTCCAGCCTCTTCTTAAAAACCTCCAGCGATGGAGCACCCATTACTTCTGGAGACAAGAAGTTCCCCTAATTGTTCTCACTGTCAGGAAATTTCTTATTTACCTATATTATACTTATATTTACTTATACTTATTCTTAGTTGTCGTCAAACAGCCCTGGTTGGATTACTTTTTAAAAAGGAGGAACAAAACATAAACAAATAAAACGTGTGTACCCGGAAGGCAAGCTGACCTGACAATAAAAGAGAGCTTTTCAATGATTTTCTTTTCCTCTTCTTCCCCCCCCCCCCAACCCCACATCATTACTAAAAACTTTTATTTTTATTCCCAAGACTTATAAGGCTGCCTACTCAAACAGACATGGAAGAACTCTGCATTCCTTGGGTGCCAATTTCGCCAAAGGTCTTGTCTAGTTTGAAACTTATTTTTAATTACGTTTGATTCCTGATATAAAACACACACAGGGGACTTTCTCCGTGACCCGTCAAAACCGCGGTCCACTAAAGCGCGCCCGATTAAAGCGCGTACCTGACGTCATCAGCAGCGCGACAACAACGACCGCGGAGAAAAAAGGGCGCTTTAAAAAGCGCTTTTAAAGCAAGCCGATTCACATAAAAGTAAGGGTTAGGTTTAGGGTTAGGTTAAGGGTTAGGGTTAGGTTTAGGGTTACGTTAAGCGTTAGGGTTAGGTTTAGGATTAGGTTAAGGGTTAGCGTTAGGTTTAGCGTTAAGTTAAGGGTTAGGTATAGGGTTAGGTTTAGGGTTAGGTTAAGGGTTAGGGTTAGGTTTAGGGTTAGGTTTGGGGGGGTTAGGTTTAATTTACGTGTTAATTTTAAGTTTACCGCTCACAGCGTGCTGTTTTTGTCGCGCTGTGATGACGTCACGTACGCGCTTTCGTCGAGCGCGCTTTAGTCTACCGCGGTTTTGTAGTGGAACCACTTTCTCTGCGGGCTGCCATACCATTCAAGAGTCCTGCTTTTGTAAAAAGATGGACCACTTTCTTGGAAAGACTCAAATCTGTGGACAGTCGTGTCGGAAAGATTGCAAATCATGAGTGCTCTTAGACAGCCTTCAAATTAACCAGCGCATGGACACAATTTGGGATGTCTGTGTGTGTTTCAGTATCCTAGATGCATGGATAATGCTTTTCTTTCTTTTCTTTCTTTTTCAATATATTTTTATTATTTTTACATTTAAAGCAATGCAGAACCGCGAAGTCGGAGTGACTATACATTCACATTATATACAGCTAGACACAACTATTGACAATTAGCCTACTTAATACATTATCAATCCTTCTGTCCAATCACAGTATATACAGTTTGTTCCAGTCTTGTCACCTTGTCTTATACCAGTCATAAAATCTATTCCAGACTTCAAAATATTCTGATTTCCCCTTTATTTTTAAGTTCAAGTATTTGATTAGTATTTCAAGCTATTTCAAGCTATTTAGCTCTCATCAGCTAGCCATACCATTACTGGGATTCGAACCTGTGCTGTATTACATATTAAGCAGTTGTGTTAACCACTAAGCCACAAGGTTCTCCTCCTTTATTAGCTGAGCCAGGGAAATAGGTATGTATTGAAGTTCTGCTTCCGCACAGGCCAACACTTTTCTGATTATATCTAGCTCTGATGGTGTATTTTCTTTTTTTCCAATATTGTGCATAAGTTATGCGCGCCACAGTTAGTACATGAATAATTAAATAAAGTGTATCTTTCTTATACCCCTATGGTATTATGATAATGCTTTTCTTAAGGACATCAGCTATTCAAATCTCTGGGCAGGGAGCATTCCAGAGGGAAAGCATTGTGACAGAAAAGGCATCCTTGCCAGGGTCCTAATCAACACAGCTAGTTCTTGAGTTATGACCACAATTAGAATAAAATAGAATAACAGAGTCGGAAGGGACCTTGGAGGTCTTCTAGTCTAACCCACCCACCCCCGCTTAGGCAGGAAACCCTACACCACTTCAGACAAATGGTTGTCCATTCTCTTCTTAAAAACTTCCAGTGTTGGCGCATTCACAACTTCCGGAGGTCGCAAAAGGAGACCACGGGACCTTGGAACACAACAACGGTCATAAATATCGAACAGCTGCTAAGCCTTTGAATGTTGATCACGTGATCAAGGGGATGTTGCAGCGGTCGTAATTGTGAATAAGCTTCCTAAGTCACATTTTTCAGTTCCATTGTAACTTTGAAGGGCGAAGTTCATTTCGCCCTATTTCACAACTTTCTTGCCACAAATGAACCACCGCCATCATTAATGATTAACACGTGTGGGAAGTTATCATCCAGCCCGCTCCCAGAAAAAATGAAATATCATAGGAAATATTGAAAATATTTCTCGGGATGTGAAAAGAACAGAAAAGACAGAATAGTTGCCTGTAGCTTCCTGCCCATCCACACTTTGTCAATGGGCCATTGAGAAGGCCAGGCTAGCCCACTTTACATAATAAAGACTTCTCCACTGCAGCTGCAGGGGGAAGGGATATTACTCAACTCTCCACATGGCATCTGAGAACTCATCTATACCTGGATTCAAAACACAGCCTAGAGAGAAGCCTCCTGCATGGCACCATGGGAGTCTGACAACCAATCAGAATACATTTCTTACACAGGAACAGGAAAAAGAGAGGTGGGACTAAACAGGGTATAAAAAGCCTAACAAGCCCCTCCCTCAGCCCTTCTCTTCTTCTCCACCAACATTGAAGCATGTGGTCACCTTTTCTGTTCAGGGCTCAAGCCATGTGGTCCTGTCCAACAATAAACCATCTTTCCAAGCAGCCTCCATGTCTCCAGTGTCTTTATCCCCACTTGGAGCTGAACCCAGAAGGACATTTCTTTCAACACACGGTTTTGAAATGAATCCGGCTTGCCCATTGACTCTCTGCGCGTCCAAAGGTCGCAAAAGGGGATCACTGCAACCTTCATAAAGATGAACCAATGGCCAAATTCTGATCGCATCACCGTGGGAATGCTGCAACGGTGATTAGTGTGAAAAACGGTGATAAGATCACTGTTATCAGTGCTGTTGTAACTGCGGTCGTAAGTGAATTGTTGGAAGCCGAGGGCTTCCTGGGCAAGCAAGAAAGGCAGATCCCTGCCCCAACGAGCTACCAACTCAGGGTTTTATTTCTGCAAAATGCACCCTTCAATTTTGACGGGAATTTGCTAAACCGGTGGTTGGGATTTCCTGGCAACCCCTTAAAACAGGGGTCGCCAATCCTTCAGACCTCAAGGACCACTAAATTCATTATTTTAAATCCCACAGATCCCCAACATAATTGTTTTTAAAAGATAAATAGCATTGAGTGCAATATAAAAAAACGCAAATAATTTTTCTATGAACCACCGGCTGCCTTAAAAGTCAGACCCCTCCCATCCTTCCCCCTGCCCCCTGCCCCAAATTTCCAATTCCTTAAAAACACCCCCTGAATTAAAAATAACAATCTAATTTTTACCCAGGCCCAAGAAACTGAAGACCCATTGAAGCACGGATGCCGTCTGGAGCCTCCTCTCCAGCGGGATGTGGCGAGGAGCAAATTCGACCTTCATCCTTGCAGCTGAGCCCGTCCCTACACCGTCTGCAGGCCGAAGGAACCGATCCGGCACTGCGCCGTCGGTTGTACCGGGAGGAAGGGGCAAAGTCTGTGGCCTCTGCCCCCTCCGGGAGGAGCACAGCGCTAGGTGCAATTAGGGTAATTAATGTGGAAATCTGGAGGAAACCCAGCCTCTTTTGGCACGCTGGAGGGTGAAGTGGGTTGGGGCTGGGTGTTAAAAGTCTAGCTTGTCTGAGGATGGAGGAATCGTCCCCATTGCCTCGCCCAAAAGCAGCAGAAACGTTCAAGAGAACTTGGAAGGGACCCGTCTTCCTTCTGATGCACCTTCTCCTCTTCGCAGAGACATCTGCGCAGCATCTGGAGAGCGCTCTGCACTCCCATTTATTGATTTATTAAAGTTTTTTTTTAAAAAAACGGCTTTATTAATTTATAAGTAATATATTAAGGGCAGCAAACTTGGATAATCCTCCTTCTCTTTTTTTTGCCAGAATGACAGCCCTGTGAGGTGGGACAGGCTGAGCGACAGAGGGAGTGGCTCAAAGTGGCTTTCTCATCTCCTAACTCAGGACGAGAACTCATCGTCCCCTGGTGACTGGCCAAAGGCACCCAGCCAGTTCCCAATTAATAGAATACAATAGAAGAATTGATAGAAGAATAGAGGAATAATTAATAGAATAGAATGAAATCAGAATGGAATATAGAATAGAATAGAGTAGAATAGAATAGGAAGTAGAATAAGAAATAGAATGGAATAAGAAATAGAATAAGAAAGAATAGAATAGAATAATAAATGGAATAATAAATAGAATAGACTAATAAATAGAATAGAGTAGAATATAGAATAGGATAGGATAGGATAGGATAGGATAGGATAGGATAGGATAGGATAGGATAGGATAGAAATAATGGAATGGAATCAAAAATGGAACAACAGGAAAGAATAGAATGCAATAGAATGCAATAGAATAGAATAAGAGAGAGAATAGAATAATAAATAGAATGGAATAAGAAATAGAATAGAACAGAATAGAATATAGAATAGAATGGGATAGAATAGAAATAATGGAATGGAATAAAAAATGGAACAACAGGAAAGAATGGAATGCAATAGAATAGACTAGGCTGGACTGGACTGGAATGGAATGGAATAAGAACTAGAATAGAATAGAATAATAAGAGTTGGAAGGGACCTTGGAGGTCTTCTAGTCCAACCCCCTGCTCAGGCAGGAAACCCTACACCACTTCAGACAAATGGTTCTCCGACATCTTCTTAAAAACGTCCAGTGTTGGAGAATTCACAACCTCTGGAGGCAAGCTGTTCCATTGATTAATTGTTCTAACTGTCAGGAAACTTCTCAGTTCTAAGTTGCTTCTCTCCTTGATTAGTTTCCACCCATTGCTTCTTGTTCTGCCCTCAGGAGCCTTGGAGAATAGTTTGACTCCCTCTTCTTTGTGGCAACGCTTGAGATATCGGAAGACAGCTATCATGTCTCCCCTGGTCCTTCTTTTCATTCAACTAGACCTACCCAGTTCCTGCAACCGTTCTTCCTATGTTTTAGTCTCCAGTCCCCTAATCCTCTTTGTTGCTCTTCTCTGCACTCTTTCCAGAGTCTCAACATCTGGGGATGTCCATGTGGTGGGAAGCTGTCCTACCGGTCGTGCGTGGAGAATGGAAGGTTGATTAAAGGTTGAAATTTCTCCCTAGTTCTAGTTTGACTTTCTCCTTGATAATCATCCCCTTCATGAGGCTTTCTGTTTGTTTTTTTCTTTGAAGACTTTGAAGGCTTCTCTTCCAAGAAGTTTCTTCAGCTCTGACTGGATGGTGGGGAATGGAAGGACAGAAATTCAATGCAAGGAATATCAATCCTTCCATCCTTCATCCCCCAGTCAGAGCAGAAGAAGCTTCTTGGATGAGAAGCGAAAGAAAAACCTAGAAAAGTCTAGTTGCTTCTTGGAAAGGAAAAAAAACAAGGACTTTTTTTTCCGATTATCAAGGAGAGAAGAAGACGAGGAGAACAATTAAGCAACCTTCCCTTCTCCACGCAACCGTCCGTACAACAGCTTCCTATCACAAGGACATCAGCCAGATAAGGAACTAATACTCTTATCCGTGCAAGCGTGGAAATGGCACTAATGTACAGATCAGCTAGTTTATAACGTTCTTCGTTGATGGCAGACGAAGATTAGGGTCAAGTTCTAACTCTAAGCTTATCGGAGAAGAAGCCGATTGCACCCATATCACAAAGTCTGAAGGTTGTCTAACGTGATGGACATTCCCTGGGCAACAGGCTGATTTTTATAGAGTGGAAGAAGCAGCTCACATTTATGACGGTTGCAGCGTCCCCAGGGTCAAAGTCCATGACGAAGCCAGATTCACTTAACAACCCTGTTACAAACTTAGCGACTGCAGGGATTCCCTTAACAAGTGTGGCAAGGGAGGGCGTAAAAGGGGGCAAAATTCACTTAAGGGCTGTCTCACTTAACATTGGAAATTTGGGGCTCATTGAGCTGAGCCCCAAAGCTGAGGACTACCTGATTTGTTTCTAACCAAATTAAATGATTGTCTCTTCAATGTGTGCATATTCTTTGTATATGGAGATCCATAATTCCCAATAGATTTATATACCACTTCAAAGTGCCTTACAGCCCTCTCTAAGCAGTTTACAGGGTCAGCCTTTTGCCCCCAACAATCTGGGTCCTCATTTTACCCACCTCGGAGGGATGGAAGGCTGAGTCAAGATTGAGCTGGTCAGGATCGAACTTCCTAGCTGTGGGCAGAGTTAGCCTGCGATACTGCATTATAACCACTGCAACACCACTTTTTCTTCCTTCCTTCCTTCCTTCCTTCCTTCCTTCCTTCCTTCCTTTCTTTTCTTCCTTCCTTCCTTCCTTCCTTCCTTCCTTCCTTCCTTCTTTCCTTCCCAATAGTACTTAGACTTATATACCGCTTTACAGTGCTTTTACAGCCCTCTCTAATCAGTTTACAGGGTCAGCCTTTTGCCCCCAACAATCTGGGTCCTCATTTTACCCACCTCGGAGGGATGGAAGGCTGAGTCAAGATTGAGCTGGTCAGGATCGAACTTCCTAGCTGTGGGCAGAGTTAGCCTGCGATACTGCATTATAACCACTGCAACATCACTTTTCCTTCCTTCCTTCCTTCCTTCCTTCCTTCCTTCCTTCCTTCCTTCCTTCCTTCCTTCCTTCCTTCCTTCCCAATAGACTTATATTCTGCTTCGCAGTGCTTTCCAGCCCTCTCTAAGCAGTTTACAGAGTCAGCCTCTTGCCCCGAACCATCTGGGTCCTCATTTTACCGACCTCGGAAGGACAGAAGGCTGAGTCAACATGGAATTTTGGAAGTTGCAATTCAGACTACTTAAACTGGCTAAGGTTGAGAAATACTGTCCCCAGCTAGTTGGAAGGAGATTGACTTAATGGTGCCCCCAACCAGTTTACTAGAGATCCAGGATCTGTTGGTTCAAAGGGCACTTTTAATTGTGCAAGCGTTCCATCGTGAAATTCACCGCCGACTTGGCGCTGGGAAATCTTTTTCCTATCGCCATTCCGACGTGGTCTCACCAGTGCCGTATAAAGCGGTACAGGCAAGTCCTTGACTTACAACTGCAACGGAGCCCCAAATTTATGTTGCTAAACGAGACATTTGCGAAGTGAGTTCCGTCCCGTTTTCACGACTTTTCTTGCCACGTTTCTTAAGCAGTGGTTAAAATTAGTCACAGGGTCGTTAAGTGAATCCGGCTCCCTTATTCGACTTCGCTTGTCGGACGGTTGCAAAAGGGGATTGCGTGACCTCAGGGACGCAGCAACCGTCGTAAATGTGAGCCGGTTACCAAGCATCCAAATGTAAACTCCATGAGTATGGGGATGCTGTGACGGTCGTAAGTGTGAAAAATGGCCATAAGTCTTTTTTCCTCCAGTGCCATTGCAACCTTACAGATGAACAGAGTTGGAAGGGACCTTGTAGGTCATCTAGTCCAACCCCTTTGAAAGGTCACTAAGCAAACTGTTGTAAGTCAAGGACTGGCTGAATCAACCTTTCTTCCTAAGGAGGGAAGGAAGGAGGGAAGGAAGGAGAGAAGGAAGGGGGGAAGGAAGGAGGAAAGGAAGGAGAGAAGGGGAGAAGAAAGGAGGATAGGAAGGAGGGAAGGAAGGAGAGAAGGAGAGAAGAAAGGAGGGAGGGAAGGGGGAAGGAGGGAGGGAAGGAAGGAGGGAAGGAAGGAGAGAAGGAGAGAAGAAAGGAGGGAAGGTAGGAGGGAAGGAAGGAAGAGGAAGTAGGATTGTTGTAAGATAAGATGGGTTTATGGGATGGTAAGAAAGCAATTTCAAGTAAATTGTCAACTGTAGGGGAGAAAAATTGTTACAAATACATATTACTAATAACAGTTATGAGATCATATAATTGTGAATGTATATATGAGAAATAATTTTTTTTTTTTTAAAAATCTTTCTTCCTGTGGCTTCGTTGAGTTTGTTTGCACATTGGCCTGAGATGCTTCTGCTTCTGCTTTCGTCATTTGAGATTCATCTTGTTTTGCTAAATCAGATTTATAATCTTTGACTCCCTCTTGTGATCAAAGAGGGAATCTTTCAGGCGGCAAACATAAATCTGAAATTGTGTCTTAGCCAGCCTGGCTCAATTTAAATCTAAAGCTATTATAGGTGGTCCTTGACTTAGTTAAATGTAAAGGTTCCCCTCGCACTTATGTGCTAGTCGTTCCCGACTCTAGGAGGCGGTGCTCATCTCCCTTTCAAAGCCGAAGAGCCAGCGCTGTCCGAAGACGTCTCCGTGGTCATGTGGCCAGCATGACTCAATGCCGAAGGTGCACGGAACGCCGTTCCCTTCCCACCAAAGGTGGTTCCTATTTTCCTACTTGCATTTTTTACCTGCTTTCGAACTGCTAGGTTGACAGAAGCTGGGACGAGTCACGGGAGCTCCCTCCGTTACGCAGAGCTAGGGATTCGAACTACCGAACTGCCGACCTTTCTGATCGATGAGCTCAGCGTCTTAGCCACTGAGCTATCGCTTCCCTCCTTTGACTTAGTTACAACCACCCATTTTGTGACTGTTCAACGTTACTCATTGAACAGGCAAGAAGCAGACGCAGAAAGAGATAAAGATGGAATATGGGAGACAAGTTAAGAAGAAAAAAAGCATAGCAATTAAAGTATTGAAGTGGGCAAGAGATGATGGGTGCTCCCTGGATGTCAATCCATTTGGGAAGGATGCTGTCCCTAAAAGGTCCTGATTGCCTGAAGATTGTGGATTGTGACCTCAGCTGTCAGGCCATTTCTGACATCCTTGAGATGTTTGGTAGAGGCTGTTTCTCTCGTGGGAACTGAGGATCCTTCGGTGAGTATGATGGTTTCTCTAATCCCCACAATGGTTTTACTTGTTTCCTAGTTTGATTTGATTGCTTGTTTAGTAACCTATGACTATCACATCACTAAGTGTTGTATTTTATAATTCTTGATCTATGTATTTTTTTTCCTTTTATGTACACTCAGAGCATATGCACTGAAGACAAATTCCTTGTGTGTCCAATCACATTTGGCCAATAAAGAATTCTATTCTATTCTGTTCTGTTCTGTTCTGTTCTGTTCTGTACAGTACAGTACAGTACAATACAATACAATACAATACAATACAATACAATACAATACAATACAATACAATACAATACAATACAATATAATAGCAGACTTGGAAGGGACCTTGGAGGTCTTCTAGTCCAACCCCCTGCCTAGGCAGGAAACCCGTTTCAGACAAATGGCTATCCAGCATCTTCTTAAAGACTTCCAGTGTTGGGGCATTCACAACTTCTGGAGGCAAGTTGTCCCACTGATTAATTGTTCTCACTGTCAGGAAATTTCTCCTCAGTTCTAAGTTGCTTCTCTCCTTGATTAGTTTCCACCCATTGCTTCTTGTTCTACCCTCAGGTGCCTTGGAGAATAGCTTGACTCCCTCTTTTATGAGATATTGGAAGGCTGCTATCATGTCTCCCCTAGTCCTTCTTTTCATTCAACTAGACATCCCCAGTTCCTGCAACTGTTCCTCATATGTTTTGGCCTCCAGTCCCCTAATCCTCTTTGTTGCTCTTCTCTGCGCACAACTAGCTGTGATCAAGTCCTCTTCCTTAAAAGAAAGAGCTTGTAGCAAAGGGAAGGCCAACATTTGAGATGGAGAGCCATATTGTTCCTTCGGAAGTGTTTGTAAACAGTAAGGCAAATGGTTTATGCTTTACTGCCATGGTTTCTTGACCTGCTCAGGATATTATATATACAACGGTGGAAGTACATAATCATTCTATTCTATTCTATCCTATCCTATTCTCTATTCATTCCATATTCTACTCTATTCATTCTATCCTATTCTAATCATTCTATTCTATTCTATTCATTCTATTCTATCCTATTCTCTATTCATTCCATATTCTATTCATTCTATTCTATCCTATTCTCTATTCATTCCATATTCTATTCTATTCATTCTATCCTATTCTATTCATTCTATTCTATTCTATTCATTCTATTCTATCCTATTCTCTATTCATTCCACATTCTATTCATTCTATTCTATCCTATTCTCTATTCATTCCATATTCTATTCATTCTATTCTATCCTATTCTCTATTCATTCCATATTCTATTCTATTCTATTCTATTGAAACTATGTGAAATCTCTCCACATGCTGTGAAATTGAAGAGTTTTCTTACATCTTCTAACATTGCTTGTTCTTCAGCAGAGAACAGTGCCGGAAACCGATTTCTTTCCCATCCCAGCACCATGATGAAAACTGTAGCATCCCTCCTGATGGACAGCCGAGAAGGCTTAAAGAAGGAGATCAGGAACCTAAGGGTCAAAGTGTCTAATCTTGAGGCAGAAAAAAACCCAGAAATTATCAAGATCAGGAAAGAGAAGAACAGGTGCCCGCAAAGCCGAATTAGTTGTCTGGAAAAGGAAGAGAAAGAATTTCAGGAGATGTTCCGAGAACTGGACGACACCAGGGCAACTCTGGAGGTCCAAAAACAGACCAACCAGGTGCTCCATTCCAAAATCCAGAAGGTCTCCAAGAACTTGGTCAGGTTCCAGGCGTCCAAAGCGAGTCGGGACCGGGATATTTTCCGTATGAAGCAGGAGGTGGAGAAAATGGCAGCGGACGTTAAACGGGTGGAGGCGAAAATCGAAACGGCCGGGCGGAGGTGCGAGGACAGGAGGAAACAGTCAGCCGAGCTGGAACTCATGATGGCGGAGCTGGAAGGGATCTGCCAAGCTCAGGACAAGGAGATCTATTTTCTGGAGGGCCGACTGGGGCAACCCATGCGAAACACACTGTTTTCTCTCTTATCCGGAGGAGCCTGGATGTTGGTGGCTTTAATGGTCGGTCTGGGATTTTCAAACTTGTTGCCCCTCCTGATCAATTCTTGGTGCCTGAGAACCGATCGTTGATATTTTAGGAGTTCTTGGACCAGGTATATAGGACATCCTGTCCCCTGTCTCTCCTTCTCCCTCTCTCTCTCCCTCTCTCTCCCTCTCCCCCCCCCCCTCTTTCTCTCTCTCTCTCACACACACAACGGATGCTGTTGCCTTTTGGAGCAAGACTCCTGGATGGAGAAATATAAAAAACTGGTAAATAAAGGGGAAAAAGGGGGTGTTTCTTTTCTATATTCAGGAAATGTAATGTACTTCTTTCTTCCCGATAAAGAATTTGGGGTAATCGGACTCAGTTTAGAACTGGAAGTGGCCTTGGAACTCTTTTAGACCAGCCCCCTGCTCAAGCAGGACATCCTATACCGGAGGTCTTCAAACTTGGCAACTTTAAGACTTGTGGACTTCAACTCCCAGAATTCCTCCTCCAGTCATGTTGGCTCAGGAACTCTGGCATTGAAGCATGCAAGTCAGTGGTGGGTTTCAAAAAATTTTGGAACCTCTTCTGTAGGTGTGGCCTGCTTTCCGGGTCCACTGGTGGAACCTCTTCGAACCGGTTCGGTAGATTTGACGAACCGGTTCTACCGAATAGGTGCGAACCGGTAGGAACCCACCTCTGCCCAACCCCCTCTCAAGCAGGAGACCCATTTCTGACCGATGGTGGTTTTTAAGAAAAGATTGGAGAGACACGTGTGTTTGAAATGGCATAGGGTCTCCTGCTTGAGCAGGGGGTTGGACTAGAAGACCTCCAAGGCCCCTTCCATCTCAGTTATTCTGAGTTTGTGTGTTTAGAAACGGAGCCCCCTACAGGCTCACAAGGAGAACTACATGCTTGCAGAAGGGCAAATAGTTCCCTTAAGGCTGCAGGCTGCCTGGGGAAGGATGAGCCTGGCATTGCAATGGATTGGCAGGATACCTCTTTGCAAAAATTTTTTAACCAAAATGAAAAAAAAAAATGTTGCTGCCGGAGCCGGCTGAGGATTAGGCTGAATCTGGGGAGACCTTGGATGGCCAGGTGGGAAGGCCTCAGCGTCTAAGCTGTAACCACTAGAATCTACTGCCTGGATTTGGGCTCCTTGGATGGCTGAGCAGCCAGGTTGGAAGCAGGCCAAAGCCTGCAGTGAACCATGGGATTGTGGGGGCAAGAAATGGGGGTGCATTGCAGTGTCACTGTTCTGACTGAGGCTTTCCGAGAGCATGAAGCAAACTCCTGGTCCTGACAAAAACCCCTTTGATTAATTTGCTGTGAATTCTGCTCATTCACATCCAGCAAAGTCTTTCGAGGGAGGATTTACAGTCACAGACCTTCTCTGGCTTGGAGAGCTGCCAGGCCGATCTCTGAAGAACCCGGCAAGGAGTCTCGGAGAGTCACGAACCAATGAAGCGAACTGATTGTCTCCTGCAAACTCCACTCCCCTGTTGCTCCCTCTTTTATTTTCTCTGGGAGGGGCCATTCACCATCCAACTGTGTCTTTACTCCCAAGTCGACCCCTGTTCCTTAGCTGCTCCCTTCCTCTGGCAACTCTGCGCATGCGCACACTGGGAACAGGCTCCAGCTGTTCTTCTGCCTCACTGATGTCTGACTCTGAAGGCAGCTGATAACTGTCAGACGGCCCTGGCCCCCTCTCTGCCTCCGACACAGAGCCCTCATCGGAGCCTTCCCCAGACTCCAGGACTGGCCCAGGTTCCTCCCCAACCTCCTCACTGTCCGAATCTGCTGCCAGCTCTGCTGACCGCTGGGGGGGCCATAACAGTCCCTGCAGTGAGTCGAAAGGGTGAACAACTGCAAGGGATTGCCGTGGGCGTAACTTTGAAATGGGTCGCCAGTAGTTTTCGGGGAGCAAAGTTAATGGGGAAACCAGTTTCACTTAACGGCCAAGTTATTATCTTAACAACTGCAGCGATTCACTTAGCAACTGTGTCAAGAAAGATCATACAATAAGAATTCGCTTATCAATAGTCTTGCTGAACGCCAGAGGTTTTGGGCTCAACTGTGGTCCTAAGTGGAAGACTTTGTGACAGTCACAAAGAGAGGCCCCAGGAATGAAAGGCAGGGCTATTAAACTGCAGACTGAAAAAAGGCATTTTTTTGGAATGAGCACCATAACCCCCACTGTCACCTTCCCCAAAACCCCTAACCGATGTTAATATGTGGGGCCAGGTAGCAGCTTGGTTTTTCTCCAAACATGTTGTCTGAACTCAACCAATTTATCTATGACGACAATTATCCCACACAGCACCCTTCCTTAAAGATTCTTGCAAACTGACTAAATGTGTAGATCGCAGCATCTGTTGTGTGGCTTGGGCTCAGAGACTATGGCTTATGAAAGGGGAAGGATGAATGTCTTTTATGTACACTGAGCGCTTATGCACCGGAGAAAAATCCCTTGTGTGTGCAATCATACTTGGCCAATAAACTATTCCATTGTATTGTCTTTTCTATTCTATCCTGTTCTATTCTATTCTATTCTTTTTCTGTTCTCTTCTATTCTCTATTCTCTTCTCTTTTATTCTCTTCTCTTCTATTATTTTCTGTTCTATTCTATCCTGTTATGTTCTATTCATTTTCTGTTCTGTTCTATTCTTTTCTATTCTCTTTTCTATTCTATTCATTTTCTGTTCTATTCTTTCTATTGTCTTTTTTATTCTATTCTGTTCTCTTTTCTATTCTATTCTCTTTTCTATTCTATTCTAACCTGTTCTATTCATTTTCTATTCTATTGTCTTTTCTATTCTATTGTCTTTTCTATTCTATTTTATCCTGTTCTATTCTATTCTGTTCTCTTCTATTCACTTTGTTATTCTTTTCTATTCTTTTCTTTTCTATTCTATCCTGTTCTCTTTTCTATTCTATTCTCTTTTCTATTCTATTCTATCCTGTTCTCTTCTATTCACTTTCTGTTGTTCTATTCTTTTCTATTCTTTTCTTTTCTATTCTATCCTGTTCTCTTCTATTCACGTTCTGTTGTTCTATTCCTTTCTATTCTGTTCTTTTCTATTCTGTCCTGTTCCATTTTCTAGTCTATTCTACTATTTTATTCTATTTTCTATTCTATTTTCTATTCTCTGTTCTATTCTAACATGTTCTACTTTCTATTCTATTCTTTCTATTCTATTATTTTATATTCCATTCTATTATATCCTGTTCTATTCTATTCATTTTCTGTTCTATTCTATTCTGTTCTATTCTATTGTCTTTTCTATTCTGTTTTATTCTATCCTGTTCTATTTTCTATTCTATTCTACCATTCTATTCTATTTTTTATTCTCTGTTCTATTCTATTCTCTATTCTGTTCTATTCCATTCCATTATCTATCCATTCTTTATTCTATTCTATTCTATTCCATTCCATTCTTAATGAAGAATTCGTGTACTTCAGATCAGGGGTCTCCAAATCTGCCCCTCTCAACTTGTGGACTTCAACTCCCAGAATTCCCCTAGCTCGCATGTCTGAAAGCTCCCACGTTTGGGAACCCGGATGTAGATAAAAGACCAAGTTACTCCTGAGACGGCACCAAAGATTTTAAGTGAGGAATCCTTTATTGGAGCAAAAGAAATATATTAAATTTCCTTTAGACCGAAAGCGGATGCGATCGTTATTCCACATCTACTATTTTTTTAAAAAAATTATGCTTTTTCTACAGGCTCCCAAGGGCCGCCAGCCATTCTGCCTTTGGCCAGGATAGATGGCCTTAAGAGACTTTAGACTCAAGCCAAGGTCAACATCGGTTCCCAGGCGCAAGAGTTGTGAACATTCCAGGCCAAGCGGTCATCATTGCCGCCATGTTCTTCTGCGTAGGAAGTCCCGCGTCTCTGAACAACTCCTCCTCCTCCTCCTCCTCCTCCTCCTCTTACAGCAAGGAGTCCATCTCCAACTTTCTGAAGGACAATTGCTCAAACCGCTCTTCCAGAGATAAGATCTGGCTTTCCTGCGCCTCGCAGATCTTCTCCAGATCCAGCACCATGCGCTCCAGTTCGGTGGATTCCTTCTTCTGGTCCTCGTAGTGTTGCTTATCCTTTTCGATTTTCACCCCCAGCTCTTTCAGGTGATCCAGGATCTGCTCGGTCACCTGCTTGATGCGCAAAATAGCCCTGTTCTGGCCAGCTCTGGCCTCTTGGAATTTGACAAGTTGCTTGGAGGCCTTCTTGATTTCGGAACGGAGAGCTTTGTTGGCCTCCGCCAAGATTTGGTTCCGGGCCTTCAGGGCTGCTATGGTGTCTTCCCGTTCTCGGAGCATCTCGTGGAGTTCTTTCTTCTCCTGATCAAAGTCCTTCACCATGGCTTTGAGAACAATGGGTTTTGGGTTCTTCCAAGCTCTTTTCGGATGCTCTCGGGTATCCTTCAGGATCTCCTCGTTTGTGGGGAGAACGTCACCTTTGGAAAATGTCAGTTAAACGAAGTTAAATCAACCCGGTTATTCTGAATTAGGTCAAAGCATCACCCCGATACGATGCTTGTTTATTATGGGGGGATTAGAGAAACCATCATTTTGCCCACTTTAACAGATTAACGGAAGGGACCTTGTAGGTAGCAATAGCAATAGCAGTTAGACTTATATACCGCTTCATAGGGCTTTCAGCCCTCTCTAAGCGGTTTACAGAGTCAGCATATCGCCCCCAACAACAAGCCGGGTCCTCATTTTACCCACCTCGGAAGGATGGAAGGCTGAGTCAATCCTGAGCCGGTGAGATTTGAACAGCCAAACTGCAGAACTGCAGTCAGCTGAAGTAGCTTGCAGTGCTGCATTTAACCACTGCGCCACCTCGGCTCTCTAAAGATCATCTAGCCCAACCCCTATGAAATGACCCTCTGTCGGAAATGACTCTACACCAGTAGTTCCCAACCTTTTTTTGGCCATGCCCCACCTAAGCATCGCTAAAATCCTGATCCCTCCCCCGCGACATATAATTTTTACTTTACTCAAAAAGTGAGTTCTACTCCCGCGCGGAGGAAGCCTAAAAGGCCACTATCTTGGTTTAACCAAGGTTCAAATTCCCCCATTAAAAATCAAATTGCTTCCCTGTGGGGCCTACACTGGGAACCACTGCTGTACACTATTTCTTACAGATGGCTGTCCAGTCTCTTCCTGTCCAGACCCCCCCTTGGAGGTCATCTAGTCCAAGCAGGAGAACCTATGCCACTTCTGACAGATGGCAGTCCAGTCTCTTCTTGAAAGCCTCCAGGGATGAAGCTCCCACAACTTCCGAAGGCAACTTCTGTTCCATGGGTGGATTGTTCTCCCTGTCAGGAAATTCCTCCTTATTTCCAGGTTGAATCTCTCCTGGATCAGTTTCCATCCATTATTCCTTGTCTGCTTTTGGGTGCTTTGGAAAATAGCTTGACCCCCTCCTCTCTGTGACAGCCCCTCAGATATTGGAAGACTTCTATCCTGTCTCCCCTGGTCTTTCTCTTCTCTAGACCAGCCATGCCCAGTTCCTGCAACTGTTCTTCGTATGTTTGAGCCTCCAGTCCCCTAATCATCCTGGTTGCTCTTCTCTGCACTCTTTCTAGAGTCTCAACCTCTTTTTATAGTGTGGTGACCAAAACTTGGAAGCAGTATTCTTCTAAGTGTCTTACTAAGGCCTTAGCAATAGCATTTAGACTTACCGCTTCACAGTGCTTTACGGCCCTCTCTAAGCGGTTTACAGAGTCAGCCTCTTGCCCCCAACAATCTGGTCCTCATTTGACCCACCTCGGAAGGACGGAAGGCTGAGTCAAGATTGAGCTGGTCAGGATCGAACTTCCTAGCTGTGGGCAGAGTTAGCCTGCAATACTGCATTATAACCACTGCAACACCACTTCTTTCTTTCTTTCTTTCTTTCTTTCTTTTTTTCTTTCTTTCTCCCACTCCCCTTTCCTTATTCCTTCCTTTACAGAGTTAGCCTCTTGCCCCCAACAATCTGGGTTCTCATTTGACCCACCTCGGAAGGACGGAAAGCAGAGTCAACCTTGAGCCTTGGTGAGATTTGAACTGCCAAATTGCAGGCAGCCAGCAGAAGTAGCCTGCAGTACCGTAGTCTAACCACTGCGGCCACCGTGGCCTTACTTACCAAAGGCTCATCAATTCCCACGAGAGAAATGGCCTCCGTCAAACAGCCCAACATCGACCTTGGCCAACGTCCGAGCCCAACTGTCAGAAACTGCCTCGTAGGTGATGTCACACTCCACACAATCTCCAGCCAATCAGGACCTTTTATGGACCGCATTCTCCATCCATCATGCAGGGGAGACACACCCACGCTCCTAACAGCAGAAGGGAGCATCTCTGTGCAAAATCTCTACAGTAGTCCTCAACCCACAACCATAATTAAGCCCAACATTTCCACTGCAAAGCAAGAACGTTGTTAAGTGAGTTTTGCCCCCCTTGAATTCCACAATCGTTCAGCGAATCATTGCCATTGTTAAGTTAGTTACATGGTTGTTCAGTGAACCTGGCTGATTTTGCCGGTCATAAGGTCACAAACGGGGACCGCTGCAACCGTCATAAATGTGAATCGGTTGCCAAGCGTCTAAATTTTGGTCACCTGACCAGGGGGGATGCTGCAATGGTCGTAGGTGCGAAAGACAGCCGTAAGTCACGTTTTTTCAGTGCCATTGTAACAGTCACTAAACAAATGATTAAGTCAAGGACTATTATATTTTGCTTTTCGCCCATTGGTTCTCTCAGCCAAAACAATAAAGCTCTCCTGTGGGAACCAAGGACATTCTCACTGGTGGCTGGCAGAGGAGGAGCTAGTAACTAAGCGACAGACAAGCACTTGGATTGGACTGTGTGACCAGGCAAATGGGAAATTTCAGAGTCGGCTTTCACCAGTTGTGCCAATGTGATGTATCCAATAAAATGCCTCGGAGTTCTGTTTTTTTTACCTGCGACGCTGACGCCCATATTGTCTTCTTCTCAAATCCTTGTCACCATGCTTGGTAGGTTCAGCTGGAACAGTTCCAAGAAGTTACCATCCATACGACCCAAGCTACTCCTTCCTTGTTCCAAGTTGCGTCCAAGAGAAATTAACATGCGGTCTTGGGAATTGAGTACAGAACATCTGGAATGTCTTGTCCCCCAATTCTCTCCACAGGAGGAACACCCCCCCCCCACAGATTCAAGCAAAAGCACAGGTAGTCCTTGAGTTACGTCCACCAAAATTTATGTTAAGTGAGACATTTGTTGAGTTTTACTGCCTTTCTTGCCGCCGCGGTTAAGTGAATCACTGCAATTGATAAGTTAGTTGTTAAGTGAATCCAGCTTCCCCGTTGACTTTGCTTGTCAGAAAACCGCAAAAGGGGATCGCGGGTCACTGCAACCGTCATAAATACGAGTCAGTTGCCGAGGGTGTGAATTTCGATCACGTGTCTATGATCTGCAGTGGGATACTGCAATGGTCGTTAAGCGAAAAATGGCCATGTCACTTTTTTCAGTGCCGTTATAACTTTGAACAGTCACTAAACGAACCGTTGTAAGTCGAGGACTACCTGTACACTCTCTTTCTCCAATCCCCTTAGCACCTCCTCTTTGCTGCCATCCCTGGTTTCTTAAGACAGTTCTTAAGTGAGTGCTGTCCCGTTTTACGGCCTTTCATGCCACAGTGGCTAAGTGAATCACCGCAGTTGCTAAGTAAGTCACCCAGTTGTTAAGTGAATCTGGCTTCCCTCCCCATTGACTTCGCTAGTCAGAAGGTCGTAAAAGGGTATCAATTGACCCCAGGACGCTGCAACCCGTCATAAATATGAGTCAGTGGACAAACATCTGAATTTCGATCACGTGACCCCGGGGATTCTCCCACGGTCGTTAAGTCTGAAAAGTCACTTTTCTCGGTGTCCTTGTAACGGTGGTCACTAAATGAACTGTTGTAAGTCGACGACTACCCATAGAGGAAGAGAGTTCTCTGCACATGCTTTGGAACACTCTTTCCTGCCTCAATTGCACAGGTGGCGGCGAGACTATTTTCAGCAGGGGGAGAAACGGTGCTCCATAAAATCCAGACGGCAATAAAAACTTGGTGAATGGATTTCGGATGCCTTTTATATTGCCGTTGTCAACATTTGTCTTCAGCAGGTTTTCCATGCATTTACCATGTATTTTTCAGAGTATAAGACGCACCTTTCCCCCCCCAAAAAAACGAGGGTGAAAATCTGGGTGCGTCTTATACACTGAATACAGCATGCCCTGTTTTGGGCAAAAAAACAGGCCCGTTTTCGTGAAAACCAGGCCGTTTTTTGCTCATCCCCCCTCCCCAGGAGCACTTTACAGGCTTCTCAAACTCTCTGTATGCTCCGTTTTTCACAAAAACGTGCAGAGGGTTTGGGAGGTGTGCAGAGTGCAAGTGTGTGTGTGTGTGTGTGTGTGTATGTGTTGCATTTGTGCTGATAAATAAATAAAGGGAGACTAGTATAGATCTATTTCAAGCTATTTAGCTCTCCATCAGCTAGCCATACCCTTGCTGGGAATCGAACCTGGGCAGTATTACATATTAGGCAGTTATATTAGCCACTAAGCCACAGGCTCCCCTCCTTTATCAGCTTAGTGGCTAATATAACTGCCTAATATGTAATACTGCCCAGGTTCGATTCCCAGTAAGGGTATGGCTAGCTGATGAGAACTAAATAGCTTGAAATAGATCTATACTAGTCTCCCTTTATTTATTTATCAGCACAATTGCAACACAAATGTAACAAGGCAACAGAAAAAAAAATGGCTTTCTGCCTGGATGGATCCCAGAGTGAGCCGATAGACAGAAATGGGAAGCAGTATGCTCCCTCCCATATTTGGGCATACCAGGGGTTGTGACACAATACATACATACATACACATACACACATACATACATATATATATAAATAAATAAATATTGGAGCATCTTATACTACAAAAAGTGCAGTAGATGCTTTCGCCGTCTAATGTTCTCACCTTTTACAAACCAAACCAGTGTGAAACACCCAGGATCTAGTTTATTCAACACCACCTGATTTTGCATCCATCATTTTCATATCACACAAATTTTTTAAAAAAGTCCCCCCCCCCCCCACACGAAGAGCCCAACATTCCTGATACACACTGATGCTCTCACCCGTAGCTGGATCTGGAAAGACTGAATCCTCAGTTGCTCACAAGCCCAGAGAAACCAGTCTTGATACATGCAGAATCATCATCATTATTTTTTGGCAAATTTGGAAATGGGAAACCGTGATATTTTTTACCGAGGCAGCAAAGAAATACCCCCCAAAATTCAAGCTTTTCCTTCACTCCTGTTCTCGGGGTTTGTGAAACCCTATTTCTGAAGTTAAGGGCCGGATGAGCAAAGTTTCCGTATTGTTTCGTCTGAGATCATGAAAACCATAGTAGCTTTTCCCCATTCGGTGCTTTCCAGCTGTCCTTGGACTTCAACTCCCAGAATCCTTCTGGCCAAGGGAGACTCTGGGAACCGAAGTTCCAATCCATCTGGAAAGTTCTGTTTTAAGCTACCCTGTTTCCCCCAAAATAAGACAGAGTCTTATTTTCGTTTGACCCCCAAAATAAGCGCTTGGCCTTATTTTTGGGGATATCTTATTATTTTTGAGATGCAGGAGGTGGAGAACGTGGTCACCTCATGGCTGCTGCTGTTTTGCAAAATTTTCAGGGAGGGCTTATTTTTGGGGGAGGCCTTATTTTAGTGCGTGCACTCACCCGATTGGGCTTATTATCCGGGGAGGTCTTATTTTTGGGAAAACGGGGTATTAACCAAAACAGTCCGATTTGGCTGTCCTAAACTGCAGTTTAAGATGGGAAAGAGCCATAGGGATTTAATCAGAAGGCAATTTGTTTCTCATACGCACATACACTCGCACAAAACCTCAAACACATTTCATGATCCATCACCGATTAATTAACCTTCCAAAAAGGGATGGGGGGGACGGCCGATGGTGGTATTCATCCTAACTACTTCAATCTTCTTTTGACGCATGCAAACTTTCTCTGAACATCAAGTGGTTCACAGGGAAAAAACATTAATTGCTTTCCCCTGCAATTATAAAATCAGTCCACGTTTCTCTAAGCCTGCCTTAGTTTTCAAGTAATCCAAACAAATTTTCAGTAGTTTTAAGAATTAGGCTCCCCGAAAGGTATCGAGGACGCCTAAAAAAAACCTGTTAACTCGCTTAGGGAAAATGTCTTCTAAAAAGTTTCCACGAGAAATTCTTCTCTCTCATTCTAAAAAATCCGTATATTAAATCCGTACATTAAAAGATCCAAGTTGCCTACAATGTTTGCTTGGCAACAACGCAACGGTTGTGATCAGCCAGCCTTTTCACGGGAGTCTTGCGAGAAAGGCAGCGCTCCTAAACTCAAGAGTTACTCCGGAGTTACTCCATCGCCGTAAGTCCGTTTCTGGATCCTCCATCTGAATTTCATGATTCCAGCCACCAGGACAGAAAAAAATTAAAATGATTAAAAGGCTTTTCTGCACAGGGCAGACATCCCGAAAGAGGAACTTTAAAAAAAAATTAGTCTCTTAAAAAAATGGAAGAAAAAAATAAACCCAAAAGGATAAAACCGAAACTGTTTGCAGAAAGATTTTGGAAACAGCTGGTGTAGTCTTTTTCTCTCTCTCTCCCTCTCAGTGGTTGTTCTTGGTGGCCTCTTTCGCTGCAACGATCAGAGGGGTGAGGCTGGAGAGGGGCTTGGCAATTTTCAGGAACTGGTGCTAGAAAAGAGGGAGAGAAAAGGCAGCCTTGGGAAAACAGTCGCAACTTTTGTGGGTCTTTACAACCGTCGGTAAACAGAAAAGTACGTCGTATTTATGAAGTTGCTGCATTGCTATTTGGAAAACTGAATAGGAATAGGTCCTAGTAGAATAGAGTAGAGTAGAGCAGAGCAGAGCAGAGCAGAGCAGAGCAGAGCAGAGCAGAGCAGAGCAGAGTAAATATAGAATGGAATTCAGAATGAATAGAATAGAATCCAAAATAAGAATAAAATGGAATGGAATAGAATAGAAAATAGAATAGAATAGAAGATAGAATAGAAGATAGAATAGAAAATAGAATAGAATAGAATAGGAATAGAATAGAACAAAATAGAACAGAATATAGAATAGAATAGGATTGGAATAGAATATAGAATAGAAAATAGAATACAATGGAATATAGAATAGAATAGAAAAAATAGAATAGAATAGAAAATAGAATAGGAATAGAATAGGAAATAGAATAGAACAGAATATAGAATAGAATATAGAATAGGAAATAGAAAATAGAATAGAATAGAGTAGGAATAGAATAGAAAATAGAATAGAATAGAAAATAGAATAGAACAGAATATAGAATAGAATATAGAATAGAAAATAGAATACAATAGAAAATAGAATAGAATATAGAATAGAATAGAATAGAATAGAATAGGAATAGAATAGAATATAGAATAGAAAATAGAATACAATGGAATATAGAATAGAATAGAATAGAAAAAATAGAATAGAATAGAAAATAGAATAGAATAGGAATAGAATAGGAAATAGAATAGAACAGAATATAGAATAGAATATAGAATACAATAGAATAGAATATAGAATACAATAGAATAGAATATAGAATACAATAGAATAGAATATAGAATAGAATATAGAATAGAATATAGAATAGAATAGAAAATAGAATAGGATAGAATAGAATAGAATATAGAATAGAATATAGAATAGAATAGAATAGAAAATAGAATAGGATAGAATAGAATAGAATATAGAATACAATAGAATATAGAATACAATAGAATAGAATAGAAAATAGAATAGGATAGAATAGAATAGAATATAGAATACAATAGAATAGAAAATAGAATAGAATAGAATAGAAAATAGAATAGAAATAGAATGGAATACAGAATAGAAAATAGAAGTAGCATTCAATATCAATGAAATCCTGGCTCTCTCGCTCTCTGGATCGAAGGGTTACCTGGAGAAGCTCCTTGGCAGACCCTCTCTTCTCCACGTCCATTTCCAGGCAGCGGTTCAGGAAGTCTCTAAATATGGGGGAGAGCTTCTCCGGGTTTTGCAGCTCTGGGGTCCCGTTGGTAGCAATGAGATACAGAGCCTGAAATAAAGAAAGAGTGGGGAATCTCAAATATTCTCACAGGGGACGAGAAGCATTCGCTGCCTAAGGGAGACAGGGAGGGAGCAGTGGGTGGAAATGGGAAGAGGCCTCTTTAAAGGGCCCCAGAAGCAGAGATGGAGAATTGCTGCTCCTGCTGCTTCTTTCTGCCACGCAGGGTCCTTAGCGCTTCTGGCATCGCCTGGTTGCCCTTTCCAGCTTTGCTCACGGAGAGATTGCTAACTAAAGTAATAAACTGCCAGTTAAGGTTTAAGGTTTAATTTATTTGTATGCCGCCCTTTTCCCTAAAGGGACTCAGGGCGGCTCACAACTCAAAAGGAAGGAAAAACAAACAAAGTTACAAAAAACATAAAACCATACATGGATTAAAAAACACAACAATCATACCATTCGAAGTGGGGCAGCTAGTCTTTAGCCCCAGGCCTGTCGGAACAGCCAGGTTTTAAGGGCTATGCGGAAGGCCTGGAGGGTGGTGAGGGTTCGAATCTCCACGGGGAGTTCGTTCCAGAGGGTCAGAGCAGCCACCGAGAAGGCTCTCCTCCGGGTAGTCGCCAGTCGACACTGGCCGGCAGATGGAATTCGGAGGAGGCCTAGTCTGTGGGATCTAATTGGTCTAGTGGAGGCAATTGGCAGCAGGCGGTCTCTCAAGTACCCAGGTCCAATACCATGAAGGGCTTTGTAGGTGACAACTAGCACCTTGAAGCGTACCTGGAGATCAACAGGCAGCCAGTGCAGCTCGCGGAGGATAGGTGTTACGTGGGTGAACCGAGGCGCACCCACGATCGCTCGCGCGGCTGCATTCTGGACAAGCTGAAGTCGCTGAATACTCTTCAAGGGCTGCCCCATGTAGAGTTGTTTAATCTACAATTCATTTTCTTCTTTCTTTCCTTCCTTCCCTTGCTTTCTTTCTTCTTTCTGTCCTTCCCTCCCTTTCCCATTCCTTCCTTCCTCCCTTTCCCATTCGTTCCTTTCCTTCCGTCCTTCCTTTCTTCCATCCTCCTTCCTTTTCCTGTTCCTCCCTTCCTCCTTCCCTCCCTTTCCCATTCCTTCCTTCTCTTCTTCCATCCCTTCCTTCCTCCCTTTCCTGTTCCTCCCTTCCTTTCTTACCTCCCTTTTCCGTTCCTTCCTACCTTCCTTCCTCCCTTTCCCACTTCTTCCTTCCCTCCTGTTCTTGTTCCTTCCTTCCTTTCCTTCCCTCCTTCCTCCCTTTCCTGTTCTTTCTTTCTCTTCTTCCTTCCTCCTGCCCTCCCTTTTTCATTACTTCCTTCTCTCCTTTTCTTTCCCATTCGTTCCTTCTCTCCTTCCTGTTGTTACTTCAAACAGTCACTAAACAAACTGTTATGTTGAGGACTACGAGAGAGAGAAAGAGAGAGAGAGAGAGAAAGAGGGAGAGTGGGATAGGGAGAGAGAGAGAGAGAAAAGAGAGAAAGAGGGAGAGAAAGAGAGAGATAGAAAGAGGGAGAGGGAGAGAGGGAGAGAGAAAGAGAGAGAGAAAAGAGAAAGGGAGAGAGAGAGAAAAGAGAGAGAGGGAGGGAGCGAGAGAGAGAAAAAAGAAAGAGGGAGAGAAAGAGGGAGAGAGAGAGAAAAGAGAGAGAGATAGAGAGGAAGAGAGAGAGAAAAAAGGGAGAGAAAGAGGGAGGAAAGAGAGAGAGAAAGAGAGAGGGATGGAGAGAGAGAGAGAGAAAAGAGAGAGAAAAGAGAGAGAGAAAAAGAGGGAGAGAAAGAGAGAGAAAAGAGAGAGAGAGAAAGAAGGAGAGAAAGAGGGAGAGAGAGAAAAAAGAGAGAGAGAGAAAGAGGGAGAGAGAGAGAGAGAAAGATAGAAAGAGGGAGAGAGAAAGAGAGAGAGAGAGAAATTCCCTGGTTGGGGGGGGGCTCCAGCACTGGTACCAAAATCTTGGAAGAATAAACCTCAGGAGGGTCCCAGGGACCGACAGGTGGGATCCAGTCACATCTTCCTGGGAGGCTTATATTTGCCCTGAATTCGCAGGCGATGAGCCCTCCTCCTCCTCCTCCTCCTCCTCCTCCGTCAGAGGACACCCCTCCCTGAGGCCCCAAACTTACCCGCAGGGGGTTCTCGTTGAGGTACGGGGGCTCCCCCTCGATCATCTCAATGGCCATGATGCCCAGAGACCAAATGTCCACCTTGGGGCCGTAGGCTTTCCGGGTGACCACTTCGGGGGCCATCCAATATGGCGTCCCCACCATGGTGCTGCGCTTGCTCTGCTCCGGCGTGATTTGGGCGCAAAAGCCAAAATCGGCTGGAGGAGAAGGAAAAACAAACAAAAGTGAATGGATGGAAAGGGGTTGAGGCTAAACTTGGTCTACTCCAGTGGTGCACCCCAACTCCCAGAACCTGGAGCCCCCATGGACAATGTGCAGAAGACCTCCCCCCCCCCCCGCAAAAAAAATAAATATACACTGCTTCTGACTGGGGAGCCATGCTGGCTGGGGAATTCTGGGAGTTGAAGTCCACAAGTCATAAAGTTCCCAGGTTTGGACACCCCTGGTCTAAATAAATAAATTTAAAAATTGGAGCAGGAAAAACAGTCCAGGTCCCAACAAAGCAGAATTAATAACCCGCCTCTCTGTTCGTGCAATGAATGGTTTTTCAACTTTTGCTCACTGAAAATTAATATCCACTCGCAATGCTGGGATCAAAGTCATCCATTATTCATTCATAAGGGTGGGTGGGTGGGTGGATTTCACCCACAGGCAAAAGATCCCCCAGACCCACAATTGTCAACAATTATCCAAGTCACGTACTTAGCTTGACAGAGCCGTCCATTCCAAGTAAGATGTTGTCACTTTTGATGTCACGATGGATCACCTGATTGCAGTGAAGGAACTCCAGCGCTTGAAGGCACTAAAGGGGTGGGGGAGAACGCCAAGCACAGAGGTGGGTCTCTGGGGGCATCTATGCATTTCCCAATGACCAACATCCACCCACCCCCTGATGATGCAGGGATCAGAAAGGCACGGGGAGAACATGGTAGGTGAGAATAACCTTGGGAGAGAGAGGGAGAGAGCGAAGAGGGTGGGGAGAGAAGCACTTTCTATTAAGGAAGCTGTACAATAAACAGAATTAAAAGTATCTCCGAAAGGATGATCCGGAGGGAGGGAGGGAGGAAAGGCAGGAAGGCAGCAAAGAAGGAAGGAAGGAAGGAATGATAAGGGTGAAAGGGAGGGAGGAAGGAGAGGGAAGATGAATAGAGAGGGAAGGAGTGTGGAGAAGGAAGGAGAGTGGGTGGATGGCTAGAAGAAAGGAAGGAAGGAAGGGAGGAAGGAAGGAAGGGAGGAAGGAAGGCAAAGAACGAGGGAGAGGGAGGGAAGAAGGGAGGGAGGGAGCAAAAGGTAAGGGAAGAGGGGGAGAGAGGGAAGAAGGAAGGAGGAAAAGGGAAGGAAGGAGGGCAAGAGAGGGAGGAAGGAAAGAAAAGGGGGGAAAGAAAGGAGGGAAGAAGGAAGGAAAGATAAGGATGAAAGGGAGGGGGAAGGAGAGGGAAGATGAATAGAGAGGGAAGAAGTGTGGAGAAGGAAGGAGAGTGGGTGGATGGCTAGACAGAAGAAATGAAGGAAGGAAGGAAGGAAGGAAGGAAGGAAGGAAGGAAGGAAAGAAGGAAAGAAGGAAAGAAGGAAGGAAGGAAGGAAAGGAACGAGGGAGAGAAGAAGGAAGGAAAAAGGGGGAAGAAGGAAAGATAAGGATGAAAGGGAGGGGGAGAGATAAGTATGGATGACTAGATAAGGAGGGAGGGAGTGAAGGAAGGAGGGAAGAGAGGGAAAAAGGGAGGGAGGGAAGGAAGGAAAGGGGAAGGGAGGGAGGAGAGAGTGGGTGGATAGCTAGACCGAAGGAAGGAAGGAAGGAAGGAAGGAAGGGAGAGAGAGAGAGAAAAAGGAAGGGAGGGAGGGAAGGAGGGGGAGGGAGTGAAGAAGAAAAGAAGGAAAGGGGGAGGGAGGGAAGAAGTAAGGAAAGGGGAAGGAAGGAATGGAGGAAGAAAGGAAGGAGGGAAGAAAAGAAGGAAGGAAGGAGTGATCTATGTGCTATACAGTTCAACCTGGGCTATTTCCAGGGCAGTCCCATCTCAATACCTCCTTGAATTTCTAAATACCTTTTCCAGGACCCCTTCCAAGCTCTGAGCCAAGGTGGCGCAGTGGTTAAATGCAGCACTGCAGGCTACTGCTAGATCAGCAGGTCAGCGGTTCAAATCTCACCGGCTCAGGGTTGACTCAGCCTTCCATCCTTCCGAGGTGGGTAAAATGAGGACCCAGATTGTTGGGGGCAATATGCTGACTCTCTGTAAACCGCTTAGAGAGGCCTGAAAGGCCTATGAAGCGGTATATAAGTCTACTGCTATTGCTCTGCCCCTGTTGGAGCCCTTGAGGAATCCGGGAACGTCATCTCTCTGAATCCCGGAGCCAAAGGCATCCCGGGGGGGATCTACCGTCATCATTACAAATCCTCACCTCACGGCACACGGCTGCGATCTGCCCTTCATCCATGCAGGTCTCCGTTACCACGTCTGTCAAGGAACCGCCGGCCAGATACTCCATGACAACCCACAGCTCGTCTCCCACCAGGTAACTGCAAAGAACGGAAGAAACGGCGGGCGTCACCCTGGTCAGCCAAAACACACAAACACAACCGAGCGCCAAAACGACAGACGGAGCAAGGTTTGAAAAATCGGAGCCGTCGGGGAAGGCGGCCCATCAAAATAAATCCAGAAACCCCCGCTGCAAAGGCAAAACAAATTCATTAATTAAGCCAAAAAACAATATATATATAAACACATCTAGAACTGTGTACAAAAGCGCGTAAATATAGAAGCCAAATATTATATGCATGTACAGGTATGATGACATAACAATGTTGACATCATGACTGTAATGGGGTTTTAGAAGTGAAAAAGTAATTTAAAAATCTGCTATAGAGCTGAGGTGGCGCAGTGGTTAGGGTGCAGTACTGCAGGCCACTTCAGCTGACTGCTATCTGCAGTTCAGCGGTTCTAATCTCACCAGCTCAAGGTTGACTCAGCCTTCCATCCTTCCGAGGTGGGTAAAATGAGGACCCAGACTGTGGGGGCGATATCCTGACTCTGTAAACCGCTTAGAGAGGGCTGAAAGTCCTATGAAGCGGTATATAAGTCTAACTGCTATTGCTATTGCTATAAAAAAACAAACAAATCCAATTTAGGGTAGAGGGTAGGAGAGTTAGAGGCGACATTTTTCCAAAGAGACTGGAGAAACTCTTAATTTTAAATCTGCTTTTTTTTCTATTCTACAGCTGGCCAAATTCTCCCGTGTCACTTTTGTAAAGCATCTTTGTTGTGGCCCACCAACAGCCAGAGGAGATGGTGGTAGATTCGGACAGTGAGGAGGTTGGGGAGGAAGATGGGCCAGTCCTGGAGTCTGGGGAAGGCTCGGACGAGGGCTCTGTGTCAGAGGCAGAGAGGGGGCCAGAGTCGCATGCCAGTTATCAGCTGCCTTCATAGTCAGATATCAGTGAGGCAGAAGAACAGCTGGAGCCTGTTCCCAGTGTGCGCATGCACAGAGTTGCCAGACAAAGGGAACAGCTAAAGAACAGGGGTCGACTTGGGAGTAAGGCCACAGATGGACGGTGAATGGCCCCTCCCAGAGGGAATAAAAGAGGAGCGACAGGGGAGTGGAGTTTGCAGGAGACAATCAGTTCACTTAATTGGTTTGTGACTCTCCAAAACTCTGTGCCAAGTTTTCCAGATCTCAGCCTGGCAGCTCTCCAAGCCAGAGAAGGTCTGTGACTGTAAATCCTCCCTTGAAAGGAGGATTTGCTGGATGTGAAGGAGCAGAATCCACAGTCAATTAATAAAAGTTTTTGTTGGGACAAGGAGTATGAGAAGCCTAGGCCGGAACATGTCTCACTTAACAACAGAAATGTTGGGCTCAATTGTGGTCATTAGTCAAGGACTAACTGTACACCCATTACTAAGAACTAACAGCAGCACAGGAGGCAAGGCAAGGAAAATATCTGGGTAGCACATCAGTCAATTAATAAAAGGGGTTTTTGTCGGGACCAGGAGTTGGCTTCATGCTCTCGGGAAGCCTCAGTCAGAACAATCTTGGGGGAGAAGGACTCCCTAGCAGAGAATAATTGTAGCTCAGGGTTCAACTGTGGGGCCCTCGGTGCCACAGTTGAAAGAGCCGAGGTGGCGCAGTATTTAAATGCAGCACTGCAGGCTACTTCAGCTGACTGCAGTTCTGCAGTTGGGCTGTTCAAATCTCACCGGCTCAGGGTTGACTCAGCCTTCCATCCTTCCGAGGTGGGTAAAATGAGGACCCGGATTGTTGTTGGGGGCAATATGCTGACTCTGTAAACCGCTTAGAGAGGGCTGAAAGCCCTATGAAGCGGTATATAAATCTAACTGCTATTGCTATTGCTATTGCTCTCTGAGCTGGCCGATATTTCATGACCCAACACTCAACAGTGCACCAATGATGTTACTTAGCTGGGTCATGAAACGTAGGCCATAAAACAACCCAAACTCACAGAGAACCAGAACAGTCCTGGGTAGCTTTTGTAAGCACCTTGAAGAACAAGGTCTCAATGGCCCCACTTTTGCAGAAAAATCTGGAGGCAAGCAGTGCCACCGATTGATTGATTGATTGTTCTTCTCAGGAAATTCCTCCTTAATTATAGAATATCAGGGTCAGAAGGGACCTTAGAGGTCTTCTAGTCCAATCCTCTGCTCAAACAGGAGACCTTCTACCATTTCGAAACAAATGGGTTGCCTACTTGAAATCCTCCAATGATGAAGCACCCACAACTTCTGGAGGCAAGCTGGTTAATTGTTATAGCAATCAAGAAATTCCTCCTCAGCTCTAAGTTGCTTCTCTCCTTGATTAGTTTCCACCCATTGCTTCTTGTCCTGCCCTCAGGTGCTTTGGAGAATAGGTTGACTCCCTCTTCTTTGTGACAACCCCTGAGATATTGGAAGAAAGGAAGGAGAAGGAAGGAAGGTGAGAAAGAAGGAAGGAAGGAGAGCGGGAAGAAAGGAGGGAGGGAGGGAAGGAAGAAGAGAAGGAAGGAAGAAGGAAGGAAGCAGAGAAGGAAAGAGAGAAGGAAGGAAAGAGAAGAAAGGAAGGAGGGAAGGAATGAGAGAAGGAAGGAAGGAATTAGAGAAGGAAGGAGGGAAGGAAGGAATGAGAGAAAGAGGGAAGGAGGGAAGGAATGAGAGAAGGAAGGATCTCTCCTTGATGAGTTTCCACCCATTGCTTCTTGTTCTACCCTCAGGTGCTTTGGAGAATAGCTTGACTCCCTCTTCTTTGGGGCAGCCCCTGAGATATTGGAAAAAAGGAAGGAGAAGGAAGGAAGGTGAGAAAGAAGGAAGGAAAGAGAGAAGGAAGGAAAGAGAAGAAAGGAAGGAGGGAAGGAAGGAGAGAAGGAAAGAAGCAGAGAAGGAAGGAAAGAGAAGAAAGGAAGGAGGGAAGGAAGGAGAGAAGGAAGGAAGGAATGAGGGAAGGAAGGAAGGAGGGAAAGAAGGATCTCTCCTTGATTAGTTTCCATGCTTCTTGTCCTGCCTTCAGGTGCTTTGGAGAACAGGTCAACTCCCTCTTCTTTGGGGAAGCCCCTCAAATATTGGAAGAAAGGAAGGAGAAGGAAGGAAGAAGGAAGGAAGGTGAGAAAGAAGGAAGGAAGGAGAGAAGGAAGGAGGGAGGGAGGGAGGGAGGGAAGGAAGGAGAAATGGCTGTTCAATCTCTTCTTCAAAACCTCCAGCGATGGTGCAGCACCTGAGGTAACCTTTTCCACTGCATAATTCTCCTCACTGTCGGGAAATTTCTCCTCACTTTTTGCTTGCTTCTCTCCTTGATTAGTTTCCATCCATTGCTTCTTGCCCTAAACTCTGGGGCTCTGGAGAATAGCTCGACCCCTATTGGAAGACCCCTATTGGATGTCCTTCTCTTCGTTAAGACTTGACAATCCATAGGATTCTCCTTCCACAACCGGGTAGAGAAGTTTGAAGAGGGATTATTACTGAGACCTGGTTCTCGTCCCTCATCGTAAATTGCCAGAGGTCTCACATCGCTCACTTCTGAGCATGCAATTCACAGGTTTTATCTCGCCTCCAGAGGTCGCCCACCCATGTCTTCTCATAAAATGCTTGGAGGTCACACTCTCCTCATTTCTCATCTCACCTACCTCATTTCCCATCAAGGGAAATTTAGAGGCCGCGGCGTTCTTATTTCAAAAGTGCCCCTCTTCCTTAAATTCTCGCCATAAATTCCACAGGTAGAAACATAGAAAACGGAGCGGCAGAAAAAGACCAGAAAAAGCCTATTGAGTTTGCCCTTGGAGTTTTTGTTGTGTGTTTAAATGTATTTATTATTTTTTAGCTGAGGTGGCGCAGTGGGTAGAGTGCAGTACTGCAGCCACTTCAGCTGACTGTTAGCAGCAGTTCGGCTGTTCAAATCTCACCGGCTCAAGGTTGACTCAGCCTTCCATCCTTCCGAGGTGGGTGAAATGAGGACCCGGATTGTTGTTGGGGGCAATATGCTGACTCTGTAAACCGCTTAGAGAGGGCTGAAAGCCCCATGAAGCGGTATATAAGTCTAACTGCTATTGCTATTATTTACAGGGGAAAAAAGTTCCCCTTCCACATATGTGCCAGTCGTTCCCGACTCTAGGGGGCGGTGCTCATCTCCGTTTCAAAGCCGAAGAGCCAGCGCTGTCCGAAGACGTCTCCGTGGTCATGTTGCTGGCATGACTCAACGCCGAAGGCGCACAGAACGCTGTTCCCTTCCCACCAAAGGTGGTTCCTGTTTTTCTACTTGCATTTTTTACCTGCTTTCGAACTGCTAGGTTGGCAGAAGCTGGGACGAGTCACGGGAGCTCCCTCCGTTACGCGGCGCTGGGGATTCGAACCGCTGAACTGCCAACCTTCTGATCGACAAGCTGAGAGTCGTAGCCACTGAGCCACCGCTTACAACAGTTATTGTCGTAAGTCAACAACACTGAATTGTTGTTGACTTACAACAATTCATTTAGTGACCATTCAAAGTTACACCCGCACTGAAAAAAAGAGACTTACAGCCATTTTTCACACTTACGACCGTTGTGGCATCCCCACGGTCAGGTGATCAAAATTTGAATGTTTGGCCACTGACTCATATTTATGACGGTTGAGTCCCCAGGGTCATGTGACCTCCCTATTAAACAGCCTCCTGACAAGCAAAGCCAGTGAGGAAGCCAGATTCCATTTAATAACCGTGTAACTCACTTAACGACTGCATTTAGCAACTGTGGCCAGAAAAGCTTGCAAAAAGGGCAAATCTCAATAAACGTCTCGTTTAGCAGCATAACTTTTGGCTCAATTGTGGTCGTAAGTCGAGGATTACTTGTAAGCTCGAAACACCCTGATAAAATCCCTGTCAAATCTCACACACTTTGCAATTGCTACTCAATCTCTGAAAAAGCCGGTTTGGGCTACTACATGTTGCTAACCGAACTGCACTGATTCGCTTAACAACGGTGGCAAGAAAGGTTACCCACTGGGGCAAAACTCACTTAATGACTGCCTCGCTTAGCAACAGAAATGTTGGACTCAATTTGATTTCGTAATTGATAAACATAAGCCAGTTGCTACACAGCTGAATGCAGATATTTCTCCATACAGAATTATTTTAGAGTTGATCAGAGAAATGTGTTTTGGTCCTTGATAGCTCGATAGATTTAAAAACCATTAAATGAATGATTAAAATGGCTCCCCGTGTATTTCATAATTAAGAATTATAGCTGTCTGGGCGATGTTTTGGCTGCCATGGCAACAGATACTGTACCCCAAGCCACTTGTGAGGATCTGTTTTTTAAAAAGGATTTTAAAAAAGAAGATTGAACTCCACAAATAAATCCACATAAAAACAAAGAGAGGAAGAAGCAAACAGAGAGAATGAAAAACCAACGGGAGAATATTTTAATCCCGATCATCTGAAAGCATCTTTTTTTTGCCATCCCTTCCACAATGGAAGAGGGGGAAAAACCAACACATTTGGCACAGCATGGAAGTCCATAGGAGGGCCAAGATAATACGGAATTACATAAATTAAAAGCTGGCCAGCATCTTTTTTTTATATATTTTTAAGACGGTTTTCTTTTTCAACGAAGGCACAAAATGGATCTCGAAGGAGAGCTACCAGAGAAAATGCGTTCAACAGAAGGTATAATAAGAGATAAAAGATTGAATTATGTCCTGGAAAGGTGGGATTTACAGAAGCATCAATGCACATGGATTTACGCTTATGTATTCATCACACTGCTGGTTTTCAGGCTTAAGGCAGGACTAGAACTCACAGTCTCCTGGTGATTGGCCCAAAGTCACCCAGCTGGCTTTAATGCCTAAGGCGGGACTAGAACTCCCAATATCCTGGTGATTGGCCCAAAGTCACCCAGCTGGCTTTAATGCCTAAGGCGGCACTAGAACTCCCAATATCCTGGTGATTGGCCCAAAGTCACCCAGCTGGCTTTCATGCCTAAGGCGGGACTAGAACTCCCAATATCCTGGTGATTGGCCCAAAGTCACCCAGCTAGCTTTCATGCCTAAGGCAGTACTAGAACTCACAGTCTCCTGGTGATTGGTACAAAGTCACCCAGCTGGCTTACACTTAAGGCAGGACTAGAATTCACAGTCTCCTGGTGATTGGCGCAAAGTCACGCAGCTGGCTTACACTTAAGGCAGGACTAGAACTCACAGTCTCCTGGTGATTGGCGCAAAGTCACCCAGCCGGCTTCCAGGCTTAAGGTAGGACTAGAATTTACAGGCTTCAGGTGATTGGCTTACAGTCACCCAATCAGCTTTCATGCTTAAAGTGGGACTAGAATTCATAGGGTCCTGGTGATCAGGCTCAAGAGTCACCCAGCTGGCTTTCCTGGCTAAGGCGGGACTCGAACTCACTGTCTTCTGGTTTCTAGCCTGATTGCTTAACCACTAGGCCAAATTGGCTCTGTTCTCACAGATCTGGTGGCAGAAGGTTGGCGGAGCCTTGCGGGTGGAGGTCTTTGGTGATTTTGGAGTTAGGTGGCCTTCAGACGGCATCTGTCAATCAATCAGTCAAGATTTGACACCCCTTCCTGGTTATCAAAAGGCCTCTGTGCAATTCGGTCTGAGGAGTCCTTGGTGCTCTCTGAACGTGTTTTGTTTTTCTTGCTGACATTTCATTACTAAACTAGATAACAAAATCAGTGCTAGTAGGGAGTGGGGATTGAAGAGAGGAGGAGGAGGAGGAGGAGGAGGAGGAGGAGGAGGAGGAGGAGGAGGAGGAGGAGGAGGAGGAGGAGGAGGAGGAGGAGGAGGAGGAAGAAAAGTAGTCCTTGGTGTTCTCTGACGAAGACGGCTCCCACTAACACTGACAGGGCAAGTATATAAAAAGAACAAACCCCGCTCCCTTCTAGCACTGATGACGTTCCCTAGTTGGGTCATGAAATGTCTGCAAGAAAACCACCCAGCTCAGAGGGCACCAAGGACCCCTCGTTTCAACCCTGAGCGACCAATATTCTCCTCCTTTCTTCATACAAATTCTTTCTATCAAATTATAAACCCATCCACTGAAATCCTATCAAGGCCATCGGTGTGGCAACTTCGGGACGAAGCCCAGCCCCATCCATGCTGACGTCTCTCACATCATCCCCGTCACCTCAGATCCCGTTTTATAGGATGGTTTTTAAGGGAAAACGCGGGGCAAACATTCCGGTCTTTTCACCTCACCCTCCCAGTCAAGAGACCACACGGACGTCAGTCAAAACGGACTGCGTAAAGCGAGGCGCCCCCGCCCCGTAATCTGAATTACAGCTACCTGTCCAGGTAGTTGACAATGTTGGGGTTCTTGTTTTCCCTCATGACGAGAATCTCGTTGATGATCAGCTCCTTCTTCGGCTGCTGCTGCAGATTCATCTGTTTGATGGCAACCTGAATTTTGGAAGAGGGGGGGGGGGAAATGGAATCCATAAGTCTGGTTGAACGAGTCACACTTCTACTGGCGGGAGAAGATATTAGAAAAACAAGCAGTCCTTGATTTATGACCGTAACGGAGCCTGCTCATTAGGGTGGTACGTTGTGGCGGTCGTTAGGCAAAGCGTCCATGGGATCACCTCACTTAATGGCCATAATCTCTGCTCTCCTCATTGCTGTTATTAAATGGTTGCATGGGTTAAGTGTGACTTTCATCGGATCTCCTCACTTAATGGCCATAATCGCTGCTCTCTCCATTGCTTCATTAAATGACTACATGGGTTAAGTATGACTTTCATCGGATCTCCTCACTTAATGGCCATAATCTCTGCTCTCTCCATTGCTTCATTAAATGACTACATGGGTTAAGTATGACTTTCATCGGATCTCCTCACTTAATGGCCATAATCTCTGCTCTCCCCATTGCTGTCATTAAATGGCTGCATGGGTTAAGTGTGACGTCCATGGGATTACCTCACTTAATGGCCATCATCTCTGCTCTCCCCATGGCTTTCGCTAAACAACCGCATGAGTTGTTAAGCAAGATGTCCACACAATAACCTTATTAAATGACCATAATCCCTGTTCTCCCCATTGCTGTCGTTAAGTGAATGCATGGATTGGAAGTATGACATCCATGACCTTAGAGGTCTTCTAGTCCAACGCCCCCCCCCTCCTGCTCAGGCAGGAAACCCAATACCATTCCAGAAAAAACAGTTGTCCAGTTTCTTATTGAAAAACTCCCGTGATGGAGCAACTTCTGGTGGCAAGTAGTTCCATTGCTTAATTGTTCTCACTGTCAGGAAATTCCTCCTCAGTTCTAGGTTGCTTCTCTCCTTGATTAGTTTCTACCCATTGCTTCTTGTTCTACCTTCAGGTTCCTTGGAGAATAGCTTGACTCCCTCTTCTTTGGGGCAACGCCTGAGATATTGGAAGACTGCTATCATGTCTCCCCTAGTCCTTACAATACAATACAATACAATACAATACAATACAATACAATACAATAGCAGAGTTGGAAGGGACCTTGGAGGTCTTCTAGTCCAACCCCCTGCCTAGGCAGGAAACCCTATACCGTTTCAGACAAATGGCTATCCAACATCTTCTTAAAGACTTCCAGTGTTGGGCCATTCACAACTTCTGGAGGCAACTTCTGTTCCACTGATTAATTGTTCTCACTGTCAGGAAATTTCTCCTCTGTTCTAAGTTGCTTCTCTCCTTGATTAGTTTCCACCCATTGCTTCTTGTCCTACCTTCAGGTGCCTTGGAGAATGTAGTTTGACTCCCTCTTCTTTGGGGCAACCCCTGAGATATTGGAAGATGCTATCATGTCTCCCCTAGTCCTTCTTTCTATTAAACTAGACATACCCAGTTCCTGCAACTGTTCTTCATATGCTTTGGCCTCCAGTCCCCCTCCAATCCCCTCTGCCCCCACCCCACCTCACACCTGCCAGAGCCTTTACCTCTTGTGCCGTTGCGACATCCATCGCTGTGTAAACTGTACCGGAAGCCCTGAAACACAACACAAAAGAGACAAATCTATTTGAAAGAGCTTCAATTGCCCTATAAGCATTTGATAAGCATTGATAATCTCCCCCCCCCCCCTTTTCAGGATAAGTCGACTCTCCATTTTTAATTAAAATAATATGTAAAATGCGCCACCCGTGGATGCCAGCTTCCACAATTTTCATATGTTTTTATTTTCACAATCGGCTTATGTGTGGCTAATCCACGGATGATCCATTTTTCATCTTATTTTAGTTCAAGGCTCACCTTATCCGCTGATGGCCAATCACCAGGAGATCGTGAGTTCTAGTCCCGCCGTAGGCATGAAAGTGAGTTGAATGACTTTGGGCCAATCAACCGGGAGACGGTGAATTCTAGTCCTGCCTTAGGCATGAAAGCCAGTTGGTTGACTTTGGGCCAATCACCAGGAGTCTGTGAGTTCTAGTGCCGACTTAGGCATGAAAGTAAGTTGGATGACTTTGGGCCAATCACCAGGAGACGGTGAATTCTAGTCCCGTCTTAGATATGAAAGTCAGATGGGTGACTTTGGGCCAATCACCAGGAGATGGTGAATTCTAGTCCTGCCTTGGGCATGAAAGCCAGTTGGTTGACGTTGGGCCAATCACCAGGAGATGGTGAATTCTAGTCCTGCCTTAGGCATGAAAGCCAGTTGGGTGACTTTGGGCCAATCACCAGGAGTCTGTGAGTTCTAGTGCCGACTTAGGCATGAAAGTGAGTTGGATGACTTTGGGCCAATCACCAGGAGACGGTGAATTCTAGTCCCGTCTTAGATATGAAAGTCAGATGGGTGACTTTGGGCCAATCACCAGGAGTCTGTGAGTTCTAGTGCCGACTTAGGCATGAAAGTGAGTTGGATGACTTTGGGCCAATCACCAGGAGACGGTGAATTCTAGTCCCGTCTTAGATATGAAAGTCAGATGGGTGACTTTGGGCCAATCACCAGGAGACTGTGAGTTCTAGTGCCGACTTAGGCATGAAAGTGAGTTGGATGACTTTGGGCCAATCACCAGGAGACGGTGAATTCTAGTCCCGTCTTAGATATGAAAGTCAGATGGGTGACTTTGGGCCAATCACCAGGAGTCTGTGAGTTCTAGTGCCGACTTAGGCATGAAAGTGAGTTGGATGACTTTGGGCCAATCACCAGGAGACGGTGAATTCTAGTCCCGTCTTAGATATGAAAGTCAGATGGGTGACTTTGGGCCAATCACCAGGAGTCTGTGAGTTCTAGTGCCGACTTAGGCATGAAAGTGAGTTGGATGACTTTGGGCCAATCACCAGGAAACGGTAAATTCTAATCCCGTCTTAGATATGAAAGCCAGTTGGGTGACTTTGGGCCAATCACCAGGAGACTGTGAGTTCTAGAGCCGTCTTAGGCATGAAAGTAAGTTAGGTGACTTTGAGCCAATCACCAGGAGACGGTGAATTCTAGACCTAATTTCCTCCTGAAAAACCAGCTGGGTGACTTTGGGCCAGTCCCTCCCTCTTTCAGCCCAACCCACCTCGCAGGCTTGTTGTTGGGGGGGGGGAGGAAATAGGAAATAGGAGGAGGGAGGAATATCAGGCGTGTCCTCGGCCTCGAGTGATTTACAAAGTAATAACAGGCAAAATAACCTATTCAGAGGTTTCCAGGAGGGCTCCTAGGGAATTGAAATAAGCTTGCTGCAACCGAGAACTGCTACTCCCTCAACCCCGTTTCAATTCTTCCCCCCTTTACTTTTCCTTTCTCACCAAACCCCCCCATAGGTTCATTTGTGGGGGACCTGGAGAGTTTGTGGGAATTGTGCGGCCGTGTGACAACAATAAAACTGCGTGACAAAACCCGATTCCCGACTGCTTGGAGGCCTTTGTCTCGGGTGACCTGGCTGCTTATTTGCCCGTGGAAATCGGTGCGTGGCCAGCGGAAAACCCTCACAACCGATACAGGGCACTCTTTATGTGCACATTCCGAAGATCCGTCTGCTACACCCATCGCACAGAAAGAGACGCTTGGAAAAAACACAAACATGTGTAAGGAAAACTTCCATGGTTTCGACTCAAGTCCGAGGCAGCAAATTTCCACTGGAAAAACAAGGGTGGGAGGTTCCTGATTTAAAATGTCCACATTTGGAAAAACTACGGGTAGTCCTTGACAAGGAGTGGTGCGGTGGCCTAGTGGTACAGCTCTCGCCTCACAATCAAGAGGCTGGGAGTTCAATCCTAGGTAGCGTTGTGACCCACCAGCGGCCAGCAAAGCTGGTGGGAGATTCGGACAGTGAGGAGGTTGGGGAGGAAGATGGGCCAGTCCTGGAGTCTGGAGAAGGCTCTGATGAGGGCTCTGCGTCGGAGGCAGAGAAGGGGCCAGGGCCGTATGCCAGTTATCAGCTGCCTTCGGAGTCAGACATCAGTGAGGCAGAAGAACAGCTGGAGCCTGTTCCCAGTGTGCGCATGTACAGAGTTGCCAGACGAAGGGAACAGCTAAGGAAAAGGGATTGACTTGGGAGTAAGGCCACAGGGTGGACGATGAATGGCCCCTTCCAGAGGAAATAAAAGAGGAGCGAAAGGGGAGTGGAGTTTGCAGGAGACCACTAGTTCCCTTCATTGGTTCGTGACTCTCCGAGACTCCTTGCCAAGTTCTGCAGATCTTAGCCTGGCCGCTCTCCAAGCCAGATAAGGTCTGTGACTGTAAATCCTCCCTTGAAAGATTTTGCTGGATGTGAATGAGGAGAATTCACAGCAAATTAATCAAAGGGGTTTTTTGTCGGGACAAGGAGTTGGCTTCAGGCTCTCGGGAAGCCTCGGTCAGAACAGATAGAGGCAGATATTTCTCTCTCTGGGCATGCTGAGAATATTATAATGCTGAACAAAACTCCGCATTGGCGACAGGAAGGGCTTCCGGCCATTAAAACACTCCGCTAGCTCCATTCAGTTGCCCAGGCTCCACCCCGCAGGGGATTATGGGGTTGTTAAAAGATGATGATGATGATGATGATGATGATGATGATGATAGGTAGTCCTTGCCATATAGCCATTCATTCCAAGTTACAACAGCAGTGAAAAAAGTTATTTATGATCATTTTTTTCCATTTCAACCCTTAAATACAAGGTAGTCCTCAACTTACAACTGCAAATGAGCCTCAGATTTATGTTGCTAAACGAGACAATAAGCAAGGTTTTTTCCCATTTTACAACCTTTCTTGCCACAGTGGTTAAGTGAATCACTGCAGTCGTTAAGTTAGTCACAGGTTGTTAAGGGAATCTGGCTTCCCCCATTGATTTTGCTGGTCCGAAGGTCACAAAGGGCGAATCACGTAACCCCGGGACACTGCGACCGTCATAACTATGAACCAGTTACCTAATATCTGAATTTTGATCACGTGACCACGGCGAAGCTGCAAGTGTTGCAAATTTGACAGTCGTAATTTGCTTTTTTCGGTGCCGTTGCAGCTTCAAACGGTCGCTAAATGAACCGACGTAAGTCGAGGACCACCCGTACCGAAGAAGCAGTCGCTCACAATTAAAGACTTACCCTTGTCCAATCTTCTCAAAACTGGTATATTTCTTCTTGGGATCCCCAATGCTTACGATACCTCCTTTTAAAGCAAAAAAAAAAATGTAATCAAATTTTAATTCTGCAGTTTAAGCTTTTGGATACTTGCAGACATCAATTCCTTGGAAATACAGTTAGTTTCCCGGGATAAAAAACCTACGAAGGAAAAGAACTGAAAGTTCAAATCGTGGGACTTAAAAAACAACTTCCGTAAAAAGTTTTCCAATGTTGATATTTTTCTTTATAGTGCAACTTGATCAATGCAGGAACTCGCTGGTAAAGTATTTGATGTGGCCCAGTCTGGTTAAATGGAAAAGAAAGAAAAGAGAAAGCGCAGGTTTCTAATATGTTTAATTTCACAATGCTTGTGGGTATAGAATATCTTTTGTTGTTCCATTGTCTGTGCAGCTATAGAGATTGGTTTGCTGAGTCTAGAACACGCAACATATAATTGTCCATGTGAGAAACAATTTTCAATTGCTGGAAAGATGTTGGGCCGGCCACATTTACCAACAGCATGTGAAGAAAGAAACATTCCCAGGGTGGTTCCCTCCGGGCGGGGGGTCATGTCGTTGCCAGCAGCGGCAAGGTTCGTGAGGATCTTGCCCACCTGGGGGGCCCTGCTACTCGCTGAATGAAGCTGGAGAGAGGCCGAATATACTATACTCACGAAATGACTTCAAGACTGGACTACTGCAGCCCTTGAAGAGTATTTGGAGACTTCAACTCGTCCAGAACGCAGCCGCGCGAGCGATTGTGGGTGCACCTCGGTACACCCACGTTACACCTATCCTCCGCGAGCTGCACTGGTTACCTATCAGTCTCCGGATACGCTTCAAGGTGCTAGTCGTAACTTATAAAGCCCTTCATGGTATTGGATCTGGGTACTTGAGAGACCGCCTGCTGCCAATTACCTCCCACAGACCCATTAGATCTCACAGAGTTGGCCTCCTCCGGGTGCCATCTACCAGCCAATGCCATCTGGCTATTATCCGGGGGAGGGCCTTCTCTGTGGCAGCTCCGGCCCTCTGGAATGAACTCCCCGCAGGGATTCGGACCCTCACCTCTCTCCAGGCCTTCCGAAAAGCCGTCAAAACCTGGCTTTGCTGGCAGGCCTGGGGGTGATGAGTTCCCTCCCCTCTCGACATGTATGGTTGTGCGACTGTTGCTTATTTTTATTATTTGTATTTTGTCTTTTATGTTCCCCCTTTTTTCCCCCTTGAATTGTTCGCCGCCCTGAGTCCTCCCGGAGAAGGGCGGCATACAAATAATAAAATACGATACGATACGATGGTAAATGACACAGCTCAATTCCAACCCAATGTCACGCGAAATAATTAAATCCAAATGAAAATAAATAAAAATCTATGAAAATTCGATATAACAATGCAATCGGAAATACTGAAATGGAATCGTGAAATATTTAGTATAGCGTGTGTTGCTTTTACGCCCAGCAGATGGCGCTGGTTTTCAAAAAAGCATGTTTTTTACCTGTCACAGGTGTGACATCTATATAATACAGGTATATAAAAACACGCGCGCATTCGAATGCAACTTTGTGTCAAAATTTCAAAGCAATCGGTGAAGCACTTTTCGGAGATTTAAGATTTTGGACAAACGAGCATTTACATTTTTATTTATTGATGGATCAATTTCCTTCATTTTAAGCAAGGGGTAGTAGAATAACATTCCATAAATATGGATGGGGAATTTGCAGACAAATCTCCTATTTAAAAAATCCCTATTCAAAGTGTTGCCTCTCAAAATATGAGTATCCCACCCAGCTTTGTTTCATCTACCCTGTTTCCCCGAAAATAAGACCTTCCCGGATAATAAGCCCAATCGGGCTTTTGAGTGCATGCACTGAAATAAACCCTCCCCCCAAAAATAAGCCCCCCCCCGAAAATATTGCAACACAGCAGCATCCATGAAGTGACCACGCTCTCCGCCTCCTGCACCTCAAAAATAATAAGACCTCCCCAAAAATAAGGGCAAGCGCTTATTTCAGGGGGTCAAAATAAAATAAGAGCCTGTCTTATTTTCAGGGAAGCACACTATCTGTCTGTCTGCCTGTCTGTCTATCATCTATCTCTATCTCTCTATCATCTATCTATCTATCTATCTATCTATCTATCTATCTATCTATCTATCTATCTATC
>NC_045546.1:3388328-3457106 GCF_009769535.1 Thamnophis elegans
TGTGTGAGTCTGTGTGGGTGTGTGGGTGTGCGCGCGCGCATGCGTGTGTGAGTGGTGAGTTTCAAAAAAATTTGGAACCTCTTCTGTAGGTGTGGCCTGCTTTCCGGGTCCACTGGTGGAACCTCTTCTAACCGGTTCGGTAGATTTGACGAACTGGTTCTACCGAACTGGTGCAAACTAGTAGGAACCCACCTCTGGGTAGTCCTCGACATACAACGGTTATTTTTAACGACCAGAGTTAAAACAGCACTGAAAAAAGTGAACCTTGACCGTTTTTCACACTTACGACCGTGGAAGCATTCCCCCATGGCCATACCATCAAAATTGCCACACGCTTGGCAAGTGACTCACACTTATGACAGTTGCTGCATCCCGGCGGGGTCATTTACGACCCTCTGACACGCCACGTCAATGGGGAAGCCAGATTTAATTAACAACTGTGCGACTCACTTAACAACTGCAGTGATTCATTAAACAACTGTGGGAAGAAAAGTCGTAAAAAGGGGCGAGGCTCCCTTGAGCAATGTCTCGCTTAGCGACAGAAATGTTGGCCTCAACTGTGGTCGTATGTCGGGGGCTACCTGTAATTTTTTTTCTTTCGGTCTTTCCCAACAGCCCCTCTTAACCTTCGTCATTGTAATTCAAAACAAATCTTACTTAGTTTTTCCAGTATTTCTTCATCCGTCATTTTAGGTTTTTTCTTCTGTTTTTCGGCATTTCTCGCCAGTGTGTCGGGCGGCGTGATGCTGGTTTCAGAAGGAGAGTTGATAGGGGAGGTGGTCACATCCCTGGTTGGGGCTGGCGGAAGAGGTTCGATCACGGAGCGGGTGTAAATCTGTATTTTTGGGAAGGAGAAAGAGAGAGAGAGACACACACACACACAGAGTGAAAGAGAGAGAAATAGAAAGAGAGAAACAGAGAGACAGAGAGAGAGTGAAAGAGAAACAGAGAGAAATAGAAAGGGAGAGAAAGAGAGAGAAACAGAGAGAGACAGAGACAGAGAGAGAGAAAGAGAGAGAAAAAGAGAGAAACAGAGACAGAGAGAAAGAGAGAGAAACACAGAGAAACAGAGACAGAGAGAGAGAAACAGGGAGAGAGAAAGAGAAAGAAACAGAGAGAGACAGAGAGAGAAAAAACAGAGAAAAAAGAGAGACAGAGAGAAACAGAGAGAGAGAGAGAGAAACAGAGAGAAAAAGAGAGAAAAAGAAAGAGAGAGAAACAGAGACAGAGAGAGAGAGACAGGGAGAGAGAAAGGGAAACACAGAGAGAAAAAAACAGAGAGAAAGAAAGAGAGACAGAGAAAGAGAGAGGGAAAAAACAGAGAGAGGGAAAAAACAGAGAGAGAGTGAAAGAGAGAGAGAGAGAGAGAGAGAGAGAAACAGGGAGAAAGAGAAAGAAACAGAGAGAGACAGAGAGAGAAAAAACAGAGAAAAAAAGAGAGACAGAGAGAAACAGAGAGAGAGAGAGAAACAGAGAGAGAGAGGGAGAAAGAGAGAAAAAACAGAGAGAAAGAAAGAGAGACAGAGAGAGACAGAGAGAAAGAGAGAGAGAAAGAAAGAGAGAAAGAGAGAGAAAGAGAGAGAAACAGAGACAGAGAGACACACACAGAGAGAGAAACAGAGGGAGAGAAACAGAGGGAGAGAAACAGAGGGAGAGAAACAGAGAAAGAGAGAGAGGCAGGGAGAGAGAAAGAGAGAGAGACAGAGGGAGAGAAAAGAGAGAGAAAAAACACAGAGAGAGAGAGAGGGAGGGAGGGAGGGAGGGAGAGAGAGGGGGGGGGGAGAGAAATGGGCATTAAGCAAATGACAGAAAGATCATGGAGAATGGTTGGGATCTGATAATGCCCTCAAAAGGCGATCCCACTTAGCAGAGGGCAAACCAAGTGCTAAAAACGAAATTTTCAGCCACTCTTTTATCAAGTGGAGCTTCCAGCAACAGTAGCAGTCTACCTTCAGGAGCTGGGACTGGTAAAAAAACAACAAGGTTTATTGCTACGTCTATCTTAAAAGGGTGTATATGTTCTTCTAACCCCAGTATAGGCAGTCCTTGACTTACGACATTTGATTTAGTGTTTGAAGTTACAACGACAACTGAAAGAGGCGACTATCACACTTATGACCGTTGCAGAATCCCAGCCCCAGTTACATCATCAAAATGGGACACTGAGACCGTCATAAATACGAGTCAGTTTCCAAGCCTCCGAATGCAAATCACGTGACCGCAGGGACGGCGCAACGGTCGTAAGTCTGAAACGTGGTCCCAAGTCACTTTTTTCTATTGCCGTCGTAACTTGGAACGGTCACTAAGCGAACCGTTGTAGGTCGAGGACTACCTGCATTTGTACAAACCCGTTTTTTCAAAACAATTCACTCACCGATTTTGTGTGTTCGGGCCGAGGGGCGATGATTGGCGGAGGGAGAGCTTCATCATCCTCATCCTCATCTTCCGACACAGAGGACACGGCCGGAGTCTCCGACACAGCCTTCACGTTCTGCGTGGCAATAACACTCGTTTCATTATTCATTTTATTTTTTAGTATTTCACAGCTTTTGTTCAAATATCTGAGGGAAACGTACGGACATTTTTCACAAAATGGCTGCCCAAACACTGCCCTGTGGCAAAAAAAAAGGTTGTAAAATGGAGCAAAATTCACACATGTCTCACTTAGCAACGGAAACGGCGGTCATAAATTGAGGACAGCCCTTGGAGGGCTGAGGACGAACTAGCATCCCCGTCCATCATTTCCACCCCTTAGGCCGGACTGCCATTCTCTGCCGAAAGAAAGAATGGGCTTGATAGGTATTCCTCAACTTACGACCGCAACTGAAACTACTGTTGCACAAAGCGAGGCAGTCGTTAATGTGAATCACAATTTTATGACCTCATTGCCAATGGGGAAGCCCGATTCGCTTAACAACCCTGTGACTCACTTAACAACTGTGGTGATTCGCTTAACACTTGTGGCAAAAAAAGGTTGTAGGATGGAGCAAAATTCACTTCACAGATGTCTCGCTTAGCAACGGAAACGGTGGTCATAAATTGAGGATACCCTGTAATTGGTCCTGGATAAAAAATCCACATTTGTTTCTTAATAGCATCTCTTATGAAGCAAAATGGAGCAAAAAATCACTTAACAAATGTCTCATTTAGTAACAGAAATGGTGGCCATAAGTTGAGGACTACTTGTAATTGGTCCCGGGTCAAAAATCCACGTTTGTTTCTTAATAGCATCTCTTATGAAGCAAAATGGAGCATAAAATCACTTAACAAATGTCTCATTTAGTAGCAGAAATGGTGGCCATAAGTTGAGGACTACTTGTAATTGGTCCCCAGGTCAAAAATCCATGTTTGTTTCTTAATAGCATCTCTTATGAATTGCTGATTGATTGAATACAATTAAGTCCAATCATGAATGGAGGAGGCTTTCAAGAAGAGACTGGCCTGCCATTGGTCAGAAATGGTGTAGAGTCTCCTGCTTGGGCAGGGGGTTGGACTAGATGACCCACAAGGTCCCTTCCAACTCTGTAAATCTGTAATCACATCAAGGACTTCTCTCAGCATGGCAAATTCCCTCTGCCAAACTAACCAAGGATGCCTTGACCAGCAGCCAAGCCAAGAATATTTATTGCTGCGCATTAAAACACTCCCTGAGCACATTTTTTTTTTAAAGTCCTTTGTTCAAGATGTGCATCTATTCACCTGCTGAGTAATGAATATGTCATCGTGGTATTTTAAGCAACCCATAACATTTCCATCATTAGAGGCAGGAGCGTCAGAAAAAAAATAATAATAATTGATAGCCGGGATTTCAAGACGAGCCATTTCAGAACGGTCCTCGATTTACAACCACAAATTTTTGGTTGCTAAGCCAGACATTTGTTAAATGAATTCCTAAACAAGATGGTTGTTAAGTGAGCTGCGCCCTGTTGCACTACCTTTTCTTGCCGCAGTCATTTAAGTGAATCACTGAAGTCCTTAAATTAATGACATGGCCATTAAGTGAACCTGGCTCTGGGACTTTGATCTGTCGTTAAGTGAAGACTACCCGTAATTTGGATTAAAGCTGAGGAGAGGGCAGAAGATAAAGGGGACTTCCTTAGAAAATATCAACCAGGCCTACCCTCGGCTTAGCTTCCAGTCCAGAAAAAATCAGCCCGGGGAAAGCAATGACTCCCAAAACATGAGGGCTAGAAACTTGACTTCGGTTTGAAGCAAGTAAGGAGGACGATCTGAAAAACTCTGGAATTTGGTGTCAGCAGAATTTGGTGTTCATATAATACAATAGTCCCTGTTTTTTTTTGGTTCGTCTTATCCATCCTATTATCCCGTGGCTGAAGAATGGGGATAAACATTAAAACAGCAGAAATTGGGTTAACCACAAAATATGATTCTCGCAAATTTTCTTAAGATTTTCGTTGGCAAATTGGAAGAGAACAGATTACGGGGTATTTTTTATTTTTTATTCCAGGCCAAGAAATTCACATGAAGCGGCCTGAAACTGACATTGCTGGTTCAGATGTGAGACAGGGCGTTCACACAAATTAAAATCCTGAGAACTGAGGACCAAACTACCTTTATCAACCCATCACTTTTTCTCTCTATGTGCGAGAACAGCCACTGGGAAAAACTAGCTCGTTTAAAAATAAATATTATTGCTTGGAAGTGAGAGAATTAGATTCATCTGAATGTGTTAAATACAGATGCCAGGTTTTTTTTACCTGTTATTTGGAAAAGGCTGGTTTTTTTTTTTAATAGTTCATTTCACAAACATGTTTTGTTTGGTGCTTGAATATTCAGTGGGGCTGTTTTTAAAAAAAATTGCATCAGTAAAATAAATTCAGATGTGAGGCATTATTTTTAGTCCTGCCAATTCAGTTCTCTCCCTTATTTCATGCCTCCCTGTTTCCTATCTATATATGTGTTTTAAGGGAAAGCAAACTTGAATTATTTCTACTAACAATCACACAAGGAACATCCTCGTTTTACAACAGTTCATTTATTTTTTATTTATTTTATTTATTTAGTAGATTTATAGGCCACCCAATCCCGGAGGGGTTTAGTGACTGTTCAAACTTACAATGGCACGGAAAAAAGTGAGCTTTTCACACTAATGACCATTGCAAAAAGGAAACCTAATTAAGCAAAATAAAATTAAGGGGGAGAGTTATTATTTTTATTGTATTTGTTTGCCACCTGACTGTCAGCAATTTGCGTTTTTGCCAAAAACGGGAATTGACTTCCAGTTTCCAGCAAAAAAAAACAACAACGCCCAATAGCAAACAATGGATTCGCTTAATGACTGCTACATTCACTTAACAACAGCTGCTGAAAAGACCTTAAATATGGCACAGATGCCCCTTTTACTAACTATCACTACAGGTAGTCCTCCTACCTCTCACTAAATAAACATAACATAAACTGTTATGTTTATCTAGTGACCGATCAAAGTTATAACAGCACCGAAAAAAGTGACTTACGACCGTTTTTCACACTTACAACTGTTGTAGCATCCCCAGGGTCACATGGTCAAAATTCAGATGCTTGGCAACTGGCATGTACTTATGACAGTTGTTGTGTCCCAGGGTCAAAGGATAACATTTTGGAACTTTTTGCCAAGCAAATTCAACAGGGAAGCCAGATTTACTTAACAACTGTTGTTACTAACTTAACAACTGCGGCAAAAAAGGTCATGAAATGGGGGAAAACTCACTTGACATACTTTTCATTTAACAACCTAAATTTTGGGCTCAATTAGGGTCGTATGTCAAGGACTATCTTTACTTGCCTGGGCTTGCAAAACTTTATATTTTGGGTTTCAGACCAATATTCAGTGATAGAAAGGCCTGGCACTTAATGCCAATATTCACACAGCAAGCAAGCAAAGTTAGATAAAAGCTTAAATGTTCCACGCACTCTGTCCATAAACTGCTAAATCTCTGTTTATCTGTGTTTAACCTTTAACTGAGCTAAACGGGACATCGCAGCACAACAATTTTTTGAAGCAAAATACTTCAAACGGGCTCACTTACAGAATGCATCCAAAATCCAGAAGCTTTGAGTCATGTAGAATTGAAATTTGGCAAAATTTTATGCCAAACACTATCATGAAGCATTTGAGGATAAAATAAAAATGTCAGAGGATTAGGGGACTGGAGACTAAACCATATGAAGAACGGTTGCCGGAACTGGGTATGTCCAGTTTAATGAAAAGAAAGACCAGGGGAGACATGATAGCAGCCTTCCAATATCTCAGGGGCTGCCACAAAGAAGAGGGAGTCAAACTATTTTCCAAGGCACATGAGGGTAAAACAAGAAACAACAGATGGAAACTAATCAAGGAAAGAAAGAAAGAAAGAAAGAAAGAAAGAAAGAAAGAAAGAAAGAAAGAAAGAAAGAAAGAAAGAGGGAGGGAGGAAAGAAAGAAAAAAGGAAAGAAGGAACAATGAAAGAAAGAAAAAGAAAGGAAGGCAGGAGGGAGGAAAGGAAGGAAGGAGGGAAAGGAAGGAAGGAGAAAGAAGGAAGGAGGGAAAGAAAGAAAGAAAGAAAGAAAGAGGGAGGGAGGGAAAGAAAAAAGGAAAGAAGGAACAAAGAAAGAAAGAAAAAGAAAGAAAGGCAGGAGGGAGGAAAGGAAGGAAGGAAGGAGGGAAAGGAAGGAAGGAGAAAGAAGGAAGGAGGGAAAGGAAGGAGGGAAAGAAAGAAAGAAAGAAAGAAAGAAAGAAAGAAAGAAAGAAAGAAAGAAAGAAAGAAAGAAAAGAAAAGAATTTCCTGACAGTGAGAACAATTAATCCACAAACCACCCTCCCTTCTAGCACCGAAAACATCACCTAGCTGGGTAATGAAACGTCTGCAAGAAAACAAACCCTCACCCCTAACTCACTGGCCCCATTGCTCATGCCACTTGAGCTGTGCGCCAGCCACTCACACGGCCCAATTCCAAATATGTCCTGGGGGGTTTGGGGACTCCTGATCTACAAGACTGAAAAGTGTACATCAAAATGAGCAATGTGTGTCACACTATTGCAGGACACACTTTTCTGTGACGGCATGCAACATCGGAAGGCATGCGCAGAAGGCGTGCACCAAGACAATCCTGGGACTGGTTTTCAATCCTGCTTCCCTTGTTTCTATGCCCATCCCATAATAGAGGGCTGTCTGTAAATATACTGTCATAACCCCGGTCAGCAAAATTGGATAATAGCTCTCCATTAAATGTAATCAATCTAAAAAGAGTCTTCCAGTCCTACCGTTATTGCATGGTGTACTTAATAGCTAAATTTACTATTATGGCTCTTGACCATTAACCTTAAAGAGGATGCATTTTAATAAAGGCTGATCTAAACCCCTCGTAACCAAGCGATCAAATTTCTTTTGACAAATGCCAGGAGCAGGAGAGGTGAATTTTAATTCTAACAGTCCTCAATTGACGACCGTCATTGAGCCTGGAATTATAGTCGTAAGATGTGTTGGGTGTTAAGTGAGGGGTGCGGTGGTTCTGGGAGTGGAGCTCTCGCTTCACAAATCAGGAGGCTGTGAGTTCGATCCAAGGGAGAGGCAGATATTTCTCTCTCTGGGCACAAGGAGAATATTATGTGGTGAACAAAACTCCGGATTGGCGACAGGGAAGGGCATCCGGCCATTAAACACTGTGCTAGTTCCATTCAGTTTCCCAGACTCCAACCAACAAGGGATTTGGGGTTCATTAAATGATGATGATGTGACGGAACCTCTTTAATGACTTTTTGTCATTAAACACAACTTCTGGAGGCAAGTTGTTCCCCTGTTCAATTGTTCTGTCAGGAAATTTCTCCTTGGTTCTAGGTTGTGTCTCTTTGATTTAGTTTCCATCCATTGCTTCTTGTCCTGCCTTAAGAATAAGCTGACAAACTCCCCCCCCCCCCCTCTTCTTTGTGGCAGCCCTTTAGATATTGGAATATTATAAATATTTGGATATATCAATCACTGTTCTTTGGAAAATCAATGGATTTACCCAGAATCTCCATAACCGCAAAGCTGCTCTGATGTGAAGGCTGTTGACAGCTGAAGTAACAATTCACCGTGGGTTTACGCGCATCGTATTCTACAAAGAATTTAATATTTGGATATCGAAGGCATAAATGTGACTCACCAGAGTATTTGAGGAGTTATAATCTTCCGCAGATTTATCTGGAAGAAAAACAGAATCATCTCATTAATGACAGAGATCAACACACAAATCAAACCACTGAAGCTGAGATTTAATCATTCGGATGCACATCTAGTTATATGCTTGGGTAAGACTCCGATAACCATAATTCCCAAGCCGAAGGCTAGTCGAGACGTCATATCTATATCCCTTGGGGTTCACCTGTTTGCTAGAGGTAAGGTAGAAGAATTAAGAAGTTTAGAGGTAAAGGTTCCCCTCAAACATACGTATGTGCTAGTCGTTCCGGACTCTAGGGGGCGATGCTTATCTCTGTTTCAAAGCCGAAGAGCCAGCGCTGTCCAAAGACGTCTCCATGGTAATGTGGCCAGCATGACTAAATGCCGAAGGCTCACAGAACGCTGTTCCCTTCCCACCAAAGTTGGTTCGTATTTTTCCACTTGCATTTTTACGTGCTTTCGAACTGCTAGGTTGGCAGAAGCTGGGACAAGTAATGGGAGCTCAATCCGTTACGCGGCGCTGGGGATTCGAACCACCAAACTGCCAACCTACTGATCAACAAGCTCAGCGTCAGCCACTGAGACACCGGGTCAAAAATAACAAGAGTTAAAAAGGACCTTAGAGGTTTTTTAGTCTAACCCCCTGCTCAGGCAGAAAACCCTACACCACGTCAGACAAATAGTCATCCAATATTCTGTTAAAAACTTTCAGTGTTGGGGCATTCACAACTTCTGGAGGCAATTCCATTCCACTGGTTAATTGTCCTCACTGTCAGGAAATTTCTCCTCAGTTCTAAGTTGCTTCTTTCCTTGATTAGTTTCCACCCATTGCTTCTTGTCCTGAGGTGCCTTGGAGAATAGCTTGACTCCCTCTTCTTTGTGGCAGCCCCTGAGATATTGGAAGAGTGCTATCATGTCTCCCCTGGTCCTTCTTTTCATTAAACTAGACATCCCCAGTTCCTGCAACCGTTCTTGATATGTTTTAGCCTGCAGTCACCTAATCCTATTTGTTGCTTTTCTCTGCATTCTTTCTAGAGTCTCCACATCTTTTTTACATCGTGGCGACCAAAACTGGCTGCAGTATTAACATTTCACGTGATCTTAATGCTATCAAGATTGAGAAAAACAGGGCTTTAAGTTTTGCAGACTTAAACCTGGCCACGCTTGCAAGGACTTTTGGCATCGTAACCCCTACATATCAACAGGTCACCAACTCCCTCTTCTTTGTGGCAACCCCTGAGATATTGGAAGGCTGCTATCATGTCTCCCCTAGTCCTTCTTTCTATTAAACTAGCCATGCCCAGTTCCTGCAACCGTTCTTCCTATGTTTTAGTCTCCAGTCCCCTAATCATCTTTGTTGCTCTTCTCTGCACTCTTTCCAGAGTCTCAACAAACTTTTTATATTGTGGTGACCAAAACTGGATGCAGTATTCCAAGTCTGGTCTTATAAGTGTCTTTAGTCTGTAGAGTTCTTAAGTCATGCTATGAAAGATCTATCTGCATCTAAGATACTGCCTTTTTAATACGCATTTTAAATACGTTAGTTTAATACGTATTTATATTAAAAATAATACAAGTATTTCTATTCAGGTATTTTGAATTCAGCCCTTCAGGCTTTTAATTTTGTTGTTGTTCAGTTGTCCCAAACATTGCATCACTTCTCAATCTGCTCTGATTTCTGCAAGGATGACTGTGTTAGTTACAGCACAGCAAAAGCCAACAGTTTATTTTGAGATTAGATCGCATGAAATAATTCTCTGCACCAGATGGAGGGACGGATCGTTGTGAATGAGAGTGGGAGGAATTATAAAACTTAGATAACACAGAAATTAAAGACAGAAGCCAGAGACAAGGATAATTACGGCTAGTCTTTGAGTTACGATCACAATAGAGCCCAGAATTTTTGTTGCTAAACGAGAGAGTTGTTAAGTGAGCTTTGACCCGTGTTACGACCTTCCACGCCACATTTGTTCAGTGATTTAAGTTAGTAACCCGGTTCTTAAGTGAATCTGGCTTGCCCATTGACTTTACTTGACAGAAGCCAGTTGGGGAAAGTTGCAAAAGAGGATTTCGTGACCCCGAGACAATGCAATCGTCGTAAATACGAGCCAGTTGCCAAACATCTGAATTTTGATCATGAGAGGTATGGTGCACACTTTTGTAAGTGTGAAAAATGGTCATAATGCACTTTTTTTCAATGCGGTTGTGTTCTGACCAAGGCTTCCCAAGATCATGAAGCCGACTCCTCGTCCCGATAAAACCTCTTTTATTTCGGTTAAAGGGAATTCCTCTCCAGCAAAGTCCCGACTAACAGTCTTTTATGAGATTTCACAACTACAGACTTTTATCAGGCTTGGAGAGCTGCCAGGCCGATATCTTCTAAACGCCACGCTGTAGCAGCAATTACTTGGCAAGGAGTCAGGAACAGATCTTCACCCTCATGAATTGAACTCCTGCTAACTCCCCTCCCCTTTTGCTCCTCTTTATTCCCTCTGGGAGGGGCCATTCACCGTCCACCTGTGCCTTTACTCCTGAGTCGGCCCTTGTTCCTTAGCTGTTCCCTTCTCCTGGCAGCTCACATCGGGAACAGGTTCCAGCTCTTCTTCTGCCCAACTGATATCCGACTCCAAAGGCAGTTGAAAACTGGCATATGGCTCTGTCCCCCTCTCTGCCTCCGACACAGAGCCCTCATCCGAGCCTTCCCCAGACTCCAGGACTGTCCCATGCTCCTCCCCAACCTCCTCACTGTCTGAGTCTCTCACCAGCTCCGCTGGCGGGCCACAACACGTTGTAACTTCGGATGGTCACTAAACAGTCGTAAGTCAAAGACTACCTGAATTTATTGCTTAGCCGATTGGCCAAGATCAACGCCGGTTCTCTGTCGAACTCCACACACGCAATGCCTATCAAGGCCCAGCTACCACCTCCTCAAGAACAGCCTTCCGGATCTCGTCTAAACACAAGGTGACCTACCTGTGAAACTCATGTATTTCTGGCTGTTGGAGGTCTTTTTGGAGTTGTAGAATTCAAGGACATCCAGGACGGCTTGAGGATTCTTCTTCTGCTCCAGTTTGGTGATGTTGGACGTCTGGAGTAAGCGGGCCCATTGCTCCGGCATGCCCTGGAAATAATAATAAGAAAGAACGATTAGCGTTGTCTGCTATCCCATGTAACGTGTTTCCTGAACCTAGCTAGTTATGCAACCTATGGTTGACCAAGCTCGTGGCACGACAAAACCGTGCTCGACTAAGCCACGCCCGATTAAACCGCGTCGCTGACATCATCAACAGGACGACAACAGCGAGCGCGGAGAAAGAAGGGCGCTTTAAATAGCGCTTTGAAAGCAAGCCGATTCAACTTAAGTTAAGGGTTAGGTTTAGGGTTAGGTTTAGGGTTAGGATTAGGGTTAGGTTAAGGGTTAGGTTTAGGATTAGGTTTAGGGAGGTTAGGTTTAGGTTTAGGGGTTAATTTTAGGTTTAGCGTTTACAGCGTGCTTCTGTCTCCGCGCTGTTGTCGCCCTGTTGATGATGTCAGCTATGCGGTTTCGTCGAGCGCGCTTTAGTCGAACGCGGTTTTGTGGTGGAACCGACCAAGCTATACAGGTAGCCCTCAAAAGACACTCGCTGGAAGACAGCCAAAGTCCACATTTTGGATAGAGAAGACCGGCTGGTTGGAAAGAGGGGTCAAAGAGGCCATCTAGGTCAAAATTGAACGCCCCTCTCTCAATAGAGGGGGAAGGATACGACATCGTCTATCTGTCAGGGTTCCAAATAGTATCCAAAATTAAATCAGGGTCCGAGTCGAAATACCTTCATTTTAAATACCCTCCCCCTGTTGATCCCTGTCCCGCTCAGATCTCAGGATGAGTTTGTGATATCGGACGAAAACGTAGACGAAAGTGAAGAGGATCAGCCGTCAAAAACGACGACAGCGACGTGGGGTTCTCCAGGCGTCGGCCGAGAGGGCACCATCCTCGGCCAATGAGGCAAAGCAGACGTCTCCAGAGGAAAACGATCAGAAAAAGGTACTCGGAAGATGATGAAGACGAAGACTCTGAGGATAACATAAGTGGCGACTCCGGTAAGTCGTGACTGTCAGGGTTCCAAATAGCATCCAGAAGTGAATCAGAGTCCGAGGCAAAGTATTGCTCGAAGTTCCAATTTATGAAGAGAGACATGTTGGCACATCTGGGAAAACTCGAATCTGAAAGCTTCCCAGTTTTCCCCACCCAGTTGAAAGTTCAAGATCTTGCCCCCACACCCACAAGTCCATCACATGGTCTAATCTTCCACTGCCATGCTGGCAGTTCCACCCATCCAGTTCCGGACAGGTGCAGAGGTGCAAAGATAAAGGATGACCTTGATTTTCTAGAAAGAATGTTGTTATGGCTACCTATCACCCAACTCCGTATAATCCCCCCTCCCATTTTCCCACAATAGAAAATGCATAACAGAGGAATAGAAAGTGTGGCAGGCCTAAAGTCCCAAAAGGAAAAGATGGCTTGTAGGCCTGACACTATCTCCAGTTTATAACACAGTCCTTGCACAATCCCAAGCAGGCTCCACACCCATTTTGCACCACTCAGGTGACCCTGAGTGTATAGACAAACCTTCAAGTGGCCTCAATGACTCTCCAAAAGGATGCAAATGACCAGCTGCCTGCAAGGAAGATAAATCCTTCCATTCCCCCCACCATTCAATCGGAGCTGAAGAGCTTCTTGGATGAGAAGCGAAACGTCTTCAAAGAAAAACCAGAAAAAAACTCAAAAAAGCACTTTTGGGATAACCCTGACCTGGATGATTGAGAATCTCCAGACACAGGTAATCCGCAATCGACTGAATTTACGACGCCACTGAAAAACACCGTCATTCACACTTATGACTGTTGCAGCATCCCTGACAGTGACACCATCAAAATCCGGGCACTTGGGCAACTAGCATGTAATTATATGACAGTTGTAATGTTCCTAGGTGATGCAATCATTTTTTGCGAACTTTTCTCCTGCAACCGTTCTTCGTATGTTTCAGCCTGTAGTCCCCTCATCATCTTTGTTGCTCTTCTCTGCACTCTTTCTAGAGTCTCCACATCTTTTTTTACATCGTGGCAACTAAAACTGGATGCAGGATTCCAAGGGTGGCCTTGCCAAGGCCTTATAGCAATAGCAATAGCAGCAATAGCAGTAGACTTATATACCGCTTCATAGGCCTTTCAGGCCTCTCTAAGCGGTTTACAGAGAGTCAGCATATTGCCCCCAACAATCTTATAAAGTGGCATTAAGATTTTCCGTGATCTCAACGTTATCAAGATTGAGAAAAACAAGGCTTAAGTTTTGCTTAAAGTGTCCCTCGATCATGTAATGATCTTTTGCGAACTTCGGACAAATTTGTATGATTGCAAACTCCCGACAAGCAAATTTTTCTCCTGCTTAAGGTGAAAATTTAACCCTACAGTGCACAATCGCAATAGGAGTTTGCAACCTTCACACCTTAAGCAGGAGAAGAGAAAATTCCTTCTGAGTTTCTAAAACTTTTAAGAACTTTTAAGATATGTGGACTTCAACTCCCAGAATTCCTCTGCCAGCATGCCAAGAGGTCCGTATACAGGTAACCCTCGACTTACACCCAGAACAGAGGCCAAAATTTCCATCGTTAAATTAAATATTTGTTAAGCGAGCTTTGCTCCATTTTACGACCTTTCTTGCCACCGTTGTTAAGCGAATTGCTGCAGTTGTTAACGTTCGTAACGCATTTTGTTAAACGAATCTGGCTTCCCCACTGACTTTGCTTGTCCGAAGGTCGCAAAAGAGGATCACATGGACCCTGGACACTGCGACCGTCGTAAATATGAACCAGTTGCCTAACGTCTGAATTTGGATGAGTTTATGGGGATGCTGCAATTGTTGTAAATGTGACAGTCAAAAGTTGCTTTTTTCAGTGCTGTTTTAACTTTGAACAGTCGCTAAACGAATGGCTCTAAGTTGAGGACTACCTGTATATGATGTCTGAAGATTGTAAAAAATAAAAAAAAATCTTCAGTGAATTTTCCTTTTAACTACCGGTATTTTTTTGGAGTATAAGACGCACCTTTTTTCCTCAAAAAAGAAGCTGAAAATCTGGGTGCATCTTATACACTGAAAACAGCATTTTTTGCCTCCCAAAGGGCCCCCCCCCACTTCACCAAAATGGCTGTGCATACCCTTATGGAGGCTTTCAGAGAGCTCCTGGGGGCTGGGGAGGGCAGAAATGAGCATTTTTGCCCCCCCCCCAGCCCCTAGCAGCACTCTATAAGCCTCCATAAGGCTATGCGCGCAATTTCTTTTAACAAAAAACGGGTCTCTTTTTGCAAAAAGCAGGCCGTTTTTGGGAGGTTTCCTGAGTGAAAAAACTTTTTTTTTCCTTTTGGAAAACTCTTTAACTGATTGATGAGAATTAGATTGATCAAGTGCTCTGCCAGCAGAAACAAAGTCTTAGGTGCTGCAGATTGTCAGCAATTTCCTTCTCCAGCACATAAATACACCTAGAAACATCTACCTACCTACCCACTCTCTCTCTCCCTAACTACCTACTGTATTTCTCTCTCTCTTCTATCCCTCTATTTACCTACCTACTCTCTCTCCCTCTCTCCCCCTACCTATCTACTGTATTTCTCCCCCCAACTACCTACGTACCTACCTACTCTCTCTCTCCCCCTACCTATCTACTGTATTTCTCTTTCTAGTTCTCTCTCTATCCCTCTACCTACCTACCTACACACTCTCTCTCACTACATATCTACTGTATCTCTCTCTCTCTCTCTCTCTCTCTCTCTCTCTATCCCTTTATCTACCTACCTACCTACCTACCTACCTAGCTACTCTCTCTCTCCCTACCTACCTACTGTATTTCTCTCTCTCTCTCCCCCTCTCTATTCCTCTACCTACCTACCTACTTTTTTTTGGCCTCTTCAAAACCTTGGTGCGTCTTATACTCCAAAAATACGGTAGTGAGGAGAATCAGCAAGGGGAGAAATGATGTTGTGGGACCCCCAGACTTTATACAGCTGTTGTGATGTGTACCAAAAGGTTATTCCACAACTGGTAGCTTCACGGCCTACACTAGAAGCAAAGCCTGCCGTTCTTACTGTAAATTCGCCTGTCACGGCATCAAATCCAACGTGGATCGTGTGTTCGAAGTCTGATGGGAGGGAGATCTCCGGCCGTTCTTTCTCCTTCTTCTTGTTGGCTGTCATGAAAAAGAAACCAAACTTTACAACAAAAAATAAAAGGTTCTACATTTAGGCAACAAAAACGAAATGCACAGGTATAGTATAGGTGGTACCTGGCTCAACAGTAGTAACTGTGAGAGGGATCTTGGAGTCCTAGTGGACAAGCATTTAAATATGAGCCAGCCGTGTGCAGCAGCTGCCAATAAAGCCAACACAGTTCTAGGCTGCATCAACAGAGGGATAGAATCAAGATCACGTGAAGGGTTAATACCACTTTATAAGGCCTTGGGAAGGCCACACTTGGAATATTTGCATCCAGTTTTGGTCACTATGATGTAAAAAAGATGTGGAGACTCTAGAAAGAGTGCAGAGAAGAGCAACAAAGAGGATTAGGGGACTGGAGACTAAAACATATGAAGAACGGTTGCAGGAACTGGGTATGTCTAGTTTAATAGAAAGAAGGACTAGGGGAGACATGATAGCAGTCTTCCAATATCTCAGGGGTTGCCACAAAGAAGAGGGAGTCAAACTATTCTCCAAGGCACCTGAGGGTAGAACAAGAAGCAATGGGTGAAAACTAATCAAGGAGAGAAGCAACTTAGAACTGAGGAGAAATTTCCTGAGAGTTAGAACAATTAATCAGTGGAACAGAATTTGCCTCCAGAAGTTGTGAATGCCTCAACACTGGAAGTCTTTAAGAAGATGTTGGATAGCCATTTGTCTGAAACGGTATAGGGTTTCCTGCCTAGGCAGGGGGTTGGACTAGAAGACCTCCAAGGTCCCTTCCAACTCTGCTATTGTATTGTATTGTATTACTTTAACATGGGACTTATTTTATCTTTGCTTCGATAATAGAGGTAGAAATTAGAAGATAAAAGATTATTGTTATGTAAAAGTAAACGATGAAAGATTATCATATATAAGCAAGCATTATTAGAATAGAATAGAATAACAGAGTTGGAAGGGACCTTGGTGATCATATGATTTACATTCCTATCCTTGACAACTAACTCACATTTACGGCGGTTGGAGTATCCTGGGGTCATGCGATCCCCTTTTGCAACCTTCTGTCAAGCAAAGAAAATGGGGAAGCCAGATTCACTTAACAACCACGTGACCCACTTAACAACTGCAGTGAGATTCACATAACAGATGTGGCAAGAAAGGTCATAAAAGGGGACAAACCTCAGTTAACACATTTCTCGCTTAGCAACATAAATCCTGGGCTCAACTGTGGTCGTACGTCAAGGACTATCTCTACACTCAATAAACCACCACCAAACCAGCCACATTATGGTCAGTTTCAAATGAAATACCAAGCCACGATTTCCTTAGCTATAGATTGCCAAGCAAACAACCACTGAGAATGTAGAACACATTAAGCCACAAATTGTGGTTCACAGTGCACACATTAAGCTGGGTTCGCACAACGCATACCCAGCAACGAAGTCACCAGCATTTTGGCTTCAGCTGCTCATGTAATTAACCGGTTTTCTGGATTCACACAAGATAGTGAATCAGAAACTAACCGCAGATAAGGTGTTCTGACCCAGGCTTCCCAAGATCATGAAGATGACTCCTGATAAAACCCCTTTATTTCGAGATTTCACAACTACAGACCTTTATCGGGCTTGGAGAGCTGCCAGGCCGATATCTTCCAAACGCCACGCTGTAGCAGCAATTACTTGGCAACAAGTAATGCCCCCCCCACTTCTCGAATGGTACGGTTGTTGTGTGTTTTAAATTGTGTATTGTTTGTTTGTCTTTGTTATCCCCTGTTTGTACCTCCTTTCCCTTGACTGAGTTGTGAGCCGCCCTGAGTCCCCTTCGGGGAAAAGGGCGGCATATAAATGAAATAAATCCTAACCCTAATCCTAACAAGTCAGGAAGAGATCTTCACTCTCATGAATTGAATTAATGGTCTCCTGCAAACTCCACTCCCCTTTTACTCCTCTTTTATTCCCCATTCACCGCCCACCTGTGCCTTTACTCCTGAGTCGGCCCTTGTTTCTTATCTGTTTCCTTCTCCTAGCAGCTCTGCGCATGCGCCTACTGGGAACAGGCTCCAGGTGCAAAACCTGGCAAGGAATTTTGGAGAGTCAGGAACCAATGAAGCGAACGAATTGTCTCCTGCAAACTCCACTCCCCTTTCGCTCCTCTTTTATTTCCCATGGGAGGGGCCGTTCAACATCCACCTGTGGTCTAACTCCCAAGTCGACTCTTGTTCCTTAGCTGCTCCCTTTGACTGGCAATTCTGCACATGCGCCCACTGGGAACAGGCTCCAGCTGTTCTTCTGCCCCACTGATCTCCGACTTCGAAAGCAGCTGATAACTGGCATACGGCCCTGGCCCCCTCTCTGCCTCCGACACAGAGCCCTCGTCCGAGCCTTCCCCAGACTCCATGACTGCCCCATCTTCCTCCCCAACCTCCTCACTGTCTGCCACCAGCTCCACTGATGGGCTGGTCAGTGCAAAACGTTAAGCCAGGAACAAACTAACCTAATTTAGCATGCTGGGCTTCTGTAGATATTAGGACTTTTAACTAATTCAATTCTAGCATGTTGTGGGAATCTAAGCAGGCCACTTCTTTTTCAATAAACTCTTTTTATACAACTTACCAGAACTTTCTAACTTGGCTCCCATCTCCTCTTGGATTTCCTCCATGCAAATTCCACCAAGGAAGCCCCCAAATTTGCTTTTATCCACTCAAAGGCCCCTCCTTGATCTCTCATTGGTTGAGCCAGGAGTGACAGAAAATCCCCGGATCCACTAAGACTTCTTGGGGTTGATTAGAAAAAGCTTGACATATGGATCTAAACTACAAAACAGCCCTTGATTACAACCCAAATTTCCGTTGCTAAGCCAAGCAGTTGTTAAATGAGTTTGCTCCACTTTGAGATCTTTCTTGTCAAGCTGGCTGGGGAATTCTGGGAGTTGAAGTCCACACACACCTTAGAGTAGAATAGAATAACAAGAGTTGGAAGGGGCCTTGGAGGTCAGTCCAACCCCCTGCCTAGGCAGGAAACCCTATACCGTTTCAGACAAATGGCTATCCAACATCTTCTTAAAGACTTCCAGTGTTGGAGAATTCACAACTTCTGGAGGCAACTTCTGTTCCACTGATTAATTGTTCTCACTGTCAGGAAATTTATCCTCAGTTCTAAGTGGCTTCTCTCCTTGATTAGTTTCCACCCATTGCTTCTTGTCCTGTCTTCAAATGCTTTGGAGAATAGCTTGACTCCCTCTTCTTTGGGGCAACCCCTGAGATATTGGAAGACTGCTATCATGTCTCACCATGTCCTTCTTTTCATTAAACTAGACATACCCAGTTCCTGCAACCGTTCTTGAAATGTTTTAGCCTCCAGTCCCCTAATCCTATTTGTTGCTTTTCTCTGTATTCTTTCTAGAGTCTCCACATCTTTTCTACATCGTGGCGACCAAAACTGGATGCAGTATTAACACTTCACGTGATCTTAACGTTATCAAGATTGGGAAAAACAGGGCTTTAAGTTTTGCAGGCTTAAACCTGGCCACGGTTGCAGGGACTTTCGGCATCGTAACCCCTACACATCAACAGGTCACCAACTTCAGGAAAATCATCTCTCGAGAATCTTATTTTCTGCCTTTTATAATAAGCAGTTTTAAAAAAACTGGGCAGCAATGAGGATTAAGAATTCAATTAAATGGCTTGCAAATCTCTTAAGTAAGCAGACATTTAAATTCCTGGTTTAAGAAGGCTTACAGAAGTGAAAAAAGGAAGCAGCGGGGTTACTACGAACAAGAGCTGGGCTTGGGACGTATTAGAATATTAATGATTCCCAACCCTTTATGCGGTCCGAAACAACCTGTTTTGCAGGAAGATTCATGAGTTTAAAAGAATTAATGATTTCATGGCCTGCTGAGCTAACAGACATTACCGTATATATTCAGGGATAAGCCCATCCACAGATAAGGGGACCTTTGAAATTTTCATATGGCTTAATTTTTTTATAATTGGCTTACCCCCTGGGTAATCCACGGATTATCCATTTTTCAGGGTGCTTTGCTTAAAAATTTGAGAATTAGCTCCCTCCGTGGATGGGCTTACTGGAAGTAAAGCTTGTCTTCAACTTACGACTACAACACTAGCCCAAAATTTATGTTGCTAAGTGAAACATTCGTGAAGTGAGCTTCGAAATCGGTTTACAACCTTTCTTGCCCCAGTTGTTAAGTGAATCACGGCTGTTGTTAACTCAGTAACACGGTTGTTCAGTGAATCTGGCTTCCCCCCATTGACTTCGCTTGTCGGAAGGGCACAAAACGGGGACACGGCGACCGTCATAAATATGAAACAATGGCCAAGTATCTGAATTTGGACCAGGTGAGCACGGGAATCATGCAATGATCGTAAGTGTGAAACATGTTCATATAAATCACTCTGTTCCAGGGCCGTTATAACTTCAAATGGTCACTATGCGAACGGTTATAAGTCAAGGACTGCCCATCCTTACAAAAGATCTCTAAAGTCGGGAAAGAATGCTGAAATTCCAGCATTCACAGGAAAATAGCAATAACACTTAGACTTATATACCGCTTCACAGTGTTTTCACAGCCCTCTCTAAGCAGTTTACAGAGTCAGCCTCTTGCCCCCAACAATCTGGGTCCTCATTTAACTGACCTCGGAAGGACGGAAGGCTGAGTCAACCTTGAGCCGGGTGAGATTTGAACCGCCAAATCGCAGTCAGTCTGTAGCAGGGGTGGGTTTCAAAAATGTTTACTACCGGTTTGGTGGTCGTGGATAGATGGGGGGGGGGCCTGGCCAACTTGACATCACTTACGTACACTCGAGGGCTGGGTTCCTGCCAGTTCTAACCTCTTCTACAGAAGAGGTTCCACAAATCTACCGTGCCGTTTAGAACCGGTTCCAGCTCCCTCCCCCCGCCCGTCCGCACATCATCAAAATGCAGACCAAGAGGAGGAATTCTGGGAGTTGAAGTCCACAAGTCTTAAAGCTGTCAAGTTTGAACACCCCTCGGGTTTTTTTTTCCTAAAGGGTTAGGGGTGCAAGGGTCTTGTAACTTGACAGCTTTAAGACTTGCGTGCTTCAATGCCAGAGTTCCTGAGCCAACATGACTGGAGGAGGAATTCTGGGAGTTGAAGTCCACAAGTCTTAAAGCTGTCAAGTTTGAACACCCCTGTTTGTTTTTTCCTAAAGGGTTAGGGGTGTGAAGGTCTTGTAACTTGACAGCTTTAAGACTTGCGTGCTTCAAATGCCAGAGTTTCCGACCCAACATTTTGGTTGCTAAGCAAGAGCGTTCTTAAGTGAGTTTCACCACATTTTACAAGTTGGCCATGCCCACTCAGTCACATGACTGCCAAGCCACTCCCACCCGGTCACATGGCCGGCAAGCCACACCCACAAAGCAGGCCACACCTACAGAAGAGGTTCTAAATTTTTTTGAAATCCACCACTGGTACACTCAGTCACATGACACCCTCCCTCACCAAGCCATGCCTACCAAAACGGTGGCAAAATGTTTTGATGGGAGTGGGGGGGAGATATAGTCTCGCCGGAGCTAAGGGAGCACCTTCAAACTACCCAGGAAGAGAAAAAAAGGTTTTGTCCTCCCCGTCCCCCCAGGGACATTCTGCAGGCTTCAGCAGGGCTGGGGGAAGGCAAAAACGCCTCCGTTTTTGCAAAAAATGGGCTGCTTTTGGCCTCTTCTTTGCAAAAACGGCATTTTTGCCTTGCCCCAGCCCTGCTGAAGCCTGCAGAGTGCCCCTTGAGGCTGGGGGAGAGCAAAAACTCCTCCGTTTTTGCGAAAAACAGCCAATCTCTGGGACTGGCATGCGCACACCATTTAAAAAAAGGGGGGGGATTACATTTTTTCCATTGAAGATTGTTCTGCGCATGTGCAGAACAGAAAACAAAGATGGCGGCGCCCAGGACAGAACGGGTTACGGCCACGTGTCCGGTCGAGTTACTACCTATTCGGCGGAAGCGGTCCGAACCGGTACGAATCCACCTCCGGGGTCTGCAGTCGGCAGAAGTAGCCTGCAGTACTGCACTCTAACCACTGTGCGATCTCCGGGGGGGGGGAAGCGACTGCCTTGCGTCAAATCGAGACGGTTTCACAATACTTTTACTTCTTTTAAAAACTTGTTTTTTTTAGGGATCTGAAAATTGAAACCGACGGGTACAAATTGGGAGCAGGAAACGCGACGCTATGAGCAAGCAGAGAAGGTTCCTCCAGTTGAAGACGGAAATCATTTTTGCTCAGGGTTATTCTGAAAAAAAAAAAATATCCCCACACTAAATATACTTTCCTTTTGTGCCACAACTGTGATAATCGCACTGTATTCTGGAGGTCTGGCGCAATCTAAATTGCTCTGATTCCCCTTCCCTGTTTTTTCCCTTATGTTTTATGCCTTCAATTCGCTAAACTTTTGCAGCCTCTCTATAGTTACACAATCCCCTTTTTCTGATAAGCAAAGTCAACGGGGAAGCCATATTTACTTAATAACGGTGCTATTTACTGAAGAACTGAAGCGATTCACTTAACAACTGTGGCAAGAAAGGTCGTAAAATGGGGCAAAATTCACTTAACAGATATTTCACTTAGCAATAGAAGTTGTGGTCATAAATGGGAGGAATATTCCCTGTACTGCACTCGGAATATGTTGGGTTTACGAGGGGAAATAAGATTTAAGCAAAGAAAGGAGGGAAGGAAGGAGGGAAGGAAGGAGAGAAGAAAGGAGGGAAGGAAGGAGGGAATGTAGGAGAGAAGGAAGGGGGAAGGAAGGAGGAAAGGAAGGGGGAAAGGAAGGAGAGAAGGAGAGAAGAAAGGAGGGAAGGAAGGAAGGAAGGAGGGAAGGAAGGAGGGAAGGAGAGAAGGAGGGAAGGGGGAAGGAGGGAGGGAAGGAAGGAGGGAAGGAAGGAGAGTAGGAGAGAAGAAACGAGGGAAGGAAAGAGGGAGGGAGGGAAGAAGAAGTAGGACCGTTGTAAGATAATATGGATCTATGGGATGTTAAGAAAGCAAACTTCAAGTATATTGTCAACTGTAGGGAAAAATTGTTATAAATACATATTATTAATAACAGTTATGAGATCATATAATTGTGAATGTATATATGAAATTGATAAAATAAAAATTAAAAAAAAAGATTTAAGCAAACCTAAAATAAAAGTATCAATGGATTATATTTTTTTCTGAAACTTGGTGCAACTTTTTAACTCAAGTTTAGAACCCAACATTCTGGACTGCAAAGTTTCTCAAAACTATTTGTAACTTTTTTCGACTCAGTTGTGACTTAGATATCTTATTAACTGATTTTGTTTCAGAATATGTCATAAAGGCGTAATATTATTGGAGGTTTATTGAAATTGCGAATGAATGCCAGTAGGCGGTTGTGTCTTTAAATACAAATGATTTCAGATAAAAGCACGTTTAAATAATTGTAGTTAAATGAGAATTGTGGTACATTGATAGTAAAATATATAAAGATTTTTGATTTAAAATGGACAATTCAATATGAATGAAGTATATGTAATGATTGTGGAAGAAACGCTCGAAATGTATTTGTAACCAATCAACATGCTTTCTACAAGATGTAACGAAGGATGATTCTTTTTTTGTGTGTTTTTTGTTTAATTAAAACAATAAAAAACTTTTCAAAAAAAAGTCACACAGTTGCTAAGTGAGTTTTGCCCCATTTTAAAAACTTTCTAGCCACAGTTATTAAGTGCATCAATTGTTAAATTAGTAACACGATTGTTAAGCTGTTACATAGTCATAAGTGTGAAAAACAGTCACTATTTTTGATGCCATTGTAACTTTTTAAACCTTGTAACAGTGTTCCATGCACTTTCGGCGTTTAGTCATGCCGGCCACATGACCATGGAGATGTCTTCGGACAGCCCTGGCTCTTCTGCTTTGAAATGGAGATGAGCACCGCCCCCTATAGTCGAGAACGACTAGCACATATGTGCGAGGGGAACTTTTACCTTGAAAGAAATTGTTGTTAAGTCAAGGACTACCCATTTGAAGGTTAAATGATCTGGGCTGCAGAGATTCAGAGAACCACTAGATGGCATCAGAGAGAGAGAGACAGAATTTGCTTACACTCTGCTGCCACTAGTGACAGTCTTGATGTTTGCAGTTGCCTTTATCGATATGTAAAACATGTAATAAATTGCTTGGGGATTTTTCTCCATCTGCTGAAAGTAATGCGGCCCACACCCCATCTCATGTAAAGAAGTCTGAAAGACAGATCTGCCTTAAAGGGGGCAAGCAGCCATCCAACTGGCAAAGCATTTCGCAGCACCAGCTGTGGGGAAAAAATTAAATAAACCCCCACTGATTCCTGAGGAATCTAATGCAATAAGTTAGTTCCTTTTTCAGGTTGCACAACCGAAAACGGAAGTAATTCTGGCACTGCAAAGAGGAAGAGACCTCTGCGTTGATACAGAGTGAGAACTGAGGATGGTATTTTTAAAAAAAAAACATTAACCACCTAGGGACAGAATAGGTTGAAAAAAAATCAAAAACCTTTATTAAAAAAACTTCTGACTGGTCTGGGCTGCTTTCATCGTGCTTCTAAACCAATCTATAGCCCTACTGTTTCTTTATTTTTTATTTTTTTTTAAAAAGGTGGGAGGAATCCTGCATGTAAAAAATGAGCATGCAGAGGGTAAAAATACTGTAGCTTTAAATCATCTTAAATAAGAATTCAGGATCCTGCTTCTGCCAGCACAGTCCTTTCATCCAACTTAGCCTACAAAATATCTTTTCAGTCTTCCAATCAGTGATTTTTTTTTTTAAAAAAAACTGGCTTAATATTATTTTTTAATTTGTTTTTCCTTATTATGGATTATGATGGATTTAGTTAGATGTATCTCGATATTTACATTTTCTCTTTATATACTGTATATACATATATATATTTACATAACCAGTTTTTATGGGTTTTTTAGATTTATCTATGGGTCTCTCTCTCTATATATATATATATGTTTGTGTGTGTGTGTGTATGTGTGTGTGTGTGTGTGTGTGTGTGTGTGTGTATATACCTACCTACCTACCTACCTACCTACCTACCTACCTACCTATCTCATTTATCTGTCTGGCTATCTATCTAATCCATCTATCTATCTATCTATCTATCTATCTATCTATCTATCTATCTATCTATCTATCTATCTATCTATCATCTATCTATCTATCTATCTATCTATCTATCTATCTATCTATCTATCTATCTATCATCTATCTATGTATACCATCTTATTGTACGTATGTACGTACGTATGTATGTATATATGTATGTATGTCAGAATGTATGTCAGAGGGACATGGTGACTCAGTGGCTAAGAAGCTGAGCTTGTCGATCAGAAAGGTTGGCAGTTCGGCAGTTTGAATCCCTAGCACTGCATAACGGAGTGAATTCCCGTGACTTGTCCCAGCTTCTGCCAATCTAGCAATTTGAAAGCACGTAAAAAATGCAAGTAGAAAAATAGGAACCACTTTGGTGGCTGGGGAATTCTGGGAGTTCTTACAGGTCTTAAAGGGGCACAGACTGGGGGCAGAGAATTCTGGGACTTGAAGTCCACAGGTCTTAAAGGGACAGAGAATTCTGGGACTTGAAGTCCACAGGCCTTAAAGGGGCAGAGAATTCTGGGAGTTGAAGTCCACAGGTCTTAAAGGGGCAGAGAATTCTGGGAGTTGAAGTCCACAGGTCTTAAAGGGGCAGAGAATTCTGGGACTTGAAGTCCACAGGTCTTAAAGGGGCAGAGATTGAGAAACACTGATTTAACCCAAAACAAAAACAAAAGGACACTTGTAAAAAGGGGAAAAAAAGAATGAAAGAAATTGCAATACCTTTGTCTCCGGGCAGGATGGAGCGATAAAAACGATCTCTCCTTTTCTTTTCTTCGGGGTTAGGAGGCAGGGGTTTCGAGCCATGGTTGAGGGTGCCGACATCTTTGCTGCTGGAGCAGATCATGGTGCTTGTATTCCGCATGGGAGGGGCTGGCGGCTTGTCTTCTGGGTTGAGGCCACTGTTGGACATCTTCAGCGGCAGCTACAGCTAGGATGGAGGAAAAAAGGACGTAAAACGAGGACCGAGCCAGGCAAATGCTGTACTTCCAACCGGCAGCGAAATTGGACAAAATGGGGAAGGAACTGCTGTTTCTCACACCCCCACAGGGTTTTAAAATATTTAAATGTGACTAACAAGTATTTCATTTTAACTTTGGGTGCTGGTGTTGTGGCCCGCCAGCAACCAGCGGATCTGGCGGCAGATTCGGACAGTGAGGAGGTTGGGGAGGAAAATGCGCCAGTCCTGGAGTCTGGGGAAGGCTCTGATGAGGGTTCTGTGTCGGAGGCAGAGAGGGGGCCAGGGCCGTCCGACAGTTATCAGCTGCCTTCAGAGTCAGACATCAGTGAGGCAGAAGAACAGCTGGAGCCTGTTCCCAGTGTGTGCATGCGCAGAGTTACCAGACGAAGGGAACAGCTAAAGAACAGGGGTCGACTTGAGAGTAAGGCCACAGGTGGATGATGAATGGGAATAAAGAGGAGCGAAAGGGGAGTGGAGTTTGCAGGAGTTCCATTCATGAGGGTGAAGATCTGTTCCTGACTTCTGGCCAAGGAATTGCTGCTACAGCGTGGCGTTTAGAAGATATCGGCCTGGCAGCTCTCCAAGCCCGATAAAGGTCTGTGGTTGTAAAATCTCATGAAAGACTGTCGGCCGGGACTTTGCTGGAGAGGAATTCCCTTTCACCAAAATGGCTGTGCATAACCTTATGGAGGCTTCCAGAGAGCTCCTGGGGGCTGGGGAGAGCAGAAATAAGCAAAAAACGGGCCATTTTTTTTGCCTCCCCCAGCCCCCAGCAGCACTCTATAAGCCTCCAGAAGACTATGCTTGAATTTGTTTGTCAAAAAAACACAGGTCCATTTTTGCAAAAAATGGGCTGTTTTTTTGCTCATTTCCCCCCTCCCCGGAGCACTCTGCAAGCCCCTCCCAAGGCTATCCATGCCTTTTGGGGGGGGGATGTGGGCCCGTTTTCGGGAGGTTTGCAGAGTGCAAAAACTTTTTCCCCCCTCTTGGAAAGCTCTTTAACTGATTGATGAGAATTACATTGATCAAGTGCTGTGCCAGCAGAAACACCTACCCATCTACTATATTTCTCTCTCTATCGCTCTCTCTCTCTCTCTCTCTCTCACACACACACACACACTCTTTATCTACCAACCTACTTACCTACCTACCTAACTACTCTCTCTCCCTACATAGCTATCTACTGTATTTCTCTCTCTCTCTCCCTTTATCTACCTACTTAACCACTCTCTCTCTCCCTCCCTACCTACTGTATTTCTCTCTTTCTGTCCCTCTCTATCCCTCTACCTACCTACACACATTCGCTCCCCCTACCTACCTAACTACTGTATCTCTCTCTCTCTCCCTTCATCTACCTAACTACTCTCTCTCCCTCCCTACTATATTTCTCTCTCTTTCTGTGCCTCTCTATCCCTCTACGCGCGTACCTACACACACACTCTCTCCCTATCTACTGTATTTCTCTCTCTCTCTCTCCCTTTATCTACCTACTTAACTACTCTCTCTCTGCCTACCTAGCTATCTACTGTATTTTTTTTCTCTCTCTCTCCTTCCCTTTATCTACCTACTTAACTACTCTCTCCCCCCCGTACCTACCTACTGTAGTTCTCTCTCTTTCTGTCCCTCTCTATCCCTCTATCTACCTACCTACTTTTTAAAAAAATGTTCCTCTTCAAAACCTTGTTGCGTCTTATACTCCGAAAAATTTGGTAGTTTTCAGGCTATTTTGGGGGCAAAAATGGCCTGAAAACGCCCCTCCAAAATGGCCAAAATACCAGGCATGCGTTCACTGGCCAGCTCGTCTTTCGGTTTCTGGAATGTGCACGCACCCATATGCATATACATTCCGATTTGGGCACTTGGTGCCAAAAAGGTTCGCCATCAGTGGGTTAAGATAATCCTGGCTTAGGGCGTCCCTGCGTCAGTCCTGAATGCAAATATTAATGGTGGCTTTGGCGCAATGCCATCCTTGCGCCCGTGCCAACATTGTGCCTGGTTGGCTGCCTGGCCAAGCCGCAGGATATCGGACAAGCATCGCTGTCTCGGTTTACCTGCCTTTAGCCTCTCTGAGTGAAGATCCGACCGATGAAACCTCCAGAATCCCCGTTTCATATCTGCCTATCCTGGCAAGGGCTTCCGTGCCTCAGTTTCTCTTTTCCTCTTTTATTGCCAAGGTTGGAAAGATGGATGCACATGTAGCACCTCCCTCAGAGAGGGCCTGCTGTTCGTGGCCTCATGTGGCAGCCATGCCTTCTCAGGACGAAATTTTAAATTAAGGAAATGTGCACAGCATGCCAATTTCCTTGTATTTCCTTAACTGGAATATTTATCTTTCTGGGATCAACAAGCAGATCCTGTTTCTTGTCTCCCTTCCTTCCCTCCCTCCCTCTCTTTTCTTTTCTTTTTCCTTCTTTCCATTTTAGTCATTGCTCTGTTTTCAGGGTTTATTTTTAAAAAGTGTTCCTTTATCTTCCTTCCTTTCCTTTCCTCCTTCCCTTTCTTTCCCTTCCTTCCACATTTTAGTCATTGCTCTGTTTTCTGGGTTTATTTTAAAAGGCTTTCCTTCCTTCCTTCCTTTCTTTCTTTCTTTCTATCTTTCTTTCTTTCCTTCCTTCCTTCCTTCCTTCCTTCCTTCCTTCCTTCCTTCTAGTCATTGCTCTGTTTTCTGGGTTTATTTTAAAAGGCTTTCCTTCCTTCCTTCCTTTCCTTCCTTCCTTCCTTCCTTCCTTCTAGTCATTGCTCTGTTTTCTGGCTTTATTTTAAAAGGTCTCCTTATCCAAACCCCCAAATTTCATTTTATTCCTTCTGATATTATCTATCTTGCTTTTTTTAAAAAACAAAAACATTTCAGCCATTGCTATTTTATGGGTAGATGACAAAGCAATTAAAAAAAACATTCCATTGTCCTACAATGTACACACAATAACTTTAATTCAGAAAGCACTCTTGTACATCACACTAAAGTTGTGGTGTGGCAGGGAAAGTCCTCTGCTGGGCCCAGAAGATCCAGGTTCTAGTTCTCCCTCAACTATGGAACTGTCCTACCTTGCAGGGTTTTCTGGGGGCAAGGGGGGGCGGAGAGATAGGATGCTACAAACATTGATCAACTGGAGTTCCTGAACAAGAAATGGGAATAAGAATATCACAAATTAATAAGTAAAATTAATGGTGTTAAGGGGTATTTTATCTATCTATCTATCTATCTATCTATCTATCTATCTATCTATCTATCCATCCATCCATCCATCCATCCATCCATCTATCTATCTATCATCTATTTCTCCTCATTTCTCCAATTCTCTATCTCTCCTCTCTTTTATCTCTCCATCTATCATCTACTGTATCATCCATTTCTCCATCCATCCATCCATCTATCTATCTATCTATCATCTATCTATCTATCTATCTATCTATCTATCTATCTATCATCTATCTATCTATCTATCTATCTATCTATCTATCTATCTATCTATCTATCATCTATCTATCTATCTATCTATCATCTATCTATCTATCTATCTATCTATCTATCATCTATCTATCTATCTATCTATCTATCTATCATCTATCTATCTATCTATCTATCATCTATCTATCTATCTATCTATCTATCTATCTATCTATCTATCATCTATCTATCTATCTATCTATCATCTATCTATCTATCATCTATCTATCTCTGCTCATCTATCTATCTATCTATCTATCTATCTATCTATCTATCTATCTATCATCTATCTATCATCTATCTATCTCTGCTCATCTATCTATCTATCTATCTATCTATCTATCTATCATCTATCTATCATCTATCTATCTCTGCTCATCTATCTATCTATCTATCATCTATCTATCTATCTATCTATCTATCTATCTATCTATCATCTATCTATCTATCTATCTATCTATCTATCATCTATCTATCTATCTATCTATCTATCTATCATCTATCTATCTATCTATCTATCATCTATCTATCATCTATCTATCTCTGCTCATCTATCTATCTATCTATCTATCTATCTATCTATCTATCTATCTATCTATCTATCTATCATCTATCTATCTATCATCTATCTATCTCTGCTCATCTATCTATCTATCTATCTATCTATCTATCTATCTATCTATCTATCTATCTATCTATCTATCTCTCCTCATCTCTCCAACTCTCTATCTCTCCTCTCTCTTATCTCTCCATCTATCATCTATCTATCTATCTATCTATCTATCTATCTATCTATCTATCTATCAATCATGATAAATATGAGTCGGCTGCCAAGGGTCTGAATGGTGATCATGTGACCATGGGGGAATGCTACGACGGTCGTAAGTGTGAAAAAATAGTGCTAACTCCCTGTTTTTCAGCGCCGTTGTAAGTACGAACAGTCCCTCAATCAAGGATTTTAAGTCAAGGAACACCTGTATAAAAGTTAAAGGTTTCCCTTGCACATCTGTGCTAGTCGTTCCCGACTCTAGGGGGCGGTGCTCACTCTACATTTCAAAGTCGAAGAGCCAGCGTTGTCCGAAGACGTCTCCATGGTCACGTGGCCAGCATGACTCAATGCTGAAAGGCGCACAGAACATGGTTTACCTTCCCAGCAAAGGTGGTTCCTATTTTTCTACTTGCATTTTTTACCTGCTTTCAAACTGCTCGGTTGGCAGAAGCTGGGACAAGGAACAGGAGCTCACTCCGTTACGCGGCGCTGGGGATTCGAACCTCCAAACTGCCGACCTTTCTGATCGACAAGCTCAGCGTCTCAGCCACGGAGCCACTGCGTCCCTTTTACTACCTGTATACGTTCTGCAATTTTACTACTTGTATGCTTTTTGCAATTCCCTTGATCTATCTTATTTTCCCCTCCAAATTTCTTTCAATTTCCCTCAGAGTTGAGCGAAATCATGGAAAGCAGAGACCACCGACGGCTGGCGGTAAAATGCAGGGATTTTTTTCAACCTCGCACAAATGGACACTAAAAGGAACACACACACAAAAAAACAGGGTAGAAATGCTACACGTTCCACCCATATAAAATTCATCCAAATTCCCCTTTTCCTTATGGGTGGGAGGGGGAAAATCTCATAAAAGCAGAGGGGCTTTGATGAAACCGAACGAGGTAGGGAAGTAAATGCCTGAGCCAGCACTCCTGCTTTCCAATTATCTGCATTTCCCCCAGAAGACCTCGTAAAAAAGGCGAGCATTTATAATTCATGGGAGTCTCGGCAAGCAGGCCTTTGTAGGATTAAGTCGGCATAAATTTCAAGGGAGGAAAAAGAACCAGGACGCCCATTAAGGAAGGAGTCAGGAAACCTTACGGAACAGAATACGGAATAGCAAGAGTTGGAAGGGACTTGGAGGTCATCTAGTCCAACCCCCCTGCTTAGGCGGGAGACCCTGAACCATTCCAGACAAACGGCTGTCCTCTTAAAAACACTTCGGTGATCGGCAAGATGCCGCCAAGGAAATTAAAAGAGGAGCGAAAAGGGAGTGGAGTTTGCAGGAGACCCTTAGTTCGCTTCATTGGTTCGTGACTCTCCGAGACTCCTTGCCACGTTCTGCAGATATGGGCCTGGAAGCTCTCCCAGCCAGATAAGGTCTTTGTGACTTGGAGGTCATCTAGTCCAACCCCCTGCTCAGGCGGGGCACCCTGCACCATTCCAGACAAACTTCTTAAAAACACTTCGGTGATCGGCAAGACGTCAGCTATAGGCTGGCCTCGACTTACAACCAAAACTGAGCCCAAAATTGGAAGTCAGAGAGCCAGTCTAGTGATTAAATCACCGGGCTAGAAAGCAGGGAGGTGGTGAGTTCTAGTCCTGCCTTAGGCATGAAAGATGACTTTGGGCCAATCGCTCTCCCTCAACCTAACCTACCTAACAGAATTGCTGGGGAAAATAGGAGGTTCGCGCCTTTGAGTTATTTGTAAAAATAGGGAGGATGTAAATCAATAAAAGAACAATTCAGTTCCTTTCCCTTCTTGCATTCCCAGCTCGGAAAGTGTTGTGGCCCGCCAGGACGCAGTGGCGGACAGTGAGGAGGTTGGGGAGGAAGATGGGCCAGTCCTGGAGTCTGGGGAAGGCTCTGATGAGGGCTCTGTGTCGGAGGCAGAGAGGGGGCCAGGGCCGTCTGACAGTGTTCAGCTGCCTTTGGAGTCGGACATCAGTTGGGCAGAAGAAGAGCTGGAACCTGTTCCCAGTGTGCACATGCGCAGAGTTGCCAGAGGAAGGGAGCAGCTAAGGAACAGGGGTCGACTTGGGAGTAAGGCCACAGGTGGACGGTGAATGGCCCCTCCCAGAGGAAATAAAAGAGGGAGCAACAGGGGAGTGGAGTTTGCAGGAGACCATTAGTTCACTTCATTGGTTCCTGACTCTCCGAGATTCCTTGCCAGGTTTTGCAGAGATCGGCCTGTCAGCTCTCCAAGCCTGATAAGGTCTGTGACTGTAAATCCTCCCTTGAAAGACTTTGCTGGATGTGAAGGAGCAGAATTCACAGTCAATTAATAAAAGGAATTTTTGTCGGGACAAGAAGTTTGCTTCATGCTCTTGGGAAGCCTCGGTCATAACAGAAAGGGCCAGGTTTCTCTAAAGCTCAAAAAGATCTAATATCTATAATATCAAAATAATTTGGCTTAGTTTTCATTCCCACCCAGTGTTTCTCAAACTTGGCAACTTTCAGAATGGGGTGGACTTCAACTCCCAGAATTCCTTAGCCGGTATGCTGGCTGGGGAATTCTGGGAGTTGAAGTCTTCCCATCTCAAAGCTACCAAGATTGGACCTAAATTAATCAACCAAGGAAAAAGCTTCTGCAGTAAAAATCAATCGCTTGATCAAAATTCAGACACTTGGTGATGAACTCATATTTACGACGGTGGCCGTGTCCCCGATCTCCTTTTGTGACCGTCCAACAAGCAAAGTCACTGGGAGAGCCCAATTCACTGTGACTAACTTAACGACTGCAATGATTCACTTAAGAACGGTGGCAAGAAATGGGGCCAAACTCGCATAACGACTGTCTCGCTTAGCAACGGAAATGTTGGACTTAATTGTGGTCATAAGTCGAGGACTACCTGTTGGTGAATTCTCCCCAGTCCCTATGTGTCACTTCTTCCAAACTGCACACAAAGAATGCGAGACTCAGCAAAAAAAATAAATTTAAAAAATCAACCCCCTCTTTATTTTCCTCCATCTCACCTCCAAAAACCCGCCCATTTAGCAGAAAAGCAAGTTTCTAGTCCCTCCCACCAGAGAGGTATGCTTGAGTGCCTCCGGACAATGGCGGTCAAAATCCAGGGGGAGAAGTGACCGCAGGCGAGTGTCAGCCGCTACCAGCAACTTCTCATCTCGGGGGATTAAAATTAGGGGCGTGAGGGGTTTGCAAAGTCACTGCGAATGCTAAATACATCCAATTAAAGACTTGTGGTAGCGCTGAAAGAACTCTGCTAAAACAACACTGTTCAAAGTTTTTCAGACCGTGGAATTTGTTAGTTTAAAAAAATAATTCTGGAATTCCTGATCCATTGTTTTTATGACGGAAAATTAACTACCTTTGAGAGAACTTTCTTTTTAAAAAAAAACATGGGAGATTATTTCAGAATAGGATGGAGTGGAGTAGAGCAGAACAGAGTCCAGAATAGGAAAGAATAGAGTAGAGTAGAGTAGAATATGGGAATAAGAATAGAATAGAGAGTAGAGTAGAGTAGAGTAGAGTAGAGTAGAGTAGAGTAGAGTAGAGTACAGTAGAGTAGAATAGAATTCAGAATAGAATAGAATATGGGAATAAGAATAGGATAGGACAGAATATGGGAATAAGAATAGAATATAGAATAGAATAGAATAGAATTCAGAATAGAATTCAGAATAGAATAGAATATGGGAATAAGAATAGGATAGAATAGGACAAAATATGGGAATAAGAATAGAATATAGAATAGAATTGAATAGAATAGAATTCAGAATAGAATAGAATATGGGAATAAGAATAGGATAGGATAGGACAGAATATGGGAATAAGAATAGAATATAGAATAGAATAGAATAGAATTCAGAATAGAATAGAATTCAGAATAGAATAGAATATGGGAATAAGAATAGGATAGAATAGGACAAAATATGGGAATAAGAATAGAATATAGAATAGAATAGAATAGAATTCAGAATAGAATAGAATATGGGAATAAGAATAGGATAGGATAGGACAGAATATGGGAATAAGAATAGAATATAGAATAGAATAGAATTCAGAATAGAATAGAATTCAGAATAGAATAGAATATGGGAATAAGAATAGGATAGGATAGCATAGGACAAAATATGGGAATAAGAATAGAATACAGAATAGAATAGAATTCAGAATAGAATAGAATATGGGAATAAGAATAGGATAGGATAGGACAGAATATGGGAATAAGAATAGAATATAGAATAGAATAGAATAGAATTCAGAATAGAATAGAATATGGGAATAAGAATAGGATAGAATAGGACAAAATATGGGAATAAGAATAGAATATAGAATAGAATAGAATAGAATTCAGAATAGAATAGAATATGGGAATAAGAATAGGATAGGACAGAATATGGGAATAAGAATAGAATATAGAATAGAATAGAATAGAATTCAGAATAGAATAGAATTCAGAATAGAATAGAATAGAATATGGGAATAAGAATAGGATAGGATAGGATAGGACAAAATATGGGAATAAGAATAGAATATAGAATAGAATAGAATAGAATTCAGAATAGAATAGAATATGGGAATAAGAATAGAATCTAGAATAGAATAGAATTCAGAATAGAATAGGATAGAATAGAATAGAATAGAATATGGGAATAAGAACAGAATATGGGAATAAGAATAGAATATAGAATAGAATATAGAATAGAATATAGAATAGAATATAGAATAGAATATAGAATAGAATAGAATAGTCTAGAATAGAATTCAGAATAGAATAGAATATGGGAATAAGAATAGAATATAGAATAGAATATAGAATAGAATAGAATAGTCTAGAATAGAATTCAGAATAGAATAGAATATGGGAATAAGAATAGAATATAGAATAGAATATAGAATAGAATAGAATAGTCTAGAATAGAATTCAGAATAGAATAGAATATGGGAATAAGAATAGAATATAGAATAGAATATAGAATAGAACAGAACTCTTTATTGACCAAGTGTGATTGGACACACAAGGAATTTGTCTGTGTTGCATAAGATCTCTGTATACATACAAGCAACCAGTGATAACCCATGATCATATTCATAAAATACATTCATCATAAATTATAAAATAGGACTGCTGTGGCGGGATTGCAGATACAGGACTTACAACAGTTAATTTAGTGACCATTCATTTTTTAAGCCTTTTCACACTTACGACCGCTGCGGCATCTCCATCTCCGTGTGATCAAAATTAAAACGCTTGGCAACTGACTCATATTAATGACGGTTGTAGCGTCCCGGGGGGGGGGGGAATCTTGTGATTTTGCGACCTTCCGACCAGTAAACTCAACGTGGGAAGCCAGATTCACTTAACAAACTTTGTTACTAACTTAAGAGCTGCAGCGATCCACTTAACAACCGTGGCAAGAAAGGTCGTAAAATGAGGCAGAAACTCACTTCACAGCTGTCTCGCTTCGTAACGGAAATTTTGGGTAGTCCTACGCTGAGGATTTCCCAAGCGGGTTTTCTTCATCGGCTTTAAGCTGACTAGGCGATTCTTAAATTGCCACCATGGATGCTTATTCTTATTTTATTTTGGTTTTTATTTTAATTTTATTTTGGCAATTAAAGGATCCTTCCAATAATCCCCGACCGATAAATCTTTGCTTTGGGGTGGCCATCAAAATAACATTTAGACCGACCTCAATTCCAAGGCAGTCCCCAGGGAGCAATATTGACTTCCATTGTAATGTCAGCCGCTGACCTCGAAGAAATCTCCTGCAATAAAATATTGCAGAAGCTTCTCCGACCAGTATTTTGGAGCAAATAATAATAGTCAGGCACCGCAGATCTTCTTTTTAATCTATTTCCAGATATACTTTTTTTTTTTATTGCCCGAGACCTCCTTTTTCGAAATTCATTTTCCTGCTTTCGAGTAGAAATGTTATTTGGGAGAATGAGAAGCTTTCAATCAGGAAATTGGCCATCCCGATCAGAATAACCTGCATTTTATTAGGGGCTATTTTTAAAGAGCGATCAAGTTCACGGTATAAATAAATGTGCCATCCTCAGCCAAGCCTTCTAAGATTACAGCTGCGCCGGGAGGTCGAGCGAACGCACGCAGGCCCATTTCAGAAATAAAACTGTCCCTTATGAAAAAACTACATCGGAGAACTATAAACCTGAACGTTTTTAGTTTGCTTTCAAAGTCTGGGATCGCACCACTTTTCCCCCCGAGATCCAAAAAAAGCAAGATTTTTAATCAAGTCGAAAGCTCTCCAAATTGATGCGAAGAACGCATTTCTGTAGGCAATTTTTAAAAAAAGCTTCTTCTGAATTCCCTCTTACGTGAGACCCGGGAGTTTTGTTCACACAACCGGCTTCGCCAATTCTGTTAAGAACGAGGGGATTGCAAGCCAAACCAGGTTTTAAACCTGGTTAACACGACCCTGTTCTGGTGGTTTAGCCAGGGATGCGAAAGGCAAAGGAGTGAAAGTTGAGTGGCCGTATAATTATTTTCAATTATTTTCAATACTCTGTTTTCTCTTCAGATCGTATAAATCTCTTGCCCCTTTCAATAAATAAATAAACAAGATAAATAGAAGAGATTAACAGAGTTGAAAGGGACCTGGGAGGTCATTTAGCCCAGCCCCCTGCCCAAGCAGGAGACCCTACACCATTTCTGACAAATGGGCAGGCCAATCTCTTCTGGAAAGCCTCCAGGGATGAAGCTCCCACAACTTCTAAAGGCAACTTCTGTTCCATGGGTTGATGGTTCTCACTGTCAGGAAATTCCTCCTTATTTCCAGGTTGAATCTCTCCTTGGTCAGTTTCCATCCATTGTTCCTTGTCTGGCCTTCGGGTGCTTTGGAGAATAGTTTGACCCCTTCCTCTCTGTGGCAGCCCCTCAAATATTGGAAGATTGCTGTCATGTCTCCCCCTGGTCCTCATCTTCACTAGACTAGCCAGGCCCAGTTCCTGCACCCGTCCACTGTATGTTCGAGCCTCCAGTCTCCTAATCATCCTTGTTGCTCTTCTCTGCACTCTTTCTAGAGTTTCAACGTCTTTTTTATAATGTGGTGGCCAAAATTGGATGCAGTACTCTAGGTGTGGCCTTACTAAGGCTTTGCAGGGTGGTGTTAGCAACTCCCTTGATCTCGACTGTATAGCTCTGTTAATGCATCTTAGGATTGCGTTTACTTTTTTGGCTGCCGCCGCACACAGATGGCTCATATTTAACTGGTTGTTCACTAAGACTCCAGGATCCCTCTCATAATACGGTAAATATGAATAAATACATAACTCTCTCATAATAAATCAATAAACCTGCCTGTTTACTTTATTGATTGCATGCACGTGGGAATGCAGAAATAGCTCCTTCCAATAACCAGGTCAATTGGATTATGGGAAGGCAGCCAAATTGTCCCATTGGGGATTGGTTGAACATTTCGGTCTAAGATTGAAAATATGGTCCAGCCAAAACTTAGGATACTTGCAACTCCTAACCACGATCTTACAGGTGTCTGGGAGAAGCTATGATGACATCACACATGCTATGATGTCATTGTACAGTTAGTCCTTGACTTACGACCACAATTGAGCCCAAAATTTCTGTTGCCAAGGCGTTAAGTGGATTCTGCGCCATTTTACGATTTTCCTAGCCAAAGTTGTTGAGTGAATCACTACCGTTGTTAGTCACACGGTCATTAAGTGAATCTGGCTTCCCCGTGCTTGTCAGAAGGTCGCAAAAGGGATTCATAAATGTAAGCAAGCTGCCAAGCATCTGAATTTTGATTGCATGACCACCGTCGTAAGTGTGAAAAACGGTCACTATTTTCACTGCTCTTGTAAGTGACCAGTTAGCAACCATTCAAAGTTACAGCGGCACTGAAAAAAGTGACTTATGACTGTTTTACACACTTACGACCATTGCTGCCTTTTGACGTGATCAAAATTCAGATTCACTTGAAAATTCACTTAAAAGCTCAAAATTCTCTTAACGCCTGTCTCCCTTGGCAACAGAAATTTTGGGCTCAATTGTGGTCGTAAGTCAAGGACTATCTGTACAATGACATCATAGCATGTGTGATGTCATCGCAGCTTCTCCCAGACACCTGTAAGACCTTAGTAATAATCACGTTACTAACTGAACAACTGCAGTGATTCGCTTAACAACGGTGGTGAGAAAGGCTATAAAACGGCCCCAAATTCAGTTAATTGCCTCGCTTAGCAATGGAAATTTGGGGGCCTCCAAACAATGGCTCCCAACCTGAATAATTAAAAGAACTTTAAAGAACTCTTAAGAAAACTTAAAACTTAAAAGAACTCTTGAGCCAAGAATAAGAAAAAAGGTGGAAAGGCAAAAAAAAAATAATGGACAAAAATACATAAATGGTTAGAAAAAATGTTAAAGCAACACAGACTCTAAGCCACAAATATTTCTGTTAGGCCTAGTACCTGAAAAATAGGATAAAGGGAATATATATTTAATATCACATGTCTTGACGGCAGCAAGAATTGTACATGCGCGACATTGGAAAAACAAGGAAGCCCCCAGAGAAGACGATGTGGTTAAAAAAATACTAGATTGGGCAGAAATGGGTAGGTGGGCATTCAAGATAAAAAGATACAGAATACTTATCAAACATGGGACTTATTCTACCAATGGTTGGATAATAGATGTGGAAATCAGAAAGTGGAAAAATACTATTATGTATGTTTTACGTTTAATATATTATTATATTATATACTATTACATAAGCAAAGTAACTCAGACAATACGCTGTTCGTAAAACATGTATATTAAGGAAAATATATAAATAAACTGGTTTTATTTTTTTTTAAAAGAGCGGTGTTTCGAACTCGAGACACTCAAGATCAGCTGGGAAAATTCCTCCTGTAATCCTCAAAGACCCCATTCATGCACAGACATCTGGAAGAAGCCATGATGACATCATTTCTTTCCCCCCTTCTACAAGCCACATCAATCCATTATCAGTCACTGACGTTTCTTGGTGGGAGATCATCACATGCAGTGCATCGCGCATGACAAACAAATTTGCTTAGAGGAAACACAGAGAACATTTCTTTCATGGGATCACATGGGATCTCACAAAGCCACTTTCCATGTTGAGGATCAGTTGACTTACCACTTCCCACAGAATCCGTGAGGAAAACGGGGTTGAATTAGCAAGCAGAAAAAGCAGAATCGCTTGATAATGCCAGGAAAGGTTGTCTGTATCGGATACAGACAGTCCTTGACTTATGACCATCTCCTAGCAACCGTTTGACGTTATGACAGACCCCTCCACCTCCACCAAAAATACAGGTGGTCCTCCACTATATGACCACAATTGAGGCACAGGTTGACGCGAGACGTTTGCCGAGTGAATTTTGCCCCATTTTTTGACTGTCCTCGTCGCAGTTGTTAAGTGAATCATTGCCGTCATTACATTAGTCACACGGTTGTTAAGCGAATCCGGCTTCCCCATTGTCTTTGCTTGTCAGAAAGTCGCAGAAGGAGAATCACGCTATCCTGGGATTCAGCGTCCGTCATAAATATGAGTCAGCTGTCAGGCGTCTGAATTTTGATCACCTGAACACAGGGACGCGCAACGGTCGTAAGTGTGAAAAATGATCATAAGTCACTTGTTTCAGGGCCGTCGTAACTTTGAACGGCCACTAAACAAATGGTTATAATGCGAGCAGGTTATACGTCGCACTCAACTCTGGTTCTGCATTCCATATTTGCTATTTTCTCCTATCTGGACAAAAATAAAACAGAACAATTGGACAGTCCCTGAGTGACAAAGTAAACTAGCATTGGGGAAGGTGATTCAGGTAGTATAAATAAAAAGAAATCACAATTTAAGTCATCCGCATATCGTGTAGCCCTGAGTCAGAATTTTAAATATAGCATCGGTGTTGAAGTTCGGTGCCAACATAATGATTGAACAGCTCATTATGTCTGTTCAGTCTTTGAAAATATGTCTGTCTGTCTGCCATGGTTGTTAAGTGAATCACTGCAGTTGTTAAATTAGTAACACAATTGTGTAACACATCGGGCTTTCACGTGAAAGCCAGATGTGCTACACAACTGTGTTACTAATTTAACAACTGCAATCACCTGGTGATTGGCCCAAAGTCCCCCAGCTGGCTTTCATGCCTAAGGCAGGACTAGAACTCACCGTCTCCTGGTGATTGGCCCAAAGTCACCCAGCTGGCTTTCATATCTATGGCGGGACTAGAACTCACCGTCTCCTGGTGATTGGCCCAAAGTCTGTCTGTCTGTCTGTCTCTCTCTCTCCCACCCTCCCTCCCTCCCTCTCTCACACACACACAAGCTCACTTGGCTTAATAAAAGTATTACTTCTCTAGATTTTCTTAAAATTCCCATAAAAATCCAATTTTCTTAGTGCCGTAATAGAAGTGAGCAACAATAAGACTACAGCTCACCATACAAGCCACTCTTAGCCCACATCTAAATCCATTTAGAATAGAATAGAATAACAGAGTTGGAAGGGACCCTGGAGGTCTTCTAGTCCAACCCCCTGCTTAGGCTGGAAACCCTACACCACTTCAGACAAATGGATATCCAACGTCTTCTTAAACGTTTTTCAAGACATTTGCCAGCTGCTGGGATCCTTGCAAAAGAGACCTTCTTTATAGACTTCGAGCTCCCTAGAGGCCATCCAGCCTACCCACACACACACACCCGTTCTCAACCCGTGAGGGGCAAAGGAAAGCATGCCAGACAGATGGTTCTCTTCCTCCTGCTCGAACCCATCCAGTGTAAGCCACACCTCAGGCCCAAGTTGTGTCCGATTCAATTTAGTATCACGCCTGCGTTTTCCAACACGGTAAGCAGAACATTAATTAACACGGGAGGCTAGAGGGAAAACAGCCTGGCTTTTTTCATCAATGGTCCCCTTATCATCCAAACTGCTGGCGCAGCAATTTGGGAGCAATTATTTTAGCTCCTGTATAGTGCAAAAAAAGCAGCAAAATTTGGAGAATTTCTTTCCCTCCTTCCTTCCTTCTCTCCCTTCATTCTCTCTCTCTCCCTTCCTTCTCTCTCTCCCTCCTTCCCCTCTTCTCTCCCTTCCTTCCCTCTCTCCATCCTTTCCCTTTTCTCTTCCTTTCCTCCCTATTCCTTCCCTCTCTCCCCCTTTCTCTTCCTTCCCTCTTCTCCCCTTCCTTCTCTCTCTCCCTCCTTCCCCTTTTCTCTTCCTTTCCTCTCTATTCCTTCCCTCTCTCCCTCCCTCTTCTCTTCCTTCCCTCTTCTCCCCTTCCTTCTCTCTCTCCCTCCTTCCCCTTTTCTCTTCCTTTCCTCTCTATTCCTTCCCTCTCTCCCTCCCTCTTCTCTTCCTTCCCTCTTCTCTCCCTTCATTCCCTCTCTCCCTCCTTTCCCTTTTCTCTTCCTTTCTTCCCTCTATCCCTATTCCTTCCTTCCCTCTCTCTCCTTTTCTCTTCCTTCCCTCTTCTCTCCCTTCCTTCCCTCTCTCCCTCCTTCCCCTTTTCTCTTCCTTCCCTCTTCTCTCCCTTCCTTCTCTCTCTTCATCCTTTCCCTTTTCTCGTCCTTTCCTCCCTATTCCTTCCCTCTCCCCTCCCTCTTCTCTTCCTTCCCTCTCTCCCCTTTTCTCTTCCTTCCCTCTTCTCTCCCCTCCTTCTCTCTCTTCATCCTTCCGCTTTTCTCTTCCTTCCTCTTCTCTCCCTTCCTTCCCTCTCTCCCTCCTTCCCCTTTTCTATTCCTTTCCTCCCTATTCCTTCCTCTCCCCTTCTCTCTTCCTTCCTTCCCTCCCCTTTTCTCTTCCTTCCCTTTTTGCCCTTCCATCACCCCCTCTCCTTCCTTCATTCCTTCCTTCCTTTCTCCCGCCCACTCCTGGCTTGTGTTGAATATCAACCATGTTGTTAAATTCGTAAATTAGGGAAACGGAGTCAGTCCAGCGAGCCCTGCCGTTTCTCAGATCTGCCAACCTAAACCCGCCTGGCGTCAGCGGTTCCTTATGGGGGACACCACAAGGAGAGGCAATGCAGTCACCAAGAGTGAAAATTGTGCCCTGCGTATTTCCACCCACAAAGGCAGCCTTGTTGAATCATTTTCCAGTTCATAAAATGTAATATATATGAAGGAGAGGGGAGGGAGGGAAGGAAGAAGTGAGGAAAAGGAGTGAGAGTAAATGAAAGGAAAGGGGGAAGGGGAGGAGAGGAGAGGGGGAGAAAGGGAAGGGGGAAAGGAAAAGAGGGAGGGAAAGGGAATGAGAGTAAATGAAAGCAAGGGAGGGAGGGGGAAGGGAAAGGAAGGGAAAGAAGAAAAGGAAAGGAGGAAGGGAAAGGAAAGGAAGGGAAAGAAGGAAAGGAAAGAAGGAAAGGGAGGAAAGGAGGAAGGGAAGGGAAAGGAAAGGAGGGGAAGGGAAAGGAAGAAGGGAAAGAAGGAAAGGAAGGAAAGGAAGGAAAGGAAGGAAAGGGAAGGGAAGGAAGGAAAGGAGGAAGGGAAGGGAAAGGAAAGGAGGGGAAGGGAAAGGATGAAGGGAAAGTAAAGGAAGGGGAAAAAGGAAAGGAAGGAAAGGAATGTGGGAGGGAGAGAAAGAGGAAGGAATGAAAGAAGGGAGGAAGAAGGGAAGAAAAAGGAAGAAAAGAAAGAGGAAGGAAGGATAAAAAGAAGAAGGCTATGAGGGAGGAGAGAAAGAGGAAGGAATGAAAGAAGGGAGGAAAAAGGAAGAAGAGAAAGAAAGAGAAAGAAAAAGGAAGAAGAGAAAGAGGAAGGAAGGAGAAAAAGAAGGATATGAAGGAGAGAAAGAGGAAGGAATGAAAGAAGGGAGGAAAAAAGGAAGAAGAGAAAGAGGAAGGAAGGAGAGAAAGAGGAAGAGTATGAGGGAGGGAGAGAAAGGAAGGATTGAAAGAAGGGAGGAGGAAGGGAAGGGAAAGGAAAGGAGGAAGGGAAGGGAAAGGAAAGGAGGAAGGGAAAGGAAAGGAAGGGAAAGAAGGAAAGGAAGGAAAGGAAAGGAGGGGGAAAGGAGGAAGGGAAGGGGAGAGAGAGAGAGAAAGAGAGAAAGAAAGAAAGAAAGAAAGAAAGAAAGAAAGAAAGAAAGAAAGAAAGAAAGAAAAAAAGAAAGGAATCTCCTAATCAAGAGATGACCAGCTAAAAAACAGAATTTCACATGTGCTTTGGGATGAATCAACTTTAGTAAAGATTTTAAAAGATTGATGATCCCTTTGTATTAAACTGCACCCACCGTCATTTCTCAATGCTCTTTCAGGGAGACCCAAGTTTTTACCAAGTTAAAACCAGAGCAACGTTCACCTATTTACTTCTAGGATTGCAAAGAAGAACCGGGCATCTCATTAGAAGCCTATAAGCAGGCCCAAACTTTATTTATCGATTATGTCGTCTTTTTTCCAAGGCCTCAAGCAGGTTCCCTTAATTTTATCCTCACAATAACCCTGCGAGGGAGGCCTGGGCTGAGAAACTGAGGGAAGCCCCCAAAACACCCTGCGAGTTTCTCTCCACCAGTTCATTCATTCAACTTATTCATTCTTAGTGACTTTCAACAACTCACAACAGTTAAAAACAGCCCCTCCAAAAAAACAGTACACAAACATAAATACTTCACAGAGGGAAATGTATGGACTTCAACTCCCAGAATTCCCCAGCCAGCCTGTTTTAAGATGTCGGGACAGTGACTGCTGCCTGGGGGATTCTGGGAGTTGAAGTCCATCCATCTTAAAAGTTGCCAATGTTAAAAGAAACCCCGTGCAAAAGAGAGATCAACCGGAAAGTTGCACACAGCAACAATTGTGTGATGCGCTGAGCATGCCTCACAACCAGGACGCCTGCAACCGTTCGCACAACTTGAGCAATGGGCTTTCGTAACAGGATAAGCTTGCATCACGGAGAGAAAGCTATATGAATATTCTCTCTCTCTGTTTGCCAGTTTCTTTTTTTTAATTTCACACAACTAATTCCAGTTGAGTTGTGTGTGAAAACACAATTTAAGTCCCTGTTTTGTCAACCTGATTCGGTTTTGTTTCTGCAATTGTATTTTATTATTTAGAGAAAATCGAGGTAGCCATTCCACTGGGCAGCCTAGAAAAATAGCAATAGCAATAGCAGTTAGACTTATATTGCTTCATAGGGCTTTCAGCCCTCTCTAAGCGGTTTACAGAGTCAGCATATCGCCCCCACAGTCCGGGTCCTCATTTCACCCACCTCGGAAGGATGGAAGGCTGAGTCAACCTTGAGCCGGTGAGATTAGAACCGCTGAACTGCAGAACTGCAGTCAGCTGAAGTAGCCTGCAGTGCTGCATTTAACCACTGTGCCACCTCAGTTAAAATAAAACTGAATTGAAGGCAGTCCTCGACTTACGGCAAGTGAGCCCAGAATTTACGTTGCTAAGTGAGACACTTTTTAAAGTAAGCTTTGGCCCATCCGATGATTTTTCTTGCCACCGTTGTTTAAGTGGATCACTGCAGTCGTTCGATTAGTGACACGGTTGTTAAGTGAATCTGAATCCCCCCATTGACTTTGCTGGTTAGAAGGTCGCAGAAGGGGATCGCGTGACACCCGGGACACTGCGACCGTCGTAAATGTGAACCGGTTTTCATGCAGATTGCCTGTAGATAAAGGCAGTCCTTGTTTTACGGCTGTTTTTTAAGTGATGATTCAAAGTTACACCACCACTGCAGAAAAAAAGGGACTTATGAGCCGTCTTCAGCTTTACGGCCATTCGCAGTAGCCCCATGATCACGTAATCAAAATTCAGACGCTTGGCAGCTGATTCGTATTTATGACGGTTGCAGCTTCATTGGGGGGGGGGGTGTCATGTGATCTTCTCTGGTGAACTGACTTCATTTAGATTTCATTTGATTTGAAATCATTCTGATTTCATTTGTTCACTCACATTTTTCACAGTTTGGCCACTGACTCATATTTATGATGGTTGTAATGACACTGGGTGGGTGTCACCTGATCTCCTTTTGGTAACCTGACAAGTGAAGTCCATGGGGGCTTAACTCACTTAACAACCATGTTACTAACTTAACTGCAGCGTGTTGTGGCCCGCCAGCTGGCAGCAGAGTCGGACAATGAGGAGGTTGGGGAGGAAGATGGGCCAGTCCTGGAGTCTGGGGAAGGCTCCGATGAGGGCTCTGCGTCGGAGGCAGAGAGGGGGCCAGGGCCATCTGACAGTTTTCAGCTGCCTTCGGAGTCGGAGATCAGTGAGGCAGAAGAACAGCTGGAGCCTGTTCCCAGTGTGTGCGCATGCACAGAGCTGCCAGGAGAAGGGAACAGCTAAGGAACAAGGGTCGACTTGGGAGGAAGGCCACAGGTGGACAGTGAATGGCCCCTCCCAGAGGAAATCAAAGAGGAGCGACAGGGGAGTGGAGTTTGCAGGAGGCAATCAGTTCCATTCATGAGGGCGAAGATCTGTTCCTGACTTCTTGCCAGGTAATTACTGCTACAGCGTGGCGTTTAGAAGATATCGGCCTGGCAGCTCTCCAAGCCTGATAAAGGTCTGTAGTTGTGAAATCATGTGAAAGACTCTTGGCCGGGAGTGGAGAGGAATTCCCTTTAACTTAAATAAAAGAGGTTTTATCAGGACGAGGACTCGGCGTCATGCTTTTGGGAATCCTAGGTCAGAACACAGGGGATGCCCTGAACAACTATGGCTAGGAAGGCTTTAAATTGAGGCAAAACTCACGTAACAAGTGCCTCGCTTAGCAACGGGAATATTGGGCTCAATTGAGGCCGTTCAGCCGAGGACTACCTGTATTCCAATGGCTTAATTCATTAAATTCAAGCAACTCGGGGGTATGAAAACCAACATTTTAGCATTCTCCTTCCATGGAAAAACCGGTTTGTGGAATTGAGAGGGGGGACTGAAGCAGGAAGCGGGCCGGGGAAAAGGAGGGAAGAGAAATAAACGAATGCAGCTTACTTGCTCGGGACATCACACATGGTTCTCGTTAGGAGGCATCAATGAAAAAACCCAACCCATTGCCTGTCAGGATTTCTCGATCATAACCAGCCACCCACAAAGAAGGACGGGGGCCTTCCAAATCTTGAGAACGCCACAATTCATTCAGAAAAAACCGTGGCAGCATTTCAAGCCAGAAAAACCTCTGGAAAGAATGTGAGATCTCAACGGCAGAAGACCCACCGGTGGCCACAAAACTAGAAGACTTTAAAAAAAATAAAAAGGTGGGTTCAGTTCCCACGGAGGATGAGGACGGTATGGAAACAGGACCCTCTCTGATGTGGGGGGGGGGAACTCAGCCACCTGACCTCGGCGAGGATGGGCTATGTAGTTGAGAAGCCAGACGTCAAAGGCTACCATTCTATATGGCTGATTTGTTCGAGCATGGCAGAATAGGCAAGCAAAGCAATGGACCCTGGTTAAACCCGGGTATGGCGGGTTGTGTGAACCTGCCACTGGTATTTTCCAGGTTCATTTTTTTACAAGTGCAAACCATCTTCCACGGTATTGAGATATACCAAATCTTTACTAGTGGAGAAGACTCAGAGCAGGAGTGTTCAACCTTGGCGACTTTTCAGACCTGTGGACCTCGACTCCCAGAATTCCCCAGTCAGGATGGATGGATGGATGGATGGAAGGAAGGAAGGAAGGAAAAGAGGGAGGAAGAAAGGAAAAAAAGAGAGAAAGGAAGGAAAAGAGGGAGGAAGAAAGGAAAAAAAGAGAGAAAGGAAGGAAAAGAGGGAGGGAGGGAGGAAAAAGAAAGGAAGGAAGGAGGGAGGAAAAAAGGAAGGAAATAGGAAGGAAGGAAGGGAGGAAGGAAGGATGGAAGGAAGGAAGAGAAAGAGGAAGGGCATGTGGGAGGGAGAGAAAGAGGAAGGAATGAAAGAAGGGAGGAAGAAGGGAAGAAAAAAGGAAGAAGTGAAAGAGGAAGGAAGGAGAGAAAGAAGGATATGAGGGAGGGAGAGAAAGAGGAAGGAATGAAAGGGAGGAAAAAAGGAAGAAGAGAAAGAGGAAGGAAGGAGAGAAAGAGGAAGAGTATGAGGGAGGGAGAGAAAGGAAGGATTGAAAGAAGGGAGGAAGAAGGGAGGAAAAAAGGAAGAAGAGAAAGAGGAAGGAAGGAGAGAAAGAGGAAGAGCATGAGGGAGGGAGAGAAAGAGGAAGGATTGAAAGAAGGGAGGAAGAAGGAAGGAAGGAAGGAAGGAAGGAAGGAGAGAAAGAGGAAGAGTATGAGGGAGGGAGAGAAAGGAAGGACTGAAAGAAGGGAGGAAGAAGGGAGGAAAAAAGGAAGAAGAGAAAGAGGAAGGAAGGAAGGAGAGAAAGAGGAAGAGCATGAGGGAGGGAGAGAGAGAGAAAGAAAAGAAGGAAGGAAAGAAAGGAGGGAGGAAAGAAGGGAGGAAGGAAGGAAGAAGTATGGCTGGGGAATTCTGGGAGTTGAAGTCCACCAATCCTAAAGTTGCCAAGCTTGGACCCACCCCCACCCCGATTTAGGGAGTTAGTTCATGTCAATCTTACCAAGAAATCTCAATGAATTCTAAACAATGCTTTAAATAAGGAGCCTTCCTGGGAATCCACATTTGCCAGATTTTCCTTGGATTTGCACAGAAAGGGATTTTGCTCCGATCGGACAAAAGCCAACCAGCACCAGCCTCGGCTGGTATTTTGAAGAGGCAGCCCAAGACTGACGGAAATAAATCAAAGGCTAAAAACAGGCAGCGGGGAACCCACAACTTCAGCCATTCACACAAGCCCCTTCCCACAGGGAAGGCAGCAGGGAGGCTGCCAAGAATTCTGGGAGTTGAAGTCCCCACATCTGGAAGAAGGTCAACTTTTGATTGCCAGCCACCCACAGCGTTTCTATGACTTAAACAGGGAGAAATGGAAAGCTTTCCACAAAGACGCACACACACACATACACACACACCCTGTTTCCTCGAAAATAAAACCTCCCCGCATAATAAGCCCCATCGGGGCTGTTGGGTGCATGCGCTAAAATAAGCCCTCCCCGAAAATATTGCAACACAGCAGCAGCCATGAGGTGACCACGTTCACCGCCTCCTGCACCTCAAAATTAGTAAGACCTCCCCGAAAATAAGGCCAAGCGCTTATTTCGGGGGGTCAAAATTCTTATTTTCAGGGAAACACAGTAGATATATTTTAAATCCCTCTTGCCCAAAGATTAACCAGCTTGTGGGTCCTATACATGCCCCAAAGGGATTTGTGAACCACAAACCACGATGCATTGATTTCTTGCCGTCCCACCAAGGGCAGTCATGTACCCCAAATAGTCCCGGACATACGACCATTCGGTTAGTGACCGTTTGCTGTTAAAACGGCACTGAAAAGAAGTGACTTATGACCATTTTTTCACACTTATGACCCACTGCAGCATCCCCATGGTCTCATGATCAAAATTTGGACAACTGGCCACCGATCTGTATTTACGACGGTCGTAGCATCCCCGAGGCCGTGCGATTCCCTTTTGCGACCTTCAGACAAGCCAATGGGGAAAGTAGGTTCATTTAACAACTGGGTTACTAATTTAACAACTGTAAGAGCCGAGGTGGCGCAGTGGTTAAATGCAGCACTGCAGGCTACTTCAGCTGACTGCAGTTCTGCAGTTCGGCTGTTCAAATCTCACCGGCTCAAGGTTGACTCAGCCTTCCATCCTTCCGAGGTGGGTGAAACGAGGACCCGGATTGTTGGGGGCGATATGCTGACTCTGTAAACTGCTTAGAGAGGGCTGAAAGCCCTATGAAGCGTTATATAAGTCTAACTGCTATTGCTAATGGTTCACTTAACAAAGGTGGCTAGAAAAGTCGTAAAATGGGGCAAAACTCACTTAACAACATAAATGTCAGTTAACGTGTTACAGGTAATCCTCTACTTACAACTGCAACTGAGCTTCAAATTTCCAACAGGTTAAGACTTACGACCCTAATTCTGGGCTCAATTATAATCATAAATCCAGACCTCCCTGTACAGGTAAATCTGTATCTACGACCACAATGGAATCCAATATTTATGTTGCTAAGCGAGACAGCTGTTCAGTGAGTTTTGCCCCATTTTATGACCTGTCCTGCCACAGTTGTTAAGTGAGTAGCACAATTGTTAAGTGAATCTGGCTTCCCCGTGGATTTTGATTGTCCCAAGATCGCAAAAGGGACTCATGTGACACTCCCCCCCACCCCAGGACACTGCGACCGTCATAACTATGAGCCAGTTACTATGTGTCCGAATTTTGATCGTTGTAAGTGTGAAGACTGGTCATAAGTCACTATTTTTTTTTAGTGCTGTCGTAATTCCAAATAGTCACTTAAAGGAATGGTCATAAGGACTAATTGCATTGCAATGCTAACCATCGATGGTATCAGAAAGTGGGGGGAGAGATGCCATAAACGTTGGCATAATTAGGATTATGGAAAGTTGTATCTTTCCTGGGCTTAAAGTAAGATGAGTCTGCAGCCAAAAAAGAGGTTTAGTGGGTTACAGCCTCTATCAATCTTTTGACCTGACCCCCAATTTGATAAGAGTAGACCAGTGTTTTTCAACCTCAGCAAGTTTTAAGAAGTGTGGACTTCAATTCCCAGAATTCCTCGGAAAATTCTGAGAGCTGAATTCCTCAAATCTAAAAGTTGCTGAAGTTGAAAACCACTATAATTTTCCTTAATCTCTTCTGGACAGGGGCATTCAATCAGTGGAGTCTCTTTACAGGAGATCACAAATTTTTTTTTTTATTATTATCACTATCGCTATTATTATCTATTTTATTCATGAAACATACAAGTCAGTCAACTGAATAGCAACGACTGGGGCGAAAGCCGCCTTCTGCAATTGACGGATGGCAAATTTGTCAATGCCAATGGTGTTTAAAGGGTACGCCGATTGTTTTGGGACTGCACCCAAGTTATATTATTGTTATATTATTATTGTTGTTGTTGTCATTATTATTATACTTTATTCATTAAATATGAAACTCAAGTCAACTGAACATACAAAAATGCATCACAAATACCATTGAGTGGTGATAATGGTTGATATGGTTTGCTGCCAGTGACTAGGTATCAACTAAATACCTTTTTAAAAAATATAAGATGTTCGGAGTAGCGCAGTTTTTTGCAGTTCCGTTGGTGTTGTTGCAGGAAGCTGCAATTTCTTGATGTATCTTATAAAATTCTTGGACATGGTGCCAAGTGCCCCGATGACAGTGGGTATCCCTGTTACATGTTTCATCCATAATCGTGTAGTTTCGATGGCCAGGTCGCGGTATTTAATGATTTTTTTCCAGTTCTTTTCCTTCGACTCTTGCATCTCCTGGTACCGCGACATCAACGAATTGTACGTTTCAGTTTTTGACAACTGTGATATCTGGCGTGTTGTGTTACAAAGTCCTATAAGATCTTCCCCTTCTCATTTTCAATAACTTTTTCCACTTTATGTTCCCATGACTTTCTGGATACAGGTAAATGGTATTTTTTTACATAATGACCAGCGGATAAATTTAGCAACTCGGCCATGTCTAGCTTTGTAATAGTTTGTGCAATTTTGAGCTTTGTAATCAGTTTGTGCAATTTTATTATTATATACACTTTATTTATTAAACATGAAACTCAGCCAACTGAACATTGAAAAATGCAAGTGAACATTTAAACATGTGTCGCAGATACCACTGACTGGTGCTAATGCTTGCTGCCAGCATCCTAGGTATCAACCAAGTATCTTCTTAAAATATGTTGTTCCTAGTAGCACAGTTTTTTTACAGTTCTGCTGGTATTATTGCAGGAAGTTGCAATTTCTTGATGTATTGTAAAAGTTTTTGGACATGGTACCAAGTGCCCTGATGATAATGGGTATCACTGTTACATTATTATTATTGAATCTTTGGTGAGATTCACAGCCTTTGGGGCTGGTTGGTAGCTCAGCAGCTCGAGTCCTAATCAAGGACTTAGGAACTGTTAAGGTAATGTCGGAGAATATTATTAATTATTATTATTATTATTATACAATTGTATCACAGCGGCCAGTTGTTTCGCCGGATATGGCATTGGTTACTAGTCGGGCCCCACCCAGGGGCCTAGGACGTCGTAACGTATTTTCGTAATATGCGTGCAGATCCAAGCAGTGCGGCTTTTTGCATTTGACTGATGGTGATTTTGTCAATTTTTAACTGTTTTAAATGTAATTCCAGTGCTTTTGGAATAGCACCCAGTGTGCCAATTACCACTGGAATTACCACTGCTGGTTTGTGCCATAGTCGTTGAATTTCGATTTTTAAGTCCTGGTATTTTGCGATTTTTTCATGTTCCTTCTCGGCGACCCTGCTATCACCTGGTATTGCAATATCTATGATTGTGACCTTGTTTTTCTCAACCAGTGTGATGTCTGGTGTATTATGTGCCAGTATTTTGTCCGTTTGTATACGGAAATCCCACAAGATCTTGACCATCTGATTTTCGGTGACTTTTTCAGGCTGATGTTCCCACCAGTTTGTTGCTGTTTTAATATTAAAATTTTTGCACAAATTCCAATGGATCATTTGCACTACTGAATTGTGCCGCAATTTATAATTATTATTATTAATGTTATTATTATTGTTACTGTCGTTTTGTAAGCATTGCAATGGTTAAAGGATTATTTCGCTATCATCTGTCTCTCCTAAAGAATTCTATATTCGGAATTTAATTTAAAGTTCCTAAACATAAACAAAGCACTGGAAAATGCACGAATTTGCATTTACAAAGTGCAATTCTTCAGAATTCAGATTAGCTGGAGAAATACAGACAAGAGCTATTTCAGCCACAAGGCAAAAATCTCAGATAAATTATTTGAGGGAGGGAGGCTAGTATAAAATTCAGCACTGTGGCTTGGAAATGAATCGTGTGGGGGAATGTCTTGCGTGTGGCTAACCCGAAACCATGGTTTAATCAAACCGGGTTAATATATGATCCCGGCCATGCACACGTACAGGAAGTTTTAACCAACATTCCATTGATCTAAGCCTTTATTTTATAAGCTTATAGCAGACACGTGAAAATATGTTTGGGCAAAGCTGAATAACTTTTTGTCTTATCCACAGTGCAAGTTGTGCCAAACCCAAAACTCACCATACAACACTTCCCTTTATTAATTTAATTTGATTGTTTTATTTTATTTAGTCTCCTGCTTGGGCGGGAGGAGGGTTGGACTAGATGACCTACAAGGCCCCTTCCAACTCTGTTAATCATTTTGTTTAATTCAATTATTTAATTTAATCATGTCATGCAACTATTTAATTTAATCTAATTAATTTAATCTAATTATTTAATTTAATCTAATTATTTAATTTAATCTAATTATTTAATTTAATCTAATTATTTAATTTAATCTAATTATTTAATAGAATTTATACGCCACCCATCTCACTGCGAAAAACTCACTTTTTTGCTCTCCAACACTGCTCAAGCCAGCCAATCATGGAAAAAATTTAAGATTTAAGGCGCAGCCCTCTCCAAATGGGGGGGAAATTACACAATCATTCACACCATCAACTACTAAACCAAACAGGCTGAATTGGGGAGGGGGGGGGATCCCCAAGGCCAGCAGAAATACATTAACCCTGGTTAAAACCCAACCTAATTCATGAAACCTTGGCCTTCTAATCCCCCTGGTTTAAATGGGTTAAGAAGAGAAGAAGAGTCAGCGGAAAGGATTTTTGGAGCGGGATTCCTGCATCGAAACCCCCCCACCCTTTCAACCCAGTAGAGAACTTGACTGGGTGACTTTGAAACTCACTGTGTGTGTGTGTGTGTGTGCGCGCGCCTGTCTGTCTCTTTCTATCTATCCCTGTCTCTCTTTCTGTTTCTCTCTCCCTCTGTCTCTCTTTCTGTGTCTTTCTTTCTCTCCCTCTGTCTCTCTTTAGTCTGTTTCTCTCTCTCTGTTTCTCTTTCCCTCTGTCTCTTTCTGTTTCTCTGTTTCTCTCTCTCTGTCTGTGTGTGCATGTGTCTGTCTTTTTCTCTCTGTGTGTTTTTCTTTCTATCTCTCTGTCTCTCTCTCTTTCTTTCTCTCCCTCTGTCTCTCTTTCTGTGTCTTTCTTTCTCTCCCTCTGTCTCTCTTCCTGTCTTTTTCTCTCTCTGTTTCTCTTCCCCTCTGTCTCTTTCTGTTTCTCTCTGTGTTTTTCTTTCTATCTCTGTCTCTCTCTGTCTTTCTTTCTCTCCCTCTGTCTCTCTTTAGTCTGTTTCTCTCTCTCTTTCTCTGTGTGTTTCACCCTCTGTCTCTCTTTCTCTGTCTTTTCTCTCTCTGTTTCTCTCTCCCTCTGTCTCTTTCTATCCCTGTCTCTCTCTGTGTGTCTTTCTTTCTCTCCCTCTATCTCTCTTTAGTCTGTTTCTCTCTCTCTTTCTCTGTGTGTTTCTCCCTCTGTGTCTCTTTCTGTCTTTTTCTCTCTCTGTTTCTCTTTCCCTCTGTCTCTTTCTGTTTCTCTCTGTCTGTGTGTTTCTCTTTCTGTCTCTGTTTCTCTGTGTGTGTGTGTCTGTCTGTCTCTTTCTATCCCTGTCTCTCTTTTTCTCTGTGTGTGTTTTTCTTTCTATCTCTGTTTCTCTCTCTCTGTTTCTCTATGTCTCTCTTTCTCTGTCTTTCTCTGTGTGTGTGCCGTTCTTTCTCTCTCTCTTCTCTCTCTCTTTCTCTCCCTGTGTGTCTCCCTTTCTCCAGCCTACCTCACAGGGTCGTTGTCCAGACCCAAAGCTCCACGGAGCTTCTGTGGAGCCGGACTTCCAGGAACAGCTCCCCAAGGGCAAGGCAAGGTAGGCTGCGTGCTTCCCTCTCCCAGCCCGATCAACCCAGCCTCGCCTCGGGCTGGCCAAGGAAGGCGGCAGCGCCTTTGTTAGCGGAGCGGCTGAATGAATGAACCAGCCCGGCCGCGCGGCTGGGCTGGGCTGGGCAGGGACGCCCCAAACGCGATCGCGGGTCGGCCGGGCATTGTTTCCCCAGCGATGCAGCTTGCGGATCCCGACCTTCGCCCTACCCAGGCTGGCCATCGCCATGGTGGAGAGCAGAAGCGAGGCAGCCTTGCCCGATCCCCGCCGGCCGCCTCCTTCCCTCCACGCCCAGCCGGGAGAAACTTGCCCTCTTCCCCCGCAACACTCACCGGGCTCCGGCTTCACCTCCGGGCTGCCAGGTTCCTGCTTTCCCCGCACCGGCCAGTCCTTCTTCCCCCACCACCTTTTCGCCCAGGCCGGCCGGGCAGACGCGCCCCCTTCGTCTCCTTCTCCTCCTCCTGCAGCGCTGCGCCGCGGAGCTCCGTCCTGCACGGCGGCGAAGCGGCGAGTGGCGCGCCGGCTGCCTCTTACCTTTGCCCACCCGCGGACCTCGCCAGGGCCCGCCTCCTCGGCCGCTCGGACCGCCCCTGCCATTGGCTGCCGGGCATGTCCTGGCAACGGCTGGCCCCGCCCTCCCCCCCCCCTCCGCGCCTTGGAATAGGCATTGGGCAAAGGGAGGGGGGAGGAGGGAGGGGGGCTCAGCCCCACCTTCGGGAGGGAGGGGGGAGGGGAAGGGGCGAGGCCGGCTGGCAAGGCGGGGTGGGGTGGGGGGAGTTGGAGGCGCGGTGGTGATTGGTGGAGGGGATGGAATAGAATGGAATGAGAAATCAGAATGGAATGGAATAAAGAATAGAATATAGAATATAGAATATAGAATATAGAATAGAATATACAGTAGAATAAAACAGAAATAGAATAAAATACAGAGTATAGAATAAAATATGGAATATAGAATAGAATAATATACAGTAGAATAAAATAGAAAAAGAATAAAATACAGGGAATAGAATAAAATATAGAATATAGAATAGAATATACAGTAGAATAAAACAGAAATAGAATAAAATACAGAGAATAGAATAAAATACAGAGAATAGAATAAAATAGAGAATAGAGAATAAAATAAGAATAGAGAATATAATAATGCAGAATAGAATGAATAGAATAGAATATAGAATTAAATAGAATGGAATGAGAAATCAGAATGGAATGGAATAAAGAATAGAATAAAATATAGAATATAGAATATAGAATATAGAATATAGAATATAGAATATAGAATATAGAATATAGAATATAGAATATAGAATATAGAATATAGAATATAGAATAATATACAGTAGAATAAAACAAATAGAATAAAATACAGGGAATAGAATAGAATATATAATATAGAATAGAATAGAATAATATACAGTAGAATAAAACAGAAATAGAATAAAATACAGAGAATAGAATAACAGAGAATAGAATAAAATATAGAATAGAGAATAAAATAAGAATAGAGAATATAATAATCCAGAATAGAATGAATAGAATAGAATATAGAATTAAATAGAATGGAATAGAATGGAATGAGAAATCAGAATGGGATGGAATAAAGAATAGAATAATATAGAATATAGAATATAGAATAATATACAGTAGAATAAAACAGAAATAGAATAAAATACAGAGAATAGAATAAAATATAGAATATAGAATAGAATAGAATAATATACAGTAGAATAAAATAGAAAAATAAAATACAGGGAATAGAATAAAATATATAATATAGAATAGAATAGAATAATATACAGTAGAATAAAACAGAAATAGAATAAAATACAGAGAATAGAATAAAATAGAGAATAGAGAATAAAATAAGAATAGAGAATATAATAATGCAGAATAGAATGAATAGAATAGAATGTAGAATTAAATAGAATGGAATAGGATATGGAATAGAATAGAATATAGAGAATATAATAAGAATATAAGAGAATAGAATAATATAGAATAGAATATAGAATATAGAATTAAATAGAATAGAATATGGAATAGAATAGAATGTAGAATATAGAATTAAATAGAATGGAACAGAATATGGAAAAGAATATGGAATAGAATAGAATATAGAGAATAGAATAAAATATAGAATATAAAAGAGAAAAGAGAAGAGAGAATAGAACAATATAGAATAGAATATAGAATATATAATTAAATAGAATAGAATATGGAATAGAATAGAATATGGAATAGAATAGAATATAGATTATAGCAAAAGAATAGAATATGGAATATAATATAATATAGGGAATAGAATAAAATATAGATATACGTAGAATAGAATAAGAAGAGAAGAGAGAATATAATAATATAGAATGGAATAGAATATAGAATATGGTATATAATTAAATAGAACGTGGAGTAGAATAGAATAGAATAATTAAGTTGGAAGGGACCTTTGAGGTCTTCTAGTCCAACCCCCTGTTCGAACAGGAGACCCTGCAATTTCAGATACATGGTTGTGCAGTCTTTTTGAAAACCTCCAGTGTTGGAGCACCCACAACTTTACACAACTGAGTTTACGTTATGTATTAATTCTGTGACTTTCAGCCGGTGGACAATTCACTTGAAAGGAGAGACAAAATGCTCCATAAAGATACACATCCATCACATTGTCGTGTCAGTCACTGAGTCCTAGAAGAGAATCCTAGGGCCCTGACCCTTTGCTGCACGAATCCAAATTAAAGGATCTCCAACAGCACAAGATTAATGTCTAGCTGGGCTTGACATCGTCAATAAACAGTTCCCTGAATAATTGGATACGCTATCATATCATCCGTGTTGCTTGAAAATGTGTTTCCTAAACTGTCAGTAGGGATGTATATTTCTGTAACTTCCCTCCCACTCGCCCTTCCCTTCCTCCCTTTTCCTTCCTTCCTTCCTTCCCTCCCTCTCTTCCTTCCTCTTCCTGCTTCTTCCTTCCCCTTCCTTCCTTTCTTCTTTCCTTCCCTCTGTCCCTCCTTCCCCATTTTCTGCCCATCTACCTTCCCTCCTTTCCTCCCTTCCTTCCCTCCTTCCTTTCTCCGTCCCTCCTCCCGCTCCTTCATTCCCCTTTCTTCCTTCTTTCCTTCCCTCCATCTCCTTCCTTCCCTCCCTCCTCCTACTCCTTCCTTCCCTCTCTCCCTCCCTCCTCCTCCTTCCTTCCCTCTGTCCCTTCCTCTTCCTGCTTCTTCCTTCCCCTTCCTTCCTTTCTTCCTTCCTTCCCTCTGTCCCTCCCTCCCTTCCTCTTTTTCTGCCCATCTACCTTCCCTCCTTTCCTCCCTTCTTTCCCTCCTTCCTTTCTCCCTCCCTCCTCCTGCTCCTTCATTCCCCTTTCTTCCTTCATTCATTCCCCTTCCTTCTTTCCTTCCCTCTCTTCTGTCCCTTCCCTCCATCTCCTTCCTTCCATCCTTCCTTACCCTTCCTTCCTTCCCTCTGTCCCTCCCTCCCTTCCCCTTTTTCTGCCCATCTACCTTCCCTCCTTCCCTCCCTTCCTTCCCTCCTTCCTTTCTCCCTCCCTCCTCCTGCTCCTTCATTCCCCTTTCTTCCTTCTTTCCTTAATTCCCCTTCCTTCCTTCTTTCCTTCCCTCTCTTCTGTCCCTCCCTTCCTGCCGTCTACTTTCTTCCTTCCATCCTTCCTTCCTTCCCTTCCTTCCAAAAATTTCCCCACCCAACTCATTCATGGTGACTTTGAAATAAAACCCCAAATCCAAAATCCAATAACCCCCCATATACCACCTGCAATAACAATCAGACCGGCCACCTGATGGGCTCCGTAGCCTCTTGGGGGTCCCAAAGTTTGTTAGGAGAACTAGGTCTCCAGGGCCTTTCGAAAGCCTGTCAAGATGGAGGCCATTATCTCTGCAGGGATGACATTCCACGGGGAGGGGGTGGGAGCCACCACACAGAAGGCCCTTCTTCTTCTTGGCCCCGCCAAATGGGACTGCTTAAGGGAAGGGACCCTTACATCAGTGGTGGGTTTCAAATAATTCCACCACCGGTTCACCAAAAATGTGAGCGCACTCGTGCTTCCACATGGCTTCCACGAATGCACGCGTGCCCAACTTCTGCACATGCGCGGCTTCCGCCATGGGGCAAGGCTCAACCAAGCAGCCTTTCGGGGTCTGCTCCTCTCCATCTCTGATGAGCTGGCGAGGCAGAAGATGTTAGGCTGATGTGATATTCAGCCGATTTAGTTACTGTTCAAAGTTACAGCATCACTGGGGGAAAAAATGACTCATCCCCATTTCTCACACCTTCAGCCCCACCATCGTAGGATCAAAATTCAGCTGTCTGACAACTGACTCATATTTACGACGGTTTGTAACGTCCAGGGGTCACGTGATCCCCTTCGGCGACCTTCTGACAAGCCAAGTCAACGGAGACGCTTAACGACCGGTTTGCTAACTTAACTGCCGTGCTTCACTTAACAACAGTGGCAAGAAAATTCGTAAAATGGAGCAGAACTCACTTAACAAATTGTCCGGCTTAGCAACAGAAGTTCTGCGCTCAATTGTGGATGTAGGTTGAGGACTACCTATAAATAGATGATTCCTAACCATGTCTGACTTTTGCTGCTCACAATTTTCTGGCGGAAAACCATTTCCTTAACTGGAGAATGCTATTTATGCATTAGCATTACCCACTTAAAAAAATATCCAAGTATGTTAATTACTATCAACATGTTGTAGTCCATTTAATTAGTTAATTGATAGCCTTGAATTCAAACATTCTAGCTGGATGTTAGTTCACTGAACATTGCAAGCAGAAATTTTCAGATTGCTTCTCTTGATTCTCTGCAGCTAATAATATCAAATAGCCCTCCACTCTTCCTCCTCCTCCTCCTCTCTACAAACCCCACTCCCTTCCAGCACTGATAATGTTACCTAGTAGGGTAATAAAATGTCTGTAGGAAAACAACAGGGTTGCGGTGGCTCAGTGGCTAAGACGCCTGTCGATCTGAAAGGTCGGCAGTTCGGCGGTTGGAAGCCCTAACGCCGTGTAACGGAGGGAGCTCCCATGACTTGTCCCAGCTTCTGCCAACCTAGCAGTTCGAAAGCAGGTAAAAAATGCAAGTAGAAAAATAGGAACCACCTTTGGTGGGAAGGGAGCAGCGTTCCGTGAGCCTTCGGTGTTTAGTCATGCCGGCCACATGACCATGGAGATGTCTTTGGACAGCGCTGGCTCTTCAACTTTGAAACGGAGACGAGCATCACCCCCTAGAGTCGGGAACGACTAGCACAGATGTGCAAGGGGAACTTTTACCTTTAAGAAAACAACCATACTCAGAGAGCACCAAGGATCCCACAGTTCTCTTCCTCCTCCTCCTCCTCCTCCTCCTCCTCCTCCTCCTCCTCCTCCTCAAACCTCATTCCTCCTCCTCCCCCACATCATCTGTCATTCATTCTCTTCCTCCTCCATCCTCCACTCCACAAACTCCACTCCTAGTATTGATGATGTTACCTAGTTGGGTCATGAAACGTCTGCAAGAAAACCACCAAGCTCAGAGAGCACCAAGGACCCCACAGTCCTTCCCCTCCTCCTCCTCCTCCTCCTAGCACTGATGATGTTACCTACTTTGGTAATGAAATATCTGCAAGAAAACCACCAAGCTCAGAGAGCACCAAGGACCCCACAGTCTTCCTCCTCCCCCACCTCTCTTCTAGCACTGATGATGTTACCTAGTTGGGTAATGAAACGTCTGCGGGAGGGGGGAACCCAAGTTCAGAGACGACCAATAACCCCGCAGTTGAACCCTCAACTACCAATACCCCCTCCTCTGTTGGAGAAAAATAGTAGATAGATAGATGATAGATAGATAGATAGATAGAGAGATAGAGATAGAGATAGAGAGATCTATCTCTATCTCTATCTATCTATCTATCTATCTATCTATCTATCTATCTATCTATCTATCTATCTATCTCTCTCTCTCTAGCTATCTATCTATCTATCTATCTATCTATCTATCTATCTATCTATCTATCTATCTATCTATCTATCTATCTATCTATCTATCTATCTTGTTTGTTTCTTTGCTGCCCACTCCCGAGAGACTCAGGGCGGCTTACAAGTAAAAAAAGGGAAGGGGAACACATACAAAAACAAAACAACATTAAAAGCTCCACACATTCACAACTTAGGGTGGGGCTGGACAAAGTCAACAGCCCCAGGCCTGCCGGAACAGCCAGGTCTTGGTCACTTTGCGGAAGGCCGGGAGGGTAGTAAGGGTCCGGATCTCAACGGGGAGATCGTTCCATAGGGCCGGAGCAGCTACAGAGAAGGCCCTCCCCCGGGGAGTCGCCAGCCGGCATTGACCGGCAGATGGAATCCGGAGGAGGCCTAGTCTGTGCGATCTTATGGGCCTCTAGGAGGTAATTGGCAGGAGGCGGTCTCTCAGGTAGCCAGGTCCGATGCCATGTAGGGCTTTAAAAGTAACGACTAGCACCTTGAAGCATGTCCGGAGACCAATGGGCAGCCAGTGCAGCTCGCGGAGGATAGGTGTAACGTGGGTGTACCTAGGTACACCCACTATAGCTCACGCGGCTGCGTTCTAGACTAACTGGAGTCTTCGAACACTCTTCAAGGGCAGCCCCATGTAGAGCGTGTTACAGTAATCCAGTCTTGAGGTGACGAGGGCGTGGGTGATCATCCGAAGGGCCTCCCGGTCCAGATAGGGTCGCAATTGGTGCACCAGCCCAACCTGGCGAAGGCCCCCCTGGTCACAGCCGACAGATGGTGTTCCAGCGTCAGCTGCGGATCCAGGAGGACTCCCAAATTGCGGGCCCTCTCTGAGGGGCATATAATTTCATGCCCCAGGCTGAGAGATGGAATAGCTGGACCATCCTTGGTAGGGAGCATCAATCTATATCTATATCTATATCTATATCTATATATCTCTATCTATCTCTCTATCTCTATCTCTAGCTATCTAGCTATCTAGCTATCTAGCTATTTGTCTCTCTCTCTCTCTCTCTCTCTCTATCATCTATCTATCTATCTATCTATCTATCTATCTATCTATCTATCTATCTATCTATCTATCTATCTATCTCTCTCTCTCTAGCTATCTAGCTATCTAGCTATTTCTCTCTCTCTCTCTCTCTCTCTAGCTATCTAGCTATTTGTCTCTCTCTCTATATATATATATATCATCTATCTATCTATCTATCTATCTCTCTCTCTCTCTCTCTCTCTCTCTCTCTCTAGCTATCTAGCTATCTAGCTATTTCTCTCTCTCTCTCTCTCTCTCTCTCTCTAGCTATCTAGCTATTTGTCTCTCTCTCTCTCTCTCTCTCTCTCTCTATCATCTATCTCTCTCTCTCTCTCTCTATCTATCTATCTATCTATCTATCTATCTATATCTATATCTCTCTCTATATATATATATATGTGTGTGTGTGCTTATTTGTGCTGATAAATTATATATGTATATGTATGTATGTATGTATGTATGTATGTATGTATGTATGTATGTATGTATGATTTTTACAACCCCTGGTAAGCCCCAAATCTAATAGATACCTTTCACCCTGGCTTCGCTGATAATGGATAAGAGCCAGTGGCCTAATGGCTAAGATGTCTGCCTAGTATGCAATATAGCCCAGGTTCAAATCCCAGTAAGGGTATGGCTAGCTGATGAGAGCTAAATAGCTTGAAATAGATCTATACTAGTCTCCCTTTATTTATTTATCAGCACAAATAAAAAACATACATATATATATTTATATTATATAATATATATATAATGTAGGTCTTTGGCCAAGACACTTCCAAATTTATGCAGGAGAAAACCTGAATAACCAAAGACCTACAGATAGATAGATAGATAGATAGATAGATAGATAGATAGATAGATAGATAGATAGATAGATAGATAGAGAGATAGAGAGAGAGAGAGAGAGAGAGAGAGATTGTAAATGCCACTTTATTTATGTGCATTGACTTATTATCGTTCTAATTGAAAGCCAATTGCCCTGACACTCCAGGACTGAGTGGGATATCATAGTATCAGCAGCTCAGATAGACTTCAGCCGATGTGTGTGAATGATCTTGGATGGCTTTGTGGGAAGAAAACAGAAGGAAAGGAAAGCCAGGAGGGTCCGTTGGTTGGTTGGTTGGGGGCTTCTTTCTGGAACCTTCCAGCTCCCTTCCTCCACCCCATTTGTGAAACTAACATCTTCTGACAACCTCCACAATCAGACCCCCCAGGCCATGGGGGAGGGGGGGGCGGTGTCCTCCTCACCCTATGGAGAAGTTGATTAATCAGCCCTGCCAGCAATTCATGGCTTCTGACAGTTTTTCCTTGTTCATTTGCTCCGGGGAGGGGTGGGGGGGGTCGCTCCTTGCTTTGTTTAGCTCCTCTTCATCCAAGGCGGGGTGGGGGGGAGGAGGCAGAGAAGGGGGATATGAAAGAACCCGGAATGGGGGCTTTGGAATTTCAGGAGCCGATTTTGCAGAAGGGGGTGGGGGTGGGGGGGTAATGGTTATTTTAGTCTACAGTATAATCAGAAAAATCAGTAGGAGTCAGTTGTCTGGCCTGGTTAGTTATCTGTTCATTCAGAGATAACAGGTCTTTTTTGAAAATATGCCTTTGTTTTAAATAAAATGAAAGGATCATAAGACATTTTAAAAATATTTTACAAAACAAACACAGGACTCTTACAAGTGGAAAATGAAGCTGTCTACAGTATCTCTCTATCTATCAATCATCTGTCTGTCTGTCTGTCTATCTGTCTGTCTATCTATCTATCTATCTATCTATCTATCTATCTATCTATCTATCTATCTATCTATCTTCCTTCCATTATGCATCCAGCCAGGCAGCCATTTATCATCTATCATCTATGTATCTATCATGTATCTACTATATCCATCCATATGTATCATCCATCCATCCATCCATCTATCTATCTATCTATCTATCTATCTATCTATCTATCTATCTCTATCTATCTATCTATCTATCTCTGTCTATCTATCTATCTATCTATCTATCTATCTATCTATCTATCTATCTCCGTCTATCTATCTATCTATCTATCTATCTATCTATCTATCTATTTAATCTATCTTCCATTCATCCATGTATTTATCAATCATCTATGTATCTATCATTTATCTCCATCCATCCATCCATCCATCCATTTATCAACTATCATCTATCTATCTATCTATCTATCTATCTATCTATCTATCTATCTATCTTCTATCATTCATCCATGTATTTATCAATCATCTATCTCCATCCATCCATCCATCCATTTGTCTGTCTATCTATCTATCTATCTATCTATCTATCTATCTATCTATCTATCTATCTATCTATCTATCTATCTATCTATCTATCTATCTATCTATCTATCTATCTATCTATCTATCTATCTTCCATCATTCATCCATGTATTTATCAATCACCTAGTATCTATCATTTATCTCCATCCATCCATCCATCCATCCACTATTGTCTGTCTGTCTGTCTGTCTGTCTGTCTGTCTGTCTGTCTATCTATCTATCTATCTATCTATCTATCTATCTATCTATCTATCTATCTATCATCCATCCATCCATCCATCCATGTATTTATCAATCATCATTCTGTTGTTAAGCAAGGGGGTTGTTAAGTGAGCTATGTCCTATTTTACTACCTTTTTGCTGCAGTTATTAAATGAATCACACGGCTGTTAAGCAAATTGGCTTTCCCCATTGATTTTGCTGGTCAGAAGCTGGCTAAGAAAGTCCCAAATGGACATCACCTGACCCAGGACCCCCTCAACAGTCATAAATACATGCCAATTGCCAAGTGCCCGAATTTTGATCATGCGAGCATGGGGACAGCACAACGGTTATAAGTGTGGGGACCAATTGTAAGTCACTTTTTTTAGAGCTGTTGTAACGTCAAAGAGTCACTGACTAAACCAATAGTTGTAAGTCAAAGATAATCTGTGGGGGCTAAGGGGCATATCTCAATATTTTGAGACCTCTGGTTGGCCTTAGTGGAATAAAATAAAATGCAAAACCAAAATAAACCTTGGTTTGATCCTGCAAGCCTGCTTTTGCGCGTGCACCTGTTTCCCAACCAAGCCATCTGTAGCTCATCAGTGAGAAAAACAAAGGGAGTAAGTTTCTAAAGTTTGCCTCCTGGTCATCCTTAAGCACTGATTACTCACCCGAAGTGATTCAATGGATGGGTATTTACTGCTCAGGAATAAACCAGATCAAATGGATTGTGTGTCATTTCGAAGAAGCTGGGGAAATTAAAACAATCAGCTCTCTATCCATTTTTCTAAAGTGGGACTTACTTGAGCATCGCTATTGTTCGTGCTCTCTGGGGCTCAAGTGGGAAAAGTGTACTGATGATGTTACTAGTTGGGTCGTGAAATGTCTGCAAGAAAACCGCACAAGATCAGAGAGCACCAAGGATCTCAGTCTTTTTCCTCCTCCTCCTCCCAAACCTATGGCCCTTTCATGACTTGTGGACTTCAACTCCCAGAATTCCTGAGCCAACATGGGGAATGATGGTCCCTTTATGGACTGTGGACTTCAACTCCAGAATTCCTGAGGCACATGGAGAATTATGGCCCCTTTATGGCCTGTGGACTTCAACTCCCAGAATTCCTGAGCCAACATGGGGAATGATGGCCCCTTTATAGCCTGTGGACCTCAACTCCCAGAATTCCTGAGCCAACATGGGAAATGATGGCCCCTTTATGACTCATGAACTTCAACTCCCAGAATTCCTGCTGGCAACATGGGAAATGATGGCCCCTTTATGACTCATGAACTTCAACTCCCAGAATTCCTGAGGCAACATGGGAAATGATGGCCCCTTTATGACTCATGAACTTCAACTCCCAGAATTCCTGAGGCAACATGGGGAATTATGGCCCCTTTATGACTCGTGGACTTCAACTCCCAGAATTCCTGAGCCAACATGGGGAACTTATGGCCCCTTTATGGCCTATGGACTTCAACTCCCAGAATTCCTGAGCAACATGGGGAATTATGCCCCCTTTATGACTTGTGGACTTCAACTCCCAGAATTCCTGAGCCAACATGGGGAATGATGGCCCCTTTATGACTTGTGGACTTCAACTCCCAGAATTCCTGAGCCAACATGGGGAACGATGACCCCTTTATGACTCGTGGACTTCAACTCCCAGAATTCCTGAGCAAACATGGGAATGACGGCCCCTTTATGACTCGTGGACTTCAACAGCATGCTGGCTCAGGGATTCTGGGAGTTGAAGTCCACAAGTCATAAAAGGGCCATCGCTCCCTACCCCGGTTTTAGTGGAACTCACCAAGCAGAGTCCGTTCCACAGTAGAGATGCATCCGCCAATGGAGCCCGTCATATCTCGAGGACCACCTGTAACGGTGCTCCCAATGCTTGGCTGGGAGAAGTGGCAGGAAGGCCTGAAGGTAGGCTGAATTTGCAGCCGAAAGGAGAGTTGCGAAAGGAGAACATTGGCACCACCCCCCCCCTTTCTGTGTGGCTGCCAAAAAAACCTGCATGGATGAATCCACACAGTCCTGAATAATCAAAACAATGAGATCATGTTTTTCCGGTACTTGGTGAAAAAGACAGAAAGTGGGAGTGTCTCACACCCATAAGGCTTGTCCTGAAGCTGATCAGGTCAAAGGCCCATCCAGTGCTGCTCCGGGGGGAGGGGAGGGGGTCACAGCAGCCAAGCAGGGACCCCCCCCCCCAAAAAAAACACCCCAGCCCTCTATAAAGCTCCCCCCTTTCTCTAACCCAGCCGCCTTCTAACCAGCGTTCGAAGTTTTGACACCAAAGGGCACGTAATCCTCAAATTATGACCATAAACAGAGCCTGGCCATCACGGTCGTAACTGGTGAGGATCGTAAAACCAGTCATTTCACGTGACCAACCTGATTTTTATGACTTTTTCCAGTATAGGTAGTCCTCGGCTTACGACCGCAACGGAGCCCAAACGATGGCTAAGCAAGACGGTTGTTAAGCGAGCTTCGTCCCGTTTTACATCCTTTCTTGCCACAGTTGTTAAGTGAGTCGCTGCAGGGAGGACTATTTTCACGCTCATAAGCATTGCAGCTTCCTTGGGAGTCACACAATCAAAATTGGGACCCATAATAAACATAAACATGTATTTCTGACAATTGCAGTGTTCCCGTGTTGTGTGGTGTGTGTGTGTGTGTGGTGTGTGTGACGTGATCGATTTTTTTACAAATTCTGACCAGCAAAGTCAATGGTGAAGCCCAGATTCACTTAACAACCGTGTGGCTAATTTAAGAACTAGAGCGATTCACTCAATGGGACTCCGTGGCCAGAATGGTCGTAAAACGGAGCCAACCCCACCTAACCCACGTTATGTTGGCTCAATGATGATCATGTCCATAATAATAATAATAAAAACAACTTCCCTCGGGTGTCTCTTCCCCAACAATTCCAACTTTTTTTTTTTGCATTTTGCAAAAATTTATTTTTTGAAAACAAATTCCAATATTTTTGGGGGGGATCCAGTAAAAAGAGAGAGCGTGTGTTTTGGCCTGCCAGATTCTGGGGGTCCTCCTGGACCTGGACCCTAACTTAGGGCCATTAGATAAGAGCTGTGGTTAAGAATGGTAACCGTTCAGATACTACTGCCAGTTTTCGCTCACAAGTTTGCGATTGTGACTCGGGTCATTTGATAAGGGACACAACTTCATAAGGGACGCAACTACCCTCCAGATAGGCTGGACTAGTACACAGAATTTGTTTGCGGCAAATTCGGACAGCGAGGGAGGTTGGGGAGGAAGATGGGCCAGTCCTGGCGTCTGGGGAAGGCTCTGATGAGGGCTCTGTGTCGGAGGCAGAGAGGGAGCCAGGGCTGTATGCCAGTTATCAGCTGCCTTCGGAGTCAGACATCAGTGAGGCAGATGAACAGCTGGAGCCTGTTCCCGATTTGTGCATGCGTAGAGCTGCAGGAGAAGGGAACAGCTAAGGAACAAGGGCTGACTCGGGAGTAAAGCACAGATGGACGGTGAATGGCCCCTTCCCATGGGGAATAAAGAGGACGCGAAAGGGGAGTGGAGTTTGCAGGCGTTCAATCATGAAGGTGAAGATACTGTTCCTGAATTCTTACCAAGTAATTGCTGCTACAGCTTGGCGTTTAGAAGATATCGGCCTGGCAGCTCTCCAATCTGATAAAGGACTGTGGTTGTCCAATTCACCCTTGAAAGGCTGTTTGCTGGGACGTCGCTGGAGGTGAATGAGAGGAATTCGCATGAGCTTCATAAAAAAATGGGTTTTGTCGGGACACGGAGGTCTGCTTCGGGATTCTATTAAGCCTAGGTCCGACTTAAAACCCTTGGTTCATACATCAGATTGCTGTGGGAAACCTTCTAATGAAATCCAACTGTGGAGATTGCAAGATATAGAGCCGAGGTGGCGCAGTGGTTAGAGTGCAGCACTGCAGGCCACTTCAGCTGACTGTTATCTGCAGTTCAGCGGTTCTAATCTCGCCGGCTCAAGGTTGACTCAGCCTTCCATCCTTCCGAGGTGGGTGAAATGAGGACCCGGATTGTTGTTGGGGGCAATACGCTGACTCTGTAAACCGCTTAGAGAGGGCTGAAAGCCCTATGAAGCGGTATATAAGTCTAACTGCTATTGCTATTGCTAAAATAAATAAATAACAACAACAACAACAACCAAAAAGGCAGAATCTTCTAAGAAATGCCCGTGATCCTATGCTTCCTTTTTCTGCAAAGCATGCAGACAGCAAATGCAAATTCATCCCTGCCTCTAAGCCCAACGGTTGGCTTTCTCCATCGTACCAAACAGTGAGGAAATCCGTATTGCAGAAAGTACTCGACTTGCGACCACAATGGGAGCCCCAAATCTCTGTTGCTAAGCGAGACAGATGTTAAGGGACCGTTGACCCCCTTTTCGCGACCGTTCTTGCCACAGCGGTTAAATGAATCACCGCAGCCATTAAATAGGTTACACAGGTTTGTACAGCCAATCTGGCTTCTCCGATTGACTTAAGTAAGACCTTTGCAGTAGTCCCTTTGGTCACCTGATCAAAATTACGGACGCTGATTCATATTTATGACGGGTTGCAGCATCCTGGGGTCACCTGACCCCTTTTGGCAATCTTCTGGCAAGCAAAGTCAATGGGGAAGCCACAGTCACTTAATAACCATGTGGCTGGTTGAACAAGTGCAATGATTTGCTTAACGACCGTGGCAAGCAAGGTGGTAAAATGGGGCAAAACTCGCATAACCACTGCCTCGTTAGCAACTTAGGCTCCATCGCTGTCGTACGTCTATAATTAGACTTGTAATTAGAGTAGAGTCAAGAAGAATAGAATAGGAATTAAATGAATAGAATAGAATAGAACAGAATAACAGAGTTGGAAGGGACCTTGGAGGTCTTCTAGTCCAACCCTCTGCTTAGGCAGGAAACCCTACACCACTTCAGACAAATGGTTTACTTCTTTTCTTAAAAACCTCCAATGTTGGAGCATTCACAACTTTTGGAGGCAAGTTGTTCCACTGATTAATTGTTCTAACTGTCAGGAATTCGTAATTCGTAATTTAATGATCTTATTTGCCGCCCAATTCCGGAAGACTCCGGGCGGCTTACAAATACGAAAATTCCTCCTCAGTTCTAAGGTGCTTCTCTCCTTGATTAGTTTCCACCCATTGCTTCTTGTTCTGCCCTCAGGTGCCTTGGAGAATAGTTTGACTCCCTCTTCTTTGGGGCAACCCCTGAGATATTGGAAGGCTGCTATCATGTCTCCCCTAGTCCTTCTTTTCATTAAACTAGACATGTCCAGTTCCTGCAACCGTTCTTGATATGTTTTAGCCTCCAGTCCCCTAATCCTATTTGTTGCTTTTCTCTGCATTCTTTCTAGAGTCTCCACGTCTTTTCTACATCGTGGCGACCAAAACTGGACGCAGTATTAACACTTCACGTGATCTTAATGTTATCAAGATTGAGAAAAACAGGGCTTAAGTTTTGCAGATTTAAACCTGGCCCGATTGCAGGGACTTTCGGCATCGTAACCCCTACACATCAACAGGTCACCAACTTCAGGAAAATCATCTCTCGAGAATCTTATTTCCTGCCTTTTATAATAAGCATTTTAATCTTTAAAATCTTAAAACAGGGGTCTCCAAACCTTAGCAACTTTAAGCCTGGGGGAGTTCAACTTCCCCTGGCTGGGGAATTCTGGGAGTTGAAGTTGGAAGGGGATCTTGGAGGTCTTCTAGTCCAACCCTATACCTGGATCAGAGAAATGGTTTTTCTAAGCTCTTCTTAAATCTCTTCTAATGATGGAGCAGCCACAACTTTTGGAGGCAAATCGTTCCACTGGTTGATTCTTCTCATTGTCAGGGAATTCCTCCTTCTTTCCTT